>NC_134383.1:993441-1322088 GCF_035582795.1 Mycteria americana
TGCCTTTTGGCCACGCCGCGTGCCGAGACAGCTCCTTCTCTCCCCTCTCCTTTCGGAGCGACGGCGCTGAATTTCCCTTGTCAAAGCGGTTGCATTTATCCCGTTGGTGCCTATCGCAACGTCGCCGGCTGACTCGCACACCCAGAGATTCATTCTGCTCCTATAAAATAACAAATGAGACGCAGGGTTTCGAGGAAAGTTTCCTCGATAGGCCGGGCTCGGCTCCCGAAATCGCACCCCTCCGCTGCTCGCAGGCAGGCGGAGGTTTCTCGTGGGTCTGGCGCAAGGCGCCGCGTGCCCGGTGCGGGGGCAGAGCCGAGTCCCTCTGGGTTTCCACGGGGCACTATTCCCACCGGCTCACGGTTACGCGCCTCGTATAGCACGTATACAATATATACACACGCAGTTGAGTGGGGACTCTCCCAAGCTGGAAGAGACGTTTTAAGTGTGAGCGCTCTGCACCTAAGCAAGCAGACGACTCAAGATGTCCCAGCCTGCTTCTAGAGGCACCCGCGCACCACGGCAGAGCCCGAGCTGCGGCATAAACCACCCGTTTCATAGAGATCAAAATAAACGCAAGAACAAACACGGCCCGCGACTCCCGCAGAGCTCTGCAGCATCCCCTGGCCCCGCTCCATCACCTCCCCGCACCGGGACCCCGTGGCAGGCAGGGAGGGTGGCAAGGGAGAGGTTTCCGAAGGCAAAACGCGGTCAAAGCTGAATTTAGCCGCGCGTGGTTTCCCTCTTCTCCCTCCGGCTGCTGCTGGCCCTGCGGTGTTGCTAAGCAATGGGGAGAGCTAGCCCAGCCTAGCCTGCCCTGCAGACGCAGATAAATCCCGCTGGGCTGGAAAGCGGTGCCTCGGCCTGCGGTTTGCAGGGTCCCCGGACCTCCCCGTGCCCCTCAGAGCCCGCGGTGGGTGTCCCGCCTCGCCGTCGGGAAGGGACCCGCTGCCGAGCCAGCCCGCACGGAGGCGGCTCCCTCTCCGGCAGCGCTGCTCCCGCGTGCCGAGCCCGATTTCCTTCTGGGCTTTAAACTCCCTCCGTTCGGATCAATTAGAGTATTGACACGGACACGCCGTAGATCAAAACTGCCACCCCTGTTTACACGGTGCGTGACTCCTAGTCAATAATCCTTGTCGGAAAGATCTGGTGTATTTGCTCGATACAACCTTTGGGGCTGGGGAAACCGCCAGGGCTTGAAGAAACCCCTTTTAGACAGGATTTCCTTATTTAAGCCTTGGCACAATAACAGAATCATTTTCCTGCTGGTGTTTCCTCCCTTGCGCAGAGGGAGAGCGGTGCCGGCTCGCAGGGAGAGTCTCGTTCCTCATCGGCATTAATAACGCGTTAAGGAGCAACGCCTGGGGAAAAGGCATCCGCAGGGAGCCAGGCACGCTGTCACCCCACCTGTAAAGGCAGAGGGTGGCGAGTGCGAGAATGCTCCTCTTACGCTCTTTACCCAACACCGTGGCTGTGAGCAATGATGCGGGCGCAGCCGGCATGCCGATACCTGCAGTGGGCTGCACGCAGTCCAATTGCCAGGAATTACCCCCGGGACTGCGCTGCCGGTTGAGCAGCGCTCGGTGGTGCCAGATTAAACGATGGGGAGGTTGGGCCCAGCAAGGACGGGGTGCTCCCGGGCTCCTGTCCCACCTCTAGCCCTGGGTCAGACCTTTCTCAGCCAGGCAAGAGACGCTCGCCCCTCGTCTCCTCCTCCTCGGGCAAGCGGATGGGGAGCCGTGCCAGGGGAGCCCCGCCGCGCCCCATGTGGGAGGGCGGCCGCCGAGGGGCTGGGGAGCTCGGGGACGCAGCATCCCACGGGAGGGGACAGGGCGCTCCCGCCGTGGGTGGGATGATTCCCGCGGGGGTGGGGAGCGCTGCCCCGTGGCACCCCGGGAGGAGAGCCTCACCCAGCGCCGGGGAGCCCCGGGGGCCGCCGCTCTCCGGAGAATTGAGGAACAAACTTTTTGTGTGCGCAGCTTCTGCAGGGAAAGGCAGATTATTCAGGAGCCTTAGAAACGTTCCCTTGCTGCTCGGATGCTCTTGGGAAAATCTGGTCCAACATATGCAGGCAATTAATACGATATCAGAAAAAAAAAAAAAAAAAAACAAAACAAAAACAAAAAAACAACCCAAGCCAAACCAAGAAAATCCGAAAGACAAAACACAGCCCCCACAGACACCGTTTCCGGTAGGCTCAAGGAGGTAGGAGCGCCGCTGAAGGAAGTCCCGTCGTCATTTTGAGTTTTTAGTCCTAACGCAGAAAGGAGCGCGCCGTGGGAGGCAGCCGGCGAGGCGCATCCCCGCAGGCTCCGGCCCCCCGGGCAAGGACGCGCGTGCGAGCTCACACGGCATGAAGTGCACGGCCAGCCCCAAGGAGAGCTGAGTGGAGATAACTCGTGGAGCCGTTTTGAGTGGAAATCTCTCTCTTTCCAGGCACTCCTGAGCAGGGGCAGGCCCCTTGGGAAAGGCTACATTAGGATTGCTTCTTAAAGCAATCATCCCGATCAGATTAACAAACCCCCGAATCAGATTAGCACCAAAAGAGCCTACCATGAAATCTGGAGAATTTCAATGGCGTTTTTGAGCAAACTCCAACCAGTTACGCAAGAATCCGTAATTCCCTTGCGTACATCTTTGCATGCTTCAGTAGAGTTTGTGGAGTCTATTTACCACATCTAAGACCAATTTCCCTCCCTTCAGTTGCTTTGAAGATAATTGAAGGTCCTTGCATTGTCTGCTTTCGAATGTAAAAGCCGGCTAATGCCGAAGAAATCGATGCTTCCCAGGTAAAGCTGCCTCTCCGGCAGCATCAAGCGGTGTGTATCACAGCCCCGGGTGACTGGATCAGCAGATCTTTGCCGGCCAGGTACTTTGTTAATCAGAGCGGGCTGGGAGCGAGCCCCGGACCCTCAGATAGCACCAGCCGTATCGAGCTCTTAAGTCCGAATTAAATATTTAATAGCGAACTTTGCAACGCCGTACCGCAGGGGCAACCTCTCTCGGAGACGTGCCGCTGAGCGCCGGCCGTCCCTGCCTGCCCGGGGCGCGAACCGCCGGCCCCGCAGCGCCTCGCCCCGCGGCCGCTGCAGGTAACAGGTGAGCGCTGCAGCACGCCGCCGCCTCCATCGGCCCCGGGTCCCACGAGAACGAGAAGTCGGATTTTCCCAAGCCCGGGCGGAATTTCATGCGAAGGATCGGTTTTCCACGTCGAGCCGCAAGCACCAGCCTTCCTTTGTTTCCAGACGATGAAGATATATATCAAACTTAGTTACTGTCGCTATCGTTAGCGTTCGAGCCTAAAGGCTCTTACCAACGTCTGCGCTGGGCATCGCGCAGCGATGGAGAGCGAAACGGAGAACGCCCCGAGAGCTCGCGATGACGCCGGGCAGGGAAAGGCAGACGGGGCTCGCGGGGCGGCTGGCAGCGGGGAGCCGGTACCTCGCAGGGGACGCGAGGGCCGTGCCCAGCGTCGCCGCGATGACACGACCGCTCGTGTCCCCGGCTGTCCCGTTCCCTGGGGACGCTGCTCCTCCAGCAGCGCCCTCCCGCCACCCCGCTGCACCGTCACCCGCGCTCCCCCCACACACCAGAAATGGCTGTCGGTAAAAGCAGGACAGGTGACATTTATAATTTCTTTTTTTCACCTGCAAACGAAAAGCGAAATTATCCGAGGCTCTCGGCAAGAGGCACAGGCAGAGCGCGAGCGTTCCCCCGGGATGGCCGCGGGGCACTGCCACCCCGGGCCGGCCTCTCCCAGCTGCTTTGGGGAGGCCAGCGGCCCCCCGGCAGCGCGCGCCGGCCGGCAGAGAGCTTAGATCTAGAGAAAACATAAACCCTCTGGAGGTTTTGAATGGCGGAGGAAAAAAAACCCCACCCTTTGGGGAGCTGAGCTGCTGTAAAAGAGCTGAGCTGCCTTTGAGAGGGATGAAGGACCAGAAATACCAGGCTGGAAACGGATTGATTTGTGCCACAGTCAATAAAACAGGCGACCCTCGTGTGAAGCTGTAACGGGGTGGTGGTTTGGGTATTTAATTCATAGACTGTCTCTCTCCATCCGCGCCCCTCTCCTCCACTCCCGGTACCCGCACACCGAGCCGGATCGCACCGAGCCCTCCCACCTCGTACCCGCACCTCCGCAACCGGGACGGAAACGCTGCTCAGTGCCAATTACCGCCATCCTCATCATTCTTCACTTGCCGGGTGCCCGGAGCGGCCCCCGAGCCCCGCGGCCCCCCGCTGCGCTTTTCCAGGTGCCGGCCTGCATCGGCGCGGAGCTTCATTTTTTTATCACTTCCATAAAGTTTATTGCGCGGCAATGAAAACTCATTATTTCACCTGAGCCTGCTGGATCATAACGATCCATCGGGCCCTTTTACGAGGCCGCTCGGCCGGCTGGGCAGACCCGTAACAAGCGGCTCCCTTTTATTGAGTTACCGGCCAAAGGAACACACCCATAGCCGCCGCACAGGGACTCGCGCCATCGCAAATCGCCAGCACCCTCTCTTCAGAGGGGCTGCCCCCTTCCACGTCTTTCCCTAGGGGGTTAGCCAGCCTTACGCGCGCTCGCGGCCGCGCGCCTCGCCCAGGGAGGTGGTAGCTGCAAGCCCCCCGCCTGCTCCCCTCTCCCCCCGCATCCCGCACCGCCCTGCAGAGCCCGGACGGGCGCACGGGCGCTCGTTGAGGCAGGCCGGCTCTCGTGACCCGCACACGGCAGCGAAGCCGGGACGAGACGCGGCTGAGAGCGCTTTGGGGAGGAGCTTTGGAAATCAAGTCGGGGCTTGGGAGGCGTCCGAGAGAGCGGGTATCCGGATCCCTTTTCCTGCGCTTATCGCCAGACCAGCAGCCGGCTTCCCGGCATCCCCCCTCCCTCCAAGCCAAACCAGCGCGGTTTCTTGTCTTCTCCGTCTGTCTCTCCCGAGGATAAGGATCATCACCCAGGGAGCTCCGTAGCGGCACATTAGCTGCTCCAAGGGGAAAACGTGCGTCTATGGTGCCGCGTACGAGGGGGCCGTTAATGACGCGGAGGAGGGCGCGGGCTCTGGGAAACGCTCCGAATCGCCCCTAGACGCGGCGAGCGCCCGCGCTTAAGGGCTTTCCCACCCGGCCGGCTTTTCTCCACGAGCACTGAGAAACAGGGGGCTCGTGAAGGCGCAGCGTGGCTTCTGCTGGTCCAGGGGACCAGATCGCCTTGGCATGGTCCCCTCCCTAAAAGCCTGACGCTTTTCCAGGAGCCTCTTGGAGAGCGTTAGAAGTGCCACCGACATTTCCCCGTTTCTGGTTAGCGACCCGTGGGCCGACCGAGGGTCTCTGGAAGGCGGCTGCTCCTGTTTTGCCTGCGGTACGGAAGCACAGAGGTGTCTCCAGCCCGGCGCGGAAAGGTCTGCGCGGCGGAACAAGCGGCCCTTTCCCTCTGCCTGCGATGGCATTTGCAATCGTGCATACAGGCAGGCGTAATATGCAGGAAAGCACTTAAACACAGGGCATACAATTTTAATTATGACCCAGCCTGACCCAGATCCTTTCGCATTTGTACATACCTGTTCCCGGCAATAACACCCTTGTCCTCGTATAACTAAATTAAAAGGTTTAGAAAGTACAAAAGCGGTGCGGAAGCTAATTGTATTCCTAAAAGACACTTAGAATAAGAAGATGAGTTCCATTAATTATGTAGAGAAACCTGCTGGAGCTGCCGGAGCTCCCTGGAAGCCGTTAATGTTTTAGCAGTAGCCGGGCAGAGGGACGGAGGGCGGAAAGCAGGGCTCCAATGCCTAACGTCCTCGAAGGGCTGCCGGAGCCCTGCCGCCGGCGCCTCCCGCCGCTGCCTGCTGCAACTCCTCCGCGAGCGCGACGCCGGGCAGCGTTGCCCATCTTTGCTATTTATAAACCCCGGACACAGAGTATGTAAATATCTCGCAACTCACTATTTACAAAGCGCTGACTGGAGCCTGCTATAAACCCCGGCTGCCAGCTTCCCGCGTGCGGCAGAGCACCGGGCCGGGGAAGCCGGTTGTGCCGCCCGCCGCAGCTGCCCACCACGGCCCCGGCAGCCGGCAGCGCACCGGGCACGTAGCGGAGGGCTCGGCATGCCGGGACCACGCCGCAGAGATCATCCCTCGCGGCAGCTCTCGCCATTATTACTGTCGTTTTCCCTGCGCGTCTCAAACGCTCCCCGCCCGTGCCTCCCCGAGAGCGGGCACGAGGAAGCAGCGAAGGACGAGGCGAAGGAAGGGAACCTCCGCCACGGAAAACCAACGCTAATGATGGCAGCGAGGAAACAAAACGTAAAAGACCCCCCCCCTTCTGCTGCTCCGTCCCCTCCAGAGCCGATCGTGGCAGCGCTGCCTGCCGTCCCCTTGCCGTGCGCCGGCTGCCAGGGAGCCTGCGGCAGAGCCGGGCGGGCACCGGGGAAACGGGGAGGAAAAGGGCATTGCAAGAGGGTTACGGCTGGCGAGGGCGCAGCGGGGCCGCCTGGCTTCAGGGCTGGTTTTTCTTCCCTTCTGGAGCCCGGGGGTCCCTCGGGAAGGGAGCCCAGCTCAGCCGCGGAGCCCAGGCTCACACCGTCCCCGGGCCCCCGCCTCGGTCCCGGCTGCGCTTGGGGTGTCCACGGGATCGGCTGCCTCATGGCTTTTCTGCGTGTGTGCGTCTCCAGAGCCGTAAAAGCATTTTTAACCTCCATCTTCTCCTCCTTGGGCCAGCGAGCAGCTCTTTAACAAAATGGATCTGCACAGAGCAATAATTTTGCTGCATTACTTAATATAGCTCTCAGCTAAAGATATAATTGAGTTGGTTAACTAATCAATCTCTCCATAAGCATAGATTTCATTTTGGTGCCCATTTACAAGAAAAAATAATAAATACAGAAAGCCGGCGAGCTAAAAAGCGATGGCAACAGGGCCTGGGGATGCTGGAGTCAACAAGGTCTGAGCCTTTACTGGAAAGGTACTCTGAAAAATTGAAGGGGTGGGATGCAGCTCTGGGCAGCAAGCTGCAGTGGCTGCCGCCAGGACCCCCGGCGAGTTTTCCAGGGCAGAGGGAAGCGGGAAGCACGAGAGGGATGTTTCCTGGCAAGGCTGGCGCGGGGAGCTGCAGTTACCTGGCTTTATCTGGGCAACCGCCCTTTCCCGGGACACGGGGGTCCGAGGGAGCAGGGGAGCCGGCCGCGCTCCCGCCCAGCCCCAGGGACGCGCCGCCCGCCTCCGGTGCCCCCGGTTGGTGACGAGAGCCTCCAGGAGCGAACCTGCCGTCGGCCAGGTTGCCAGCCGGCAGCCCAGCCTGCTTTCCGCAGCGCATATGTCTGCCTATTTCCCTTCCAACAGCGCACGCTGCTCCCCCACCGATGCTCCGAGGGAGAGCAAAGCGCGCGGAGCCGAGAGAGCCCTTGCCGCTGGGTGGCCCAAAAGGCGAGTGCTGGGTGCTCCAGGACCCGCCGGTCACGCGTGGACCCGGCCAATCTGCTAGCAAAAGCCCTGCCAGAGCTGTTGTTCAAGGCTTCCCAAAATAACCCCCCGAAGCATCTCTGACTCAAGCCATCTAATTCAGGCGAAGGATTGATCCTCCTCCAACTGTTGTTTCACGGTGTTAAAAGCAAGATTGATTGTAAATTTATGTTGTAAAAGTGCATCATTATTTCAGCACATTAATGCAGCGCCTTTCTGTGCAAATTGATGTTATTTTTATGATGTTGTTTATGGGCTTGAATAATCGGATTGATTCTTAATTTCTAAGGCACTGTTGGGAACACAAGAGGAGACTCCGAAGACAGACTCCGTCCCGGCATCCCCACGCAGGTCTGCGGAGTGAGGGGAAGGACTGGGACCCGGGACGCAGCCCCTCTCAACCGCAGTCCCCCCGCTGCGGGGACCGAGCTAGCACCCCAAACCAAGCACTGCCGCGTTTCGGGCACCGGCGACCCCGGGCTGCCTCGGCCACGCTCTGGGCATCCGCACTTAAAGCGGTGCCGAGCTGGGAAAGATCGATATCGCCATCGCCTACCCGGGAAGTACGCAGCTCCCTGAACAAAGCCACGGTGGGAAGTCATTTCCCCCGGGGACAGATGACAACATCGAGGCCAGGCAGTCGGTCGGCACTTCGCCACGGCACCGGCACGGGGCCGGACACGGCTCCGACTCCAGCCCCTCTCGGCAGCGCGTCCCTCCCCGCCGCCAGCCACCCTCCCCGCCGCCGGCAGCAGGCCCGGGGTTCGCACCGCTCCCCAAAACGTGCGGCCGCGGCTGCTCCTTCAGGCGGCACCAGGGATGCTGGACCGCAGGAGCGGTTGCCATGGCGAGCCCATCGCTCGGGGCCAAAATACAGATGTGGAGCGGGCGGGGGCCGCGAAGCGTCCTCGGGGACGGGCTCCTCCGCACGCCGATTTGGGCCGCCTGGGCTCGCGTTGGCCGGAGCGGGTCGGGGATTGCTCCCGGGGGCCCGGCGGCGCGGGAGCGGGGGAGCGGCGCGCAGCTGGAGGCAGCAACTGCTCCAAAAGGCGCAGCTGTTTGCAGCGCCAGCGTCTGCCCGCGGCCAAAAATCCCAGCCTGCAAATATTCCTGAACGTTCTGGCGCTGGCGAGGCTCCTCCTGCCCACGCACCCCCCGGCCAGCTCCGGAGAGAGGGAGCGCGCCGCGTCCTCCCCTGCCCGCGCCCGGTCCTGCCGAGAGCCGTGCCGAGAGCTCCGGAGGAAGGGACGGAGGGGTCACCGCAGCACGCCCTCGCGAGAGCCGTCCCCCTGTTTTAATTGATTTCCAGATGTACAAGCAAATCCTGCCAAACTGCCGGCCATGAATAATTAATTCCCACGTACCCGCGCCCAGATCTCCTCGCCGGGGGGCCGTTCCCCTCTGTTTCCCTATCACGGTTTTCCTCCGCTGCTGCTTCTAGCCAAGACATGACAGACACAGAGGGTGAGAAGCGGCTGCTTCCGCAGAACTTTGTTACGAGGCCATTTAAATCATTCTAATTACTCCAGAAACACACCATTAACTTTTCCAATGAGGTCTGCAGAGGGGAGAAAGGGAAAAAATATATATACATCTAATGTATTTTATGCAGCTTACAGGAATAACGCAGAGGAGTAAGACAAGGGCAGAGAGAAAATAAACAGGCAATGTAACGTCCTGACATTAGGAATTCAGAATTCATTAGAAAAACATTGATTGCCACGGACTGATTTAGCACAGAGCGTGGTTCTCGGGAATACAGTAGAGCCCGCAAAAACGCGCTGTAATTCAGAATTACTTTTGAAAAATAACAAGAAATAGCAGTACTGCAAGGACTTATCATCCGAAGCACTGCTCCTGCTCCCTTCTCCATCCTGGCAGGATTTTGCCCCGCTCGGAGGCACGAGCTCGGCCGGAGGCGAGCGCTGCTGCCCGGCAGACATCGGAGGGGGCTGCCCCGGCTTAGAAAAAAAACAGCTTCTGCTTCTTAGGATCAGCCCAGATCCCACGCTGTGGGAGGGCAACGTCCCTCTGGGGCCCTGCGGGTCCCCGCGCCGGCCGGCACCCACCCCTCTAGAAAGCACGCAGCGCCCAGAAGGGCAATGTTAGCAAAAACGCGTTGGCTCCGGTACCGCTGCTGCTTGCCGGGAGCTGCGCGGGCCGGGCACCACGCTCGCGTTCCCCGGCTCGAGACGGGATTTCAGCCGCTCTTCATTTTTCATCTGTGCAAAACTAAACTAAAAATGAAATGACGCACTTAGTCATTTCCTGGGGATTTTGGTTCAGGCTGGCCCCGTGTGGGTCATTATTTCCCTGGAATGGCCCCGGCGCCCGGGAGGCAGCTCCGGGCTGTCCCCACAGCACCGGGCAGGAGACGAGACCGTCAGCACGGAGCGGGGGGACGCTCACGTCACGACTGCTCTTACAAAGGCGATTAATCAATTGCCAGGTGATAATCCGGCACTCCAAATGGGCTTCTCGAAAGGTTTAGATGCGAGTTTCGCTATTAAAATCCCCGTCAGAGCATCCCCCGGTCGATGCTGCCTGCTTCCAGGACGCTGGCAAAGCCTGCCCGCACCCTGCCGAGCCACCTCCCGGCACGGCACTATTTGGCAACTGGCTGCGGCGGTGCCAAAACACACCTCACTTATCCACATCCCCTTTTCAGACCAGGATTATGGGGTGTGCTAATAAGCATCGTTTTTCTATACGTTCCCTAACTATTAATTTCTCCTCTCCTGCGTTCGGCGTCCCACCGTTAATTAACGCGCTTTTTTGCATCAGCACCTCCCGGGGGCTGTGGCTGGCGGACCCGACCCTCCCTGCAAACTCACGAGGTGCATCCCGCCTTTCTTTTGGGGTCAGGGAGGGAAGATCAGCCAGCGCCGACACCGAATCCAGCCATTCCCCAGCACCCAGGGCTCCAGCGAGGATTAGCATCTGACCCGGCTTGGGAAGAGGCACCGCGAGCACGAAGCGAGATCTTTACAGAATAATTATGGGCTTTTGCAAAGGAAATAAAGCCCTGCTCGTGAACAGAAGTTGGGGAGGGGCCCAAACCAACCCGAGAAGATGCTGCGTTCGCCCGGGAGCGCGGAGAGCGCCGGGAAGGCTTTGATCCGCCTCTGCTGGGGCGAGGCTGGAGCTGCCGCTCTTCGCAGCGGGGAAAGCGCGGGCAGGCCGGCTGTGCTGGGCAGGAGAGGGTCGGGCCGTGCCTCCGCTCGCTGCTCCGGCAGCTCTGCGCTTTGATTTCTCAGGCTAAGGCGTTCAGCTTTCCCACAAAGGGCTTTGCTGGGGTCGGCCAGTCTGTTTCCCGCCAGCGGAAACGTTCCTGGCTTGTTCGCGTTTTACCCTCGAGCCGCCTCTAAATATTTGGGGTTGCATTTTCTTTGTTGCAAAGCAAGGCAGAAAGCCCCTCCGGGCACAGGGGATGCTCGCGGCCCTGGGGGAGCTTCAGCCCTGGGTCTCCGAGCCGGCGCCTCTGGCGATTTTGCCCTAAAAGTCCCCATTCTGCAGGCGTGCAGGCACGGGGAGGGAGACGCCCCAGCTCCCCGGCCAGAAGCCCCGAGCGAACAACAGCGAGTTCACGTCTCCTCTGCCTGTGCCCCCCGAGGTTCGGCGGCACCCACCTTTCCGCCCGCCCGGCAGAGCGGTCGGAGCCCGTTCAAGGTCAAACCGCCAGGTCTGGAGACATCGCGCACAAAAGTAATTATGTAATTAGTATTAAACGTGTCGCTCCTACAATTAATTATGTGACTTTAACCAAGAGAAAGACAAATCACCAGAGTTTTCAAAAGCGATATAAAAATGGAGTCGTTAAAATAATATTTGTCGGTTCCACAAAATCTATGCCTTTTTAAGGGGGGCATAAACGAGCCCCCTTTGACGGCTTTAGGAGTTCGGGTGGGGACGGGCGGCCGCGGGGGGCGGGCAGGGCACCCACCCGGGGGCTCCCGCAGCACCGGCAGGGCTGCGCGAGGGCGACGCCGAGGTTTAACGGACCGGGCAAAATTCACGGGCCCAAGCGCTGGGGGGATTCGCTCCTTCTGCCGGCACAGCGGGCCCTGGCCAGACAGCCCGGCTATCCGCTCCCTCCCCTCACCTCCTGCCTCAGGGATCCCATCGGCCGCTTGGCATCAGGCTGAAGAAGCCAATCTTTTGCTAAATGGAAAACCGGGAGATCTTGGATGTGAAGAGACACTTATTTATCCTTTTGCCAGACGGTCTAATGAATAATTTCATGTTTGCAAAAGCTCATTTTGAAATTTGAAGACAAGAGATATATTGCCAAGGCGGCTGGGAGACTGCGACATTAATTTTGTGCTGAAAGATTTACTTAAAAATTAGATTTTACAATTTTAATGCCTCCATTCTTTTCTTTAAATAAGCTGTGAAATGCAGTTAATTAGACTTAAACCCTAGAAGCTTAGACATTTAGGCTGCAGCGTAAGCTACAAAAGAAAACGATCTTTTTCACTTGCAAATTAAATCTAAATTCATTGCTAAACCTCCCTTTGCCCATACGTGAGCCCAACAGCTGCTGGGCTGGGGGGGCCGGGAGCGGGGCGCGGGTGCCCGCCCCAGCAAAACCCCCGGGGTCCCCCCAGATGCGCGCGGGGACGGGGGAAAAGAGCGCGAGAGCGGCAAAAGCGAGGGCTCGACTCGGTAGCCGGGTGCTGAACGCCGGCGTCGGGAGCCGAGGGAAGGGCGACGAGCTTTACGACGACGCACGCATCGCGGAGAGGAGAGGAGGCAGGTTTCGGCCCCGGCAAGGACGGAGGGCTGCCGGCAGCCGCAGCGGCCGAGGCAGGGAGCGGGGGTCTCATCCCCGCCTCCGAAGGGGTGGATGCACCGGCAACCCCAAATCAGGCAACGACACGTCCAGCCCAAGAGCGATCGCTCTGTTTGCTGCTGCAATAGCTCCCCTGGGACGTGCCTTTTGTCTGCCTGCAGTCGCTTTCCGTTCCAGGGACGCTAATTAATTTTCCGGGAAATCAGGTAATGGCAGAGACCCCAATAAATTCGGCCCCGGCCGTTCAAAAACAAGCAGGGAAGGAGAGGCACCCGCTCCCAGGAGGGAGGGCCGCTGCGAGAGCGGGCTGCTACGTGCTCTCAGCAGCCCGGACGAGACGTCGCTCTCGTGGGGCCTCGCGGCTCCCACCCCGCGGTGGGATAAATGGGATAAACCCCATTCCTGCCCGTGCCGGGGCAAGGCACCTCCGGAGCCAGCGCCAAAGCTTCGCTCCCAACGCAAGGGAGCTTCGCCTTTATTCTCCGCTGGACTGCATCAGCTCAAGCTTTTCATTTTAATCCTTTGGAAACACTTCATTATTCCGATTTTTCCCATTCTTCGCTGTGACAAGATCCATATTTTTACATGAAAAAATCCTCGTGAGTTGAAACAGAAAAAAACAATCTACCTTCATCAAAACCACTGGACTTCAAAACTATTACGGAGAACATCAAAGCAGAAGCCTCCTCCCTCAGCGCACGCGCCGGGGGAATCCCCCGCCAGCCGCTCGCACCCGCTCCCCATCCCGGTGCGGAGGGAGCCGCGCTCCCGGCCAAGCTCCCGCCCTTAACGTCTTTCCTTTCCTGCAACCACGTCTGCTTTTGCACCCTACCTCGTCGAGGCTGCAGAAAGCGCATTTTGCAGCAGCAGCACCCGCGAGGGCAGCAAATTAGAGGCGAGGCACAGGGCAGACGAGTCACGGAGCGTGGCTACGGGATCAGCCCTTCAGACCGAGCGGGGCTCGTCCCCAGGCTCGCATTCGCCCTTTACACAGCAACGCAGGGCCGCACACCCTGCGGGGAGTTAATGGCAGCAGCTGCCCAACGCGATTTGATTATTCCTGCCTAAATTCATTTTTCGCAAAGATGGGGGGGGGGGGCAAGTAATTGCAAGCGATGCAATTCTTTGCCCCCTCTTGCGCACCAGCAGAATCCTGCGTACGTGAGCGCGACGCCATCCAACCCTCCAGCACAGCGAGCGCTCCCTGCCTGTGCGCATCCCGCCTTGCCACGGGTCCAGCGGCAGAAAGGCACTGTCCCTGCCAGGAGCTGTGGCTGCTGGGGACCGGGGCAGCCAGGAGAAGAGGAGAAGAAGAAGAAGAGGAGAAGAAGAAGAAGAGGAGGAAGAAGAAGAAGAGGAGAAGAAGAAGAAGAGGAGAAGAAGAAGAAGAAGAGGAGAAGAAGAAGAAGAAGAAGAGGAGAAGAAGAAGAAGAGAAAGCGAGCATGCTGCTTTGCCAAGCCCCTCAAAGGAGAAGAGAGGCTCCACAGCCACTGTGATGAATTATACGTGTGTGTGTGTCTATATATATAGACACGCACACGTACATACATACAGGAGAGGGGCCGGGGCAGCAGGCACCGGTGAATTCCCGCCAGCGCAGGGGTGCAAGGGTCTCGTTAAGGAAGCGGGAGGACGGGGCCGGGGAGGCCGATGCGGCGTGCGTCTTGGCAGCTTTTGCTGTTTCGGGCACGTCAGTCCTGCAGGCGTTTAACCAGGAGCCAGCTCTTGAGAGGCACAGCGGGTAATTGGGAATAGCCTTAAATAAAAAAAAGGCATCTCGGGGCCCCGGGGGAAATCTGCTAAAACACAAAATTATGAACGGTGTTAAACTGCAGAAGACAAAATAATGTCTCTGTTTAGATGCTGAATTTACAGTAAATACCAAGCTCTCCCTGTGGCTGCTGTTGTATTTATTAATATTATTTGAACACATCATAGCGCCCGCATTCAAAAGGGGTTCCAATAGCAACAATAAATCTTGCCCAGGTGCCTCCGAGAAGGGGCTGCTGAAGCCCCGAGGGCTTCCACCCCGGCCCAAAGGCTGAGGGGCAACTCTTCTTCAAACCCTGCCTGGGGCAGCAGACCCCTCGGCCCCATCACCTCCCGCCCACGCGACAACCGTTTCTCTCCCCCGGTTTCGCCGTCTTGCCAGAGATGACAAAAGACGCATTGTGAAAAGCGCGTGGCTCTTAAGCGCGCCCGGGCCGTGTGTCAGCATCGGTTTGCGATACCGGTGGCAGAAGGATCTCAAGATAATAGGAGCCTCTTCATCTTCAGTGGGGCTGGATGGGAACAATTGAACGTCTGCGGAAGATTACAAGCGGTCGTGGATATTGCTTGTCACGCTGCCATCAGCGGCCGCCTCGTTCAATTGCCCGGGCGCGCGCGTTTCCAGAACGGGCAACGCCAGAAATATTTCCTGAGGCCAGCACGAGGCGGCCACGGCCCTGGGGAAGGGCAGGGCAGGTCTGCGCCGGGCGGCCGATGCCCGCCCATCGCACCCGCCGGCCGAGGCACCCAAAGCGGCACCCCGAAACCATCCGGACGGCCCGCCTCAAGGATGAGGGCCCATAAGTTATCCGCAAAGCCGCCTGCCTAGGCGCAGGGAGGGTTAACCAATTAATGCCTTTGGTTACGAGCCAGGTAGCAACTGGTTAATTACTGCGCTGTCGTTGCTGCGATGTTAGGAGGCAAACACGGGGTTATGTGCCATCTGTCTCCCAAACCCAAACGGTTAACCAGGAATATTCATTTTGTTCCTATTAAGTATAATTACCCGCTAATCTGTAGGAGCCTTTTATTTCTATATAATTACCGGATATTTAACAAATAAGCCGGAGAAGGGTGGAATTGGCAGGGGGACGGGGCTGGGTGCTGCCTTGCTGATGTTTGTGTTGATGGGCGAGCTGGGACGGGGGGGATGGGCGCTGGTGACACGGGGACCCCCATCGCTGCAGCAGGGCTGGGGCCAGGCGTCACCGCACGAGGGAGACCGTGCCGATAGGCACGGCACGAGGTCCCGGAGAGGGACGAGGTGGCTATATCCCAGCGTTCCTGTCAGCCGTCCCGCAAACGAGCGTGGCACGGCCGTCTTGCTGCCGCACCCTGGGGCAGGCAGGGACGATGGGAACAAATATCGGCTCCGGACCTGCCCCGCGGCTCGGCCGGCCAAGGCACACGGGCGTGCTGAGCAGCAGCGAGGGCAGGGGGAAACGAGACCGCGCAGGAGCCGTTTAGAAAGTTGCAGAAAAACATTTGCTTCTCCTATATGAAAACAGATCTGTTATGGGAGAGGAGAGCCGGGAGCGGAGAGCAGAGAGCGTGGAAGGCCGGGGAATACTCGGCAGACCAGCAAGCCGATAGCGCGTATTAGCCGCTCTTTATCACGCCCTCCTCGCACCGCGTCTGGTGCAAACACAAAACCGAGGCTCAACACCCCCAGCCGCTCCCCGCTGGGACTCAGACCCGCGCAGGAGGAGGAGGAGGAGGTACGGATGACACCCAGTGCCCACCGTTTGCTGTTCCTGGGGCTGGCGGAGACCCCGCAGAGGGACGGCTTCTCACTGGGGGCCACCTCCCCCGGCCCGGTGAGTTACGCCGAGCCTGGGTGGAAACGCGCCCGCCCGGGGCAAATCCAGCCTGGCCCGCTGGCATCCTCTGCAGAGCTGTTCCCGCGCCCCGGGGCGCGTTAGCCTGTTAATATTTATGAAGCTCAGTTCCCAGGATCACAAGATAATCTTTGCCTAATTTACAGCCCTGATTTCCCCCTTGAAGAGCCCAGCTATTTATTTAGCTTATTTATTTATTGCCTCTCTCCCTCCCTCCCTCCCTCGCGTCACTGCCTGCGCCGCTGCGGGAAGAGGCTCCGCTGGCTTACGCTTCGGCACGAGCTGTCAGCAAGGCCCACGGCCGTGCAGAGCGGGCCTGGGACGGACACCGTGTCCCGCACCCCGCACCCCATCTCTGCCCCGAGCGGCGGCGTGCAGGACCAGGGCACCGCGCCGCGAGCTCCGCTCGGCACCGACCGGCTGCTGCCGCCAGCAAGTCCCTCGCCAGCAGCGTGGCGGAGGTGAGAGCGACTTGCTGTCTCTTAGGAAATCAGCTGAACAAGCTCCGGAGCCGTCTCCTGCGAATCCCGCTCGCCCTTCAGTGAGGGGCTGACTTGGGAAAGCGAGTTTGACGTGTCTCACCTGGTCGCTTAAGCCACCGTTCTCTGGGCTTCGCCTTTCTCTGGGGGACTGCAGCGGAGCCACGGCATCCCCCTCGTTTTATCTGGGCATCTTTGCTAAAGATGCTAAAGCGCGTGGTTTGCTCGCTGGGCATTCGCCTGTCCGCCCTGTCCGGTTCCCCTGAGCAAGGGATCCCTGTCACCCCCGTACCCCGAGCGAGCTCTCGTAATAATCGCAGGTCTTGAATTACCCGAAGGAGAAAAAGAGGAGGCATTTTCCACGCATCCTCGGCCCCGCAGCGTCACACGTGGCTGCCGGCCAACCCAGCCCTGACTCGGAGCAACACGTCCGCTGTGGGCAGAGCCGCGGCCCTGCCTGCACCGGGAGCTGCGCCGCTCGCTATACCCACGCAGCAGTTATTAAACACGCAACTGAAGCACCTTTAGCCAATTGGTGTCGTAAAGAAAAAAATCAAGGGGATAAGTGCTTAATTTAAAGTGATTTATTCCATTAAGTAACTCCTTACCATAGGCCTTTTTTAGATGTTCAAGTGTATTTTTCATTAGCGCTGCATAATACAATAATTGCAGACATAGGATGGCATTTGTCGCCTTTTTTTTTTTTTCCCCCCAGAAAATCCTACTACAGCAAAGCACGTGTATTTTCCGCCCTTTCTGCTCCCTTTCTGCCGCAAACCAGAGGTTGGCCGGGAGTGCCGAGAGAGACGTTTCGGACTCCCTGCGAGACAGGGACCTTCCTTTCCCCCTGGGCCGAGGCCCCGAGCGGCTCCTTCGCCCCCAGCCGTGCCCCCGCTCCGGTCTCGCCTCACGGGCGTGCAAACGGGTGCCCGCCACGCAGCACCCGCAAGCGCCGGGAAACAACGGGCGCCGCAGCGCGCGTGGGAGAGCCGGGCAGGGGCGGAGGCGAGGATGCGGACGAGGATGCTGCGGCCGGGCAGCGGCCCCGTGCCGGGCAGGTGGCACGGCCGCAGGAGCAGCTCCGGCGCCCGCCGTCGCTGCAGGTGCCTGGGGAGGGAGAGGCGAGCGCGGCGGCCCCGCGAGCCTCCCGGGGCAGGCCGAGGAGGGCTCTCCCGCTGCCACCGCTCGCCACCTCCCCTCGGCCGGCGAGGCAGAGCCAGAGCCAGAGCCAGCGCCAGCGCCAGCCGCTCCCTCCCCGCGGCCGCCGGCTCGGCAGAGCCGAGGAGAAGGCAAGGGGCTGAGCTCCCCCTCACGGCTCCGCGGCGGCGGTGCCTCCCCCGCTGCCCGCCCGGGATGCCCGGGATGCCGCGGCCGCCCCCCGCCCCACGGAGCTGCGCACCCCCCGCCCTCGGCCGAGCAGGAAAAGGCCCCGAGCGGTACAGCAACGCGGGCAGCGTTCTCCAGGTTCCCCGGGTAATTCGCACACGCAAGAGGCGAGGAAGACGCCATAAACGAGACCGACTTCTCTGGGTGCTTCCAAGGGTGCGGGAGCCGGAGCCTGGCGGCCCCCTCCCCGGGGAGCGCGGCAGGGGCAAGGGCTGGGCCGCACGGCCCTGGCATGGCGAGCCCGGGCAGAGCTGGTGCCTGCCCTCCCCTCCCGGCCGGTTCCCTGCGACCGCTTGGCAGTCCCGGACCATCCCCCCCGTGAGCGTCCCTTGTCCCTCCCCAGGGCTGGGGAGGGCAGGATCCCACCGGGGCAGTGCCAGAACAGAAAGGCGATCGGGTTTATTTTGGAAATGCTGAAGCGTTTGGCAGTTTTGATAGTTTTTTCCTCCAGGTCGTGTTGGCCAAAGCTATTTGCCAAATTCAGTCTCACCCAGTTAGCAGCGCTGGCCCTTCCCCGTGTCAGCGGGGAGCTATGTGCCAGGTGTCGGGAAAAACACCCAGCCTCCTACCTTCAGTCACCAGCTGCTTTCAAGAGCGCACCTCGTCCCTGTCCCTGGTTTCTCGTCATTTATTCTGGGAAAAGCTGCCCAGCTGCGTCTCCAGACAATTGCTGCAGGACAGTAAGTTGGAGTTGGGTATCCTACAGAAAAAACCTGCGGCTCCGATTGTTCCAGTAAGGACAGAGGAGGAGCAGGCAGGCGCTCCACGGAGAGCCTCTCCAGAGCAGTCCACGCGTGCATTGAATTTAATAGAGCTGTTTGTTTCCCAGGTACAGCCGGTGCCAGTGCCAGGCGGCGTTTGAGGGACCGGTGTTGAGCCTGACCCACCAAATCTCCCCCTTATTCTTGGCCATGTATTTGTTTCCATGAACTAATTAGGGGAAACGAGCGATCCCCTCAGAAGGGCGGGAGCAGGGAGGGATGAAGTCCCGGCAGAGCGCAGCCGCCAGCGACCCGAGACACCGCGTTCCTGCTTTGGCAAACAGCGGTGCCGGGCGGGCAGCGAGCGTCCGAGGCAGCGCCGCCGAGGGGAAAGCCACGACGTTCGCTGGCGTCTCAAGAAAGGAGCAACCTCCCCGCGTCCCCTTCGCCTCCCTCATTCGTCACTGTCGCATCTGGAGAGGGTTTGTATTTAACCACCCATTTACTTCCAATTTGACTAATCTCGGGCTGGAGCATCTCGCACAAACTCACCGAAAACGCCGGGGCTGTGACTAGACTGACGAGCCGCACCAATTAATATAAACTCCCACCAAAGTACGTCGGGGAAGAGAGATCCTGGAGGGAGACCGCGGGCCACTGAGATACGCAAGTGGCCGCGATAAACATCCCTCCTCCTCCTCCTCCTCCCCGTGGCCACCGCTGGGGCCTTTGAGGGGTTTAAATTTATATATTTGCCTTCTGGATTGCCCCGTCTCACCTTGGGAAGGCAACAAAAGCTTTCAGCAACAATTTATAGGGAGCTAACGCGGAGGGGCTGGCAGGGAGGGGGGCAGACGCGGGGAGCTGTATTTCTCGGGGAGCGGCTCCCAGCGCTGCGGTAGCGTACCCTTGCCGGTAAGGTCATGTTGCCGCCGTAGATGTACTCTGGAACAACAATTACTCTAGATAAGAAAAATCTAACTGGATAAAGGGACAGCTAATCAGGAGACTACGAGCCCCTGAATTGCTCAAGGAATCCATATTGATCTGAACAAGATATCAAATGTAAAATAAAGGATTTTGCTAACTCCACAGGCTGCTTCAGCCCCTGCAACCTGGCACCGGACCAGCAAGCAGAGGAGCTGGCAGTCCACAGCTCCTCTCCCAGAAGAAAAGCCTCCTCTGCCCCCTCAGAGGCAGAAGCTGCTCTTTCGGCTTTTGCTCACGGGAAGTGCCTCCTGGTTCCCGTCTCCCCACGAGCCCCCAAAGGGGCAAGCGACGCAGCTCCTGCGGAGGGTCCCTCCTCCCTGCTGCGCTCTCGGCGGGCGGGGAGCCCGGCCCCGGGCTGCTCTGTCCGGAGCAGGGGCGGCCCCCGGGCTCGGGGTCTGTCCTGGCCAGCCGTCAGCCAGCGCCCTTTGGGGACAGGAGGGGGTGCCGGGCCCCCCACGCTCCCAAGCATCTCCGGGCAGACGCACCCTCGAAATCCCATCCCGGCCCACCACGGCAGAGGCGAACCCCTCCACCTTCGTGCGGCTGCAATTCCTTGCAGCAGGCACATCCTCCAGAGACGTCGGTTTTAAACTTTCCCGCTGGAAAGCAGAGCCCCAGCGCCGGCAGCCCCCCAGCAGCCGGTGCCCCAGGCGTGTGCTGTGCCCCACAGAGGATGTCTGCTTTCATCCCTCACCCTCCAGCCCCGTAAATCACAAGAACGATTCTCCCTCTGCCTTTCTACTCCCTTCCCTGTCTCCTTACTTATTTAAAGAGCTCTGGCGACTGATCGCCTCCCTGCTCTTTTCATGCTCGCTCTCTACCTTGAACCACGGGCACTTTGATAGATGGATGGAGAGCTTCGCCTGGCTTCAACGACTCTCCCATACACACTGACGAAATATGAGGCTGTAATTCCTCCCACCACGGCAGATATACTCCCCTCCAGCAAGAACATCCGTCCCCCCCACCCCAAAGCGGAATATAGATGTGCGAAGGGCTGGGCTGGCTTTCTGCCCCTCGCCAGCGCAGATCAGGAACCGGTGTGCTGACATCAATACACAAACGCCAACACGAGCGAGAGGAAACCTGGGCCTCGGTAGCCACTGCTAACGCACCGTCAGAAACCATCGGGCTCCACGGAGCAGAGCTGCTCTCGCCTGGCAGCCCCGCAGGAGGCCGAGACCCCCCCAGCTCGCCCCCGCTGGGGCTGGGGGCCGTGCGGCGAGACGCCTCCCAGCGAGGTAAGCACACCGAAACAGCCCCAAATATTTGCTGGGGGACGCTCCGCCGGCCCAGCTGATGCTCTGTGCCCTGCACGAGGTTTCCATCCGCACCCAGGTCAGCATCCCCGATGGTCCCTGCTGGTTTGGGGGGGTTGGTCATCGCCTCCACGCTAGCAGGGATGCGTTCCTGGCACGCATCCCGCTCCCAGCGCGTCCCCGGGACGGCACCGGGGAGCCTCTCGCCCTCCTCCCGTGGGTCCCAGCCCCACGCTGCAGCCACCCTGTACCCAAAGCCGAAGGGAAGAGCTGGGACCGCGGCCAGCCCTGCCCTGGGGCTCCGGAGGAGGACAGCGGCGAGGAGCGGAGATGGATGCGCTCCCCAGCCCTGCGGAGACCGCGCCAGGCAGCCCCTGAGTTATGTCTCTGAACCACAGGCCGTGCTCTGCTTCCGCATCGATTTAGAAGGGGAGTTGGTTTATGCTAAACAAACACTGCTTGATTATTAAAAGCATATTTATCGAGGCTTAGCAGCTCCGGTAGGAGAGACGTGGCTGGAGCTAGTGCCAGCAAGGCGAGTGCTCTTCGCTGCAGAGCTGCCCAGCGGGAGCGGGGAGGTACCGGTGCCAGCGCCGGGGAGGAACCCGAGCCCCTCCGGAGCAGCGCACGGAGCCACCGACGCTGGCGACCTGCGGCTGGAGCCAGTGCAGAAAATCCAGCGTTTTCTGCTTTCCACGCACTGTTTGCAGCCAGCCGTCGGCCGGCATCCGGAAAGGAGGCGGCGAGGATGGCGATGCCCTGAGGAGCAGGACAGGGGCCGAGGGGCAGGCGAGCTGAGCCGCCAGCACCCTCCGACGGGGACGGGACTGAGCATCGCGGGCCTGGGCATGCGGAGAGTCACCTTCGTCTCCAGTATTTCTGCAGCAAGACAGGGCTCAATGGTGGCTGGAAGAGCTCTTTCCTTTGCCGTTTAAACCCGGCTTTCCTTCCGCCAGGCTCTGCTCAGCCTCTGCCTTCTCCTGGTCTGGGTTGAGCGACCACAGGGAGGAGGCGCGGGAAGCCCCCCGGGCCGGTGGCCGCCCTCCCGGCTCCACAGGAAAGCATCTCTCTCCCACTTGTGTTTTGATGTTGCTATGGTGATTGCCGAGCGATAAATCTTGATTATTATTGCCCGGAGCTTTCAGCCGCAAAGCAAAGGCAACCTTTCCCAAGCCGCTGGGGTGCTTTTGTTTCCACTCTCCACCGGCTCCCGGCTTTTCTGCGCAAAGCCCTCCCTCGCCCGGGCACGCACCCCCGGGCAGGTCACGCTGCAGAGGCGGCAGCGGCGGTCCCCGGCCCCGCGGCGTGCGGGAAGCAAGCGCGGGCAGTGCCGCCCCGCTCTCCCTCCGTCCTCCGCCGGGGAGCACGCCCGCCCCTGCATCCCCCTGGCCCCTCGCAGCGGGGTGCCGGGACCTGCTCCCGGGAGAGTTCGTTTCACCGCCATGGCGTCATTTCCTAGCCAGCTCTAGCTCCCAGCGCCGGCAAATCCTCCCGCACCCGCGGACGCACGTGAGCATCCCCCAGATCATTTCTGCACTGTTTGCCCAGCTCCAAGCGATACCTCTCAATCAGAGCGCCAAGAGAAGCCGGGGCGTCTCGCGGGCAGTTATCGGCTCTCCCACGGTACCCGTGCGTAGGTGATGCCCAGCCTGTCCCCCTGCACCTCCAGCCGACAAACCAGCGCTGGAAATCTGGGCTTTGGACCCCAGACCGCGTACAGCCCCGTGCCGGAGCGAGCTCCGCTGTCCCTCTTGGAGAGATGTCATTTGCAATGTATATTCTGGGCTGCGCTTTCATCTCGGTCCCTTTCGTATTTTGCCAGAATATTTCTCTGTGTAATTTCACCCAGGGGGAAACAGGCGTCTGAAATTCTGATTTTAAAATTCCCTTTCCTCTGCATCCCCAGCTCTCTCCCATGCTGGCGCTCTGCTCTGTGCCGGCACGGCCGCAACTGGCGGTAAATCTATAAGCCAGCTCCCTTCCCCTTTGAAGTGCAACCAGCGCTGCTTGGATTCCCTGACTTTTTGCTCCTTTTGTCTTCCCTCCTGTTTCACTTGTGGATATTCAGATCTGCAGATTACATTTGTCTTCCAAAATTGCTTTCTCAGTCGGTAGCTCTTTCCCCAGCCTGTTCTTACAGGGCTTGTTCAGCTGCTTCTGCAAACCTTCCCGTTCCTGCTGGCTCCGAGCTACGGTGACAGCGAACCCCCGGGCTGAGCCCGGACACATCCCGGGGACCAGACCCCCACCCCGATGCCATGCCCCCACCACCAAGCCGGGCAAGAGGGGAGGAGAGGCCAGGGACGCCCCAGGACCGCTCGCCATCCTTTTGGCTTCCAGCAGCGCCCGTCAGGCAGCTTTTGGAGGGGCAAGGCACTGACGGGGAGATCCAGCCAAGGGAACCCGGGCGGATCCGGCCCCGGCTGCCAACATCAAAGGAAGATAATCAGGGCTCCGCACCGCTTCTGGGGAAGCGGATGCTGCGGTGGATGCTTTCTGCTGCCCGTGTGTCCCCCTCGCTGCTCCAGCTCCCTTTCATCTGCAAAACCAGTAACCGAATTAACTCTCCAGCAGGGACACCGGGACAGGCTCTGCGGGCCGTCCCGGCCAGCGCTCGCCTGGCCTGCCGGGTGCCGTGCCACGGTGGCCAGAGCTCGGGATGAGGAGGAGGAGGAGGAGGCCGGGAGGGAAAGCGATGCTCAGCTGTCAGGCGGTGGGGAGTTAGTCCTGCGGAGGGGAAGGGCCAGGGCACCGGCCGCATCCAGCCTCACAGGGCACTGCAACGCCTCCCCAGAGAGTTTCGAAATAAAATATCGATTCCTCGCTGCTCCCCTTTCCGCAGGGCATCACAACGGGGGGGTCGTTTGGCAGCAGATCTACTGTCCCCTCCAACCCCAGAGACGCCCGGGCCTCGCTCGCAGCCCGAGCGAGCTGCCCTCACGGCTGCTGCGGCAGGGACAGGGACGACGACGACGTGTCGATTCCTGGAGGATTGCCAAACACGTTTTCTTTGCTCGCCCTTTCGGCAACTAGAGGCACGTGGTTTTGTTCATGAACCCCCAAGTCATGGGTTTCTGCTCAAAACTCTGCCAACCTCCCTCTGGACCTGGCTGCCCACCTCTTGCTCCGTGTTGGGGCTCCCTTTGGGGAAGAGCCAATGCCCCCAGCCTTATCTGGGGGAATCCCTGCCACTCGTCCCCTCATCGATGTGCCCCCTCCTGCCCTGCCACCTCCCGTCCTGCTCCGCAAAGACCCGGGACCCCATCCCCCTGCACAGGGACTGGCTCTGCTGGGTCAGACCGCACAGGGAAGCCGCAGCAGCCACCAGCCCAACGTTTCCATCCATTTATCAAAGCTCCAGCAGTTCCTCTTTCAGGGTGAGCAAAACAATAAAACACATTGAGCATAGAAAGCAGCATCCAGAACACTGTATTAAATGCAAAGGAAAAAAAAATAAAGTAGAGACCTGTTGGCTCATGCCATCTCTCGTTCTATATCAAATGCCTCGGTCCCAGACTAATGGCGTTATGTAGACTGTTATATTGGTTCCTTGCTTTACGGCACCGTACATCCACCCCTACCGCTAGAGATTTATTCTCCTCTGCTCAGCAATTACTTGCCATATCGTCCTCGAACGCCGCTCGCTGCATCACGCCGCCGTGCCCGCTGCCAGCCCCGCCGGCTGTGCCGGGGCTCGCCGGGCCGCTGCCCAGGCACCGACCGTGCGAACGCCTCCGGGAGAGGCAGAAACGGCTCCTGCCGTCGCCAGCTCCCTGGGCGTCCTTGGGCCAGGCGCTCCCCACCTCACCCCTCACGTGTAAAATCCTCCTTTGCGAAGCAATCGCAGCTCTGCGGGGAGAAGCACCACGCAAAAGCCCGGTGCTCCCCCGCCCGGGGTCCCAGCCTGGACCCCCGGGTCTGACACTGCAGGCGAAAAACTGGGAGAGGGGGAACCTGCATTTGAGAACCCACCAAAAACCAGTCCCCGAAAGCATTTGCTTGTGGTCCTGAAACGGGAATTGAAGTCCGGCACCAGTGCATCCGCTCCCCTGTCCCCCCGGCACCCGGCGCTGCTGGAGCGGAGCAAAGCTCGCTCAGAACCCGGGGTTTATCATCTGCAGGATTATTAGAAGGTGCGCGGGGATGCTTTGCTACAGAAGGATAAATCAGTTCCTTCCTCAACATCTGACTCGTCTGAACGCCTCATTTAAACATTTATCATAGGGCACGGCCCGCGATCTTCCTTACAGATCGAGGTGTTCCACGGCACTGGGTGAACTGACACCGCAGACAGCACCGGGAGTATTTTGTCACCCTGATATTCCACAGCGCGCTGGTGTCACGCTTGTGACTGCTGTTTGCTCGGGAGGTGTAATGATCCTTTTTAAACAGTGCTGCTGTAATTAAAGTTTTATATAAGCCTTCCTAAAGAAGGGGAAGGGGGAGAGCCATCTTTGAAACCTGCTTACAAAGGGACGTCAGAGGGAGAAGGAGAAACACTGATGCGTGCAGCAATCACCGCCACGCTGCCAGGCCTCCCCACGGCGCGGGAGGCTTCGCCTGCCGCCGCACGAGCGGCAGCATCCCCTGCCTGCCCGCTGCCCGCTCCAGCAGCCCTGCCTGTACCCTGCCTCCCACCCGCCGCTGCTCCGGACAGTGCCCCCCCTCCTTTAGCCATTTCCCTGCCCCAGGCTCCACGCAGCTGCAAAGCGGGGTTTTCTGAGCATCCTCAGGAAAAGCTGTTCTTCCGGCACGCGTTTTACCGAGGCTGGAAACATCAGAAGCACAAAGATTAAACTGCAGATCTGCAGCACGGTGCTGGCTGGCGCCTCGGGCAATATGTTTGGATGCTTTGCTGGATTAGCTGAAGCTCTTGACATTGCAGAGCCCGAGCCAAAAGCTCCTCTCTGCGTGCAGCGTGCTCCGGCACCACGCGGTGCCGGGCTCAGCGGGGAGCGCTCGGGCGGCGGGAGCTGCCAGGCGAACCTGCCGGGTCAAAGCAGGTGGGGCTGAGCCTCGCTTCGCGCGAGGAAGGGCCGCAAACCAGAGGGGAGGGGATTCGGGCATCCCCTCCGTTTTGACACCGAGTCACGGGCGGGCAGGCTCCGCGAGCCCCGACGCTGCAGCGTGCCTGCTGGCAGCGGGCAGGGTCCGGCCAGAGACGGGGGGTTTGGAAGGTGCCCGTGCCACAGCGGGTGTCCTTGTCCTCCCCTCCGCTGCAGGCAGAGAGGGAGGGGCAGGAGGGAGCAGCAGTTTTCCCAGCCGTGGGTGCTCCAGCGAGAAAGGGGTGTCAGCAGGTCCGTGGCCAGGCCAGGCAGCACCTCGCCTCCGCCTGCACGGGCGGCATTGACAAACATCCCCACGACGGCACACGCTGCAGCCCGGGGGGAACGGAAACCACAGGCTTTTAAGCGCAGGAGGAGGGATTTACGATCCGGCGCTATTAGCATTTGGCACGAGTTCCCCGCAGCACATCACTCGGGCACTGAAGCTCGAGAGATTTACGGGAGGTCAGGGTTGGGGGGGGCGGGACACGTAATCCCTAATAGCGTCGCACTATTTCTCCACAGGCAGAAAGGGCTGCGACAGCGCGATGGACTCAACGATAAGCGGATTATCTTCTCCTGTCTCAGAGGAGCACCGACCCCTGACTCGCTGAGCCCAAGATTAAGGCTGAATTAGCCTCCAGGAAGGGGGTTTTGCGGCAGAGGACAGAGGGGGCCTCGCGGCCGAGCTTCCCCGGCCCCTTCTGACCCGGCAGGACTCAGGCAGAGCTTCTCCCGCAGGACCATTCTGGGGAGACAGACCACATCCACCAGCCCGAGCAAGGACCGAGAGTGACGATGCAGGCAGATACTCCCCGTGAGCACTCGCGTACCCCGGGAGCAAGTGAATTACAAAAACGTAGACAGACGCGAAAAGACAGACAAGTTAGAAGAACTCAAAGACTGTCCTCAAACAAAGCCAACCCCCTTAGTCAGAGACTGCCGAATTGCGTGCGATAACACCCGCTCCGCTCCGCTCCAGGCAGACTCTGACTAGTTAGGAGCGACACATCATTATCGACCCAGGGAGACAGAACCACACGCAGCAGCGAGATGGAAGAGCCCGTGAAAACGCGGCACAAGTTGCTGTTGCCCCTGCCGTGGCTGCGGGGGCCGAGCAGCCCCGCGGGACCCGCTGCATGGGCTGCACGCCCCGGGGCACCCAGCCGCAGCCGCCTCAGCACCGGGAAGAGGCGCAGCGGCGAGCAAACCCGAAACGGCAATGCCCAATATCGGAGGGCTGCGGAGACAGCCCTGGGGAGAGCCGATACAGCGGGCCAAGCACGTGTCGTTCTGCACGCCGGGTGGCATGCCTACATTTTGGGATCAAAGCAGTGACGGCTCGCACAGTCTGGGTATTTGCTGGGCACCGAATTGTGTGTAGATTCAGCCGCTCGGACTGTAAAGCCTGCAACAATAAAGTTATCCTCAAAGGGCAACTTTCGACCTGCTCGGGTTTTTGTTTTTTTCCTTTCCCTTTGCTTTCTACCATTCACAACAGATTGCAGATAAAAATCTATGAGGGAAGACGACTGCGCGAGCGCCGCAGCAAGGGGGAGCAGAGCTCTGACTCCGCACCCCCGCTCCCGCGCCGGGTCCCCCCCACCCGTTGCCCCTCTGAGGCTTCAGGGTATTCAGCTCGATAACCCGGGCAAGTCCGTTGCCTTTCTGATCCGTCCACCGCTGCCAAGAGCTCCCCGGTCCCTTTCCCAAGCCCCCGACCCGCCGAGAGGCTTTATGTGATTTAGCTCTTACCTCTGCCCACCTGGGGCCGAGCTGGAAGAGGAAAACACTGGGCAGAGAAAAACCCAGGAGCTTTCTCAACACCGCCGAGCACGTTTGTTGCAGAAAGACAGATATTTATTTATTTAAGTGTGTGACAATCCGAGTCAGCCTTATCTGATCAAAACACTTTGTTGATCAGACTGAGAAACACATCCCGGGCAGCAGAGCCGTCTCGGCACGGCGTGGAGAAACGCCGGCGGACCCGCCGTGGTGTTCAGAGACAAGAAATCACCTTGGAGTTCAAAGGCTGGGGAAGGAGATAGTCACCCTGGAAACCAGAGCCGGTGACATCCGCAGGGACCGGGCAGTGCCTAGCAGGCTGCCCGGGCCCAGGAGGATGCCGGCTGCTCCCCCGGCGGGGTGACACCCCAGCATCCCGGCACCCCAGCGTCCCACCCGAAAAGCAGGCAGGGAGAGGGAGGCATCTCCCCGGGACGGCTGCTCCAGCAGAAGCAGCGACCTCAGGCTCGCGAGCCTCGTTTGATCTTTAGGAAGTCGCTTCTTATTCACAGTTGTGGGGAGGGAAGGAATTCACGCAGCTGGATGGCAGTCCCGGGGCGCGTTCCCGTTGCCCCCCTCCTTTTCCCTTAAACACGCGGATTGCAGATCCATCATCCGGTTCCACAAACAAAACGTCTTTTACAGGTACTTTGCTTCAGTGCTACGGGCCGACGCGTCCACGACGGGCACGTGCTCGGGGCTCTGAGCAACGTTGCCAACGGGGTTCTGCAGCCCTCGCGTACCCGCAATCGTGGACCGGGGGACGGCAAGCCCCCCGAGCCAAGCAAACGCCAAGCACAGCCGGCCCGCGGCCCGCTAGCTGCGTCGGAGCGAACTGGTCCGGGCGAAAAATCAGCATATCGGCAACGCAAGCTCAGAGCCATTTCCCTCAGCTGCCCAATGACATTGTGCTGAGGCAACTCTGAGCCGTAACATTGAAAGTTATCTTTCTTTCTCGCAGTAACAGAAAGCACAACGCAGAGATGAAAGTATTTACAAGCCCAGAAAAACCCGCCCGTGGTGCATTTGCAAAGCGTTGCTGGCAGCCGAGGAGGTAATAATACGTCCCTTAAACCCGGCAGCCCGGCCACCGCTAAGAGGATCACAGCGGTCCCCGCATGAAAGAGCCCGCCCTGGAGCCGGGCCAGCCCCATGCCCTTCACCAGGCCGCCGTGGCTCAGAGCCGCCGCGCCCGCCGAGCCGGGAACGCCGCGGCACCGCACGGCACCCGGCGTCGCCACCGCGGGGGAGACCGAGATTAAAGTTGTCCCTTAAAGTTTGTTGGCTTGCTTTTTCCCCAGCGAGCCGATAGGAATCATCTGCTGGCACAGAGCCTGAACGCTGCTGCTGCCTTTTCTATATATATATACACACACACACATATATATATTTATACAAACCCCAACTTAGAATTGACGATGCCTGGTATGAAGCAGTTTGTCACCTGTGCTTTTATGATTACAGCAACTAAGGGGAAGAAGATGTCCTTTCAGATAAGCTTTGAAAGGGGGGAAAGAAAGAAAAAAAAAAAAAAGGAGTTTTCAAAGAGTCTTTGTTCTCTTGAAGTGCTCTCGCTCCCAAAGCCAGCAGATTTCTCAGAGGAGGGGGATGGTAGGATTGAAAAACAAAATGCGTCCTCATTTTCAAACTGTTTCATATTAGCAGTCATCAATTATGGGATTTGCCTTGACTAACGTTTCAGGCCGCTATATCACCCCCGATGTTTATAATGGGATCCTAAATTAGGATTAATTCTCAAGGAAAAGGTTCCGAGCTGAACAGGTGATTTCTCTCCACGGAGCTCCGGCGATGTCCTCATTACTAAAATAATCATTTGCTTTTAAAGGTTTATATGGAGAGATTAAAGACCCGGAGGCACCTCTCACGGGCCGCCCCGGGCTGCGTTTTAGGGGTGTGCGGGCGGGAGGCCGGGGCCGGCGGGGACCCCGCGGGAGCCGGGCTCTGCCAGGGTGCTGCGGGGCTCTCACAGCCCCGGCTCGCGAGGCGCGGGGCCGGGGACGCTCTCACGGCAGCCGGCTCCGTGCGGCCCCTGCTCCCCGACCCCTCCCCACCGGGCGCCCGAAGCACGCCGGGGCCCTCCCGCTGACTAGACAGTGAGGTATTGTTATTATTTATTAAACAGTCAGTGTGTTCCTTAATAGAAATTTCATTAGGAGCATTAGGTATAGATAGTCACCGGCCCAGAACCTACAAGTAATTATGTTTAATTATTATGCTGGTATGTTTGGAATAACGATAGCTCCCGAGCACTGAGATTAAGAAGCGGAATCAATTGGAACAGGAGCTATTTATTTTTTTGCCTTAACAGTTCCCCTCCACTCTTAATTGGGTTTCGCATTTCTCGGCCATCGGTAAGAGCCAGCAAGAGACGCCGCGCCACGTCCAGCCCTGGCAGAGGCCCTTCCCGTGCCGTTTGCCCTCCCAAGCAGAGGACCGCTGGCAGCAGAGGAAGGGGAGCGCGTTCGAGGATGCTCACCCCCGGGGCGGGAGGATGCTCACCCCCGGGGCGGGAGGCAGGGATGGGTGGGAGCCCAGAAGGAAGCCTGGCTGGGGCAGCACGCCTCCTTGCAGAGCCCGACACAGCCTCCTCACGCGCCTTTCCTGAAAACACCAGGTATTTGACTCCGCAGAGGGGCTTTGCGGATGGTTGGCTTTATCTTCAGAGAGCAGTCTGAGCCCCCTGCCTAGGAGAAGTTGCCCAGAGCAGGCAGGTCTCTGCATCTCGGCTCCCGACCGCGGAAGCTTCCCCCGCACCTTCCTTTTGTGCTAGCGAAGGGGATCCTGCGCGGGAGCGCGGGCAGCACCACCCCAGCGCAGCCCTCCAGCCCCCGCCATCCCCCCGTGCCTCCCCAGCTGCACCAGCCGGGAGCCTGGAGGGATTAGAGCGTTTGGGAAGGAAAACAGAGCTACAGAGAGACAATGTTGAATGTAAATATCAGTTAAATATGCATTACCATATGCCTGCGCCTTCGCGGTCTGTTAGGAGGCAACACGAGCCAGTAGGAAGAAGCGGGAGCGAAGAGCTGGAGGCTCAGAAGAGCGCGCTTCTTCCCTGCCAGCCTGGCACCCCCGGCCCGCGCCGCGGCCATCGCTCACGGAAATAAGCGGCTGGGGACCTGCTCCCGCTCTCTTCCCCAAACAGGGCAGCCCGCTGCCCGCCCGTCACCCTGCCGAGGCTGCGGCCGCAAGGCTGGGACGGAAGCCTCCCCCCGGGCGCGAAGCAGAGGAGAGGGGCAGCAGCGTGGCTGCACCCACCCTAAGCCACGTGTCCGCCCAGGCAGAGCGTCTGCAGCGCAGAGCGGGGACCTGCGGTGTCCCCGGCGAGGGAAGCCCTTCCAGCGGGAAGGGACGAAGCAGTCTCCCCACCACTGCCACGCGGGCGGTTGCGAGGATCCACCGGGATCCACCCGCGAGGCACGGGATCCACGCAGCCTCCCTGGCTCTGACAGCAACACCCTGCCTGGGCACAGGTCTGCATGAACACAGAGCCCAGATGGCAATTGCGGCTGTCTAATTATGCATGCAGATGATATTAGCCCAAAATGTTTGATTCTCACCGGAGTTTCGGAGGAGATCAGACAGCAAGCCTGCTCAGGATGCAGGGATTACGCAAATAGGATAATTTGCTAGCAGGCGGTGCCGTGTAATTCCATCTTTTGCTTTGCGCTGGGTCCCGCTGCCTCCGCCTCATCCCCACACCTCGCCCCCGCCGCTCGCAGGGCGCAGCACTTTGCAGGCGCATCCAGCCCCCGTGGCACGGCCTGGCTCCGCTTTGTGCGGGCTGCAGCGGGAGGCGGCTCTCCGAAGGGAGAATCAGGAGTCCCGTCGCTCTCGGAGGAGAGGAGCAGCGGTTTGGGGCAGGATTTCATCCTCTCCCTGCGAAAGCAGCCAGCCCTGCATTTCACACCTTCCTCGCTGCTCTCTCCCAGCACCATCGGGCTTTTCAAACAGCAGGGGACCCAAGGAGGGGTCTGGGCATTCACCATCCCTTTCAAAGGCCAGGGTTAAAAAGGGAGACAAGAACCCAAACTGCACCCTTTAAATCTCAAACCCACCTTTACCAACCGCCCCACACCTCAAAACCAAGCGCCTGCTCCTCGCCCGCGGAAACGCTACCCATCCCCACATCCTCACGCCGCGTCCCAGCCGTCTGAGCAGCAATAAACCTCTTTCCCTGCAAAGGTTTCTGCGGCAGAAGTGGCCCTCTCCAGTCAGGCTGTGTGGGCAGCTAATGAAGCCCGCATGATTCACGGTGCGGGGAAGGACGGCCGCTCTCCCAGATCCACCCAGCACCATTAGGTACGGACCTGGACCCGACAGTGCCGCCGGTCCCGGAACGCAATTATCCGCTTGCTTAAATTCCAGCGCATTTTCAAGTGCTTTGGTTAATTGGAAATATATTAAACATGGGTTTATAGAAGTTAAACACGTACTTAAATACTTTGCTGAACTGCAGCGCGCAGCCGGGCGGCGTTCGCCTGCGCCGGAGGGGTGCAGCCCTGCCAAGCTGCGCCCTCGGTGACAGCAAAGCCCTGGCCAGGCACGGGCGGCAGCTCCGGTTAGCGCCCGGCGGCGAGGCCACGTGAGCGAAGGGATAACGAACGGGCATTTAACTTTATTTGGCTATCAGTGCCCTGTCATCAGGTTTAACGGGGGTTTTGCCAGGTGTCTCGGCGCAGCGGAGCAGCCGCCTTCGCCGGAGCAGCGAGACGCGGGAGGGCAGCCCCATTGCGCTCGCTCACGCCAGCCAAGGCTGTAACAGACGGAGGTACCTGTGCTGCGCTCTTGTCATTATTCACATGTTTTCTTTAGAGCTCCTTTTCCAGGCTGATTCTCTTTAATCCTGCCGCTCGACAAGCGAGAGCAAAGAAAGTCAGCAAAGAGGGGAAAAAAGGGAAACTACTGGCCCAGCATGGCATTACAGGGGTTGCAAGACTGCCACGTTTCAGGTGGGTTTCCCGCTGCCTTCTGGTCTAGGAATCTCGAGAGGCACGTTCTCAGCTTTTCTGCCACAAAGGCTCCCTTCCAGTTTATTTAATATTAGATCTGAAGCGTTAAGAACACACCAAACACCACGAGATCCACAACGAAATCACCCGACTCGGCTGCAGCGGCACAGCACAACCAGGAACAGGGGTTCCCCTTCCCCGCACCAGCACTCAGCCCCTTCGCAGGGCTCTGCCGCGCTGGCACCGAGGCTCCTTGGCAGTGCGGTATCGCTCCTTCAACCCAGGTCATCTACCGAATCACGGTGATCTACCAGGTGAACTACCGAAGCACGGCGCATCGGTGCACGAGGAGACACATCTGACAGGGCTGCCGTGGCCCGTGGGAAGCGTAGCACCCGAATAACTTCTGTTTTCATGCCTCAGCTTTGTGTCCCAGGTTACGGGGAGACTCTGGGACCAGCGGGGCTGGGTAGCGAGGAACATAACACACCGTCACCCCATCAGTCCTGCCTGCATGGTGCGAGGACCCCCAGGTCCCGCCTTCGCTCCGCAAGGACGCTCGCAGAAGTTGGGATGGGCTCTGGGAGGGCTCGTCATCCCGAAATCGGGCTGGGGGAAGGGGAGTTGGGAGGACAGATCACTACCCTCCAAAACCCTGTGCACCTGGGGTCCAAAGCACAGGGTGTTTTGCCGGTGCTGGGGTTTCCCACGCAGCCCTGCAGCTGGGGTAACAGGCACTGCTCTGCGGCACAGGACCAGCCGAGGGTCCGCACCCATCCCTCCAGCTCCATTGCACCTCTCCAGCAATGCTCAGCCGCCCGGGGATACAAGCAACGGGTTTCTAAGAGAGCCCCGTGTTTCTCCGTAAGCCTCTTGAGCGGCTGCATTGGTGGTTGCGTTATAACGACGTTACGCCCTTAGGTCCCCCACCGAATCTCCGCGTGCAGGGCCCGCATCCCTCCCCCCAGGTGCCCCCCGATGCTGCGCAGCCGGGCCAAAGGGACAGCGCTGCCGCCAGCCGCAGCGGCTCGTGTCTTTGCACTGTGAAAACACTTTATCAGGTTACACAAATAAACCTTTCCTGACTCAATCTTGAGTGAAGGGCTTTTAAGAGGTGATGGTGAGCAGGGAGAAAAAAAAACCAACACAAGATAGACTGCAGCAGCAGCTTTACACCTCTCCCCAGGGAGGGTCATCCTTCGAGAAGCTGTTCCAGGAAAGCAAATTGACACAGGCAATTACCGGGATGTCCAAAGAAGTTGGGTCCAGCGAGTCCCTGCAGCTCAGTAGCCACGAGCAGACATCACTAAAATACAGACACGTATTCACACAGACCACGTTTTGCTGTCCGAAAGCTCACAGCCCTGGCTCTCGCCGACACAACAGGCCAGTTCCCCCTCAGCCCTCGACAGGACTCGACGAGTTGAGTTTCCTCGGATCGATACACGCCTCGAGACGAGCGCCGGCGCGCTAGCTGGCAGTCACGCTGCACCGCTCGGTTTTTCTTGAGCCGCGAGATGTGCTTAAGGGCCGCGGTGGGATCGATGCGCAGGCTACCCAGCTGCAGCAGGGCCCCCTCCCACACGCCGGCCGGGGACAGACGATGGGCCCCTGTGCACCCCGCTGCGGTCCTCCCTCTGGAAGCGGTACCAAGCGCGGGGAAGCCGTACCTGCATCCGTCAGGGTGGCGGGCACGGGCCCTGCATCCTTTAACAGGCCCCCAAAGCCCTCCTCAGGAGGGGCACGAATCCGATCGAGTCCCCGGACCGTGCCAGCAAGGGGTACCAGTCACACCAGCAAGGGAAGGGCTGGCCCAGAGAGCGTTCATGGGCGAGCAACAGCACTGCTGGGGCTGGAGAGAGCTGCAGCGTTTGACCTCGCTTTGTTCTGCTTCTCTTTGCAACTCTCTGCAGCTTTTGGCCACTCTCCAGCTTCTCCAGCCATTTTTCAACTCCCCTTTTCACAAGCGAGCTGGGGACAGCCCAGCAGCAGCTCTGCAGTAATAAACCTTGCACCGAGCGCGGGGGGAGCGCCCAGCCCGGACGCTGCTCGGGGCTGCAAGGGGGGACCAACGCCAGCGCTCCCGGCAGGCGAGGGGTGCCTGGCCCACCCCAGCACGTTCTCCTCTCAAATCTTTTGGCAGGGACACAGCCAACTCTAATTGCAATTTCCATTCTGGTGGCTGCGCTCTGCAGGCAAAATAGGTTCTGTCTATGTAATGAGTCACTCCTGAATATCAATCTACACAGGATAAAATGGAGACAATAGCTGCTTACATGCATAGTGAGTTAATTACGAGCATCTGCTATTAATCTTGCTATCAGACTGCTAATTGCTCCTTCTCCTCCACAAAGGCATGCTGGAGGTGAAGCAGCCAGCCGCCCTTCCCCGAGCCCCAACTCCTTCCCCACGGGAGGTCCGGGCTCATGGCCCCGCAGCTCTCGGCAGCTGGGAAAGAGCTGCCGGGGACCGGGCTGCGCCCACGCCTGCCGGCACAGGCTCAGACCTGCTCATCGCCTGCAGGAGCCACCAAAGAGGTGCAGACCCCAGGAAAGCCCAGCCTCGGGGGAAGATGAGCAAGCCCACAACCTGGTTTCTGGCCGAAGGGACCTCCCCAACAGACCGAACGCGCTCCCTCCCCATCGAGGCCGTGGGGCAGAGAGCAGGGGCGCACGGCGCGTGACGGAAACCGCCGTGCAGGGTACCCGGCCGGGCGGCAGACCGCTGGGAAGGCGGGTGGCGGGTCCCCCGAGGCAGCCGCCTCTGCGAGGACCCTGTCAGCGGGCTGCTGCGGGAGATTGAAGCCTTTCGGGGGAGGCTGGCGTGCAGGAGAGATGTCAAGTTGCACTCTCGCAGGTGAGGACTTGACATCTCGCGTGTAATGAGGAAAGAAAATGCATCAGGAGCATTTGGGGAAGATGACAGCGGATCAGAAATGCCTCCTTCTCCCACAGATTTATTTTGTCAACCAGTCACTCAGGGAAGCGGGAGGAAGGCACTGTCAGCAGCCAGGGCGCTGGCAGGCTGAAGAGCCCAGGCCCTTTGATCCGGCAGGTGCTCAGCAATTGCTTTAGACAAACTCCTGGCGATTGCCTAACAGGAGAGCAGCTAGCACACCTCAATTAGCTGCCTAGCAAGGTAAGAGCCAGTGGTTGCCTCTCATTAAGGAGCCGGCTTGCTTCCCCAAAGCACAGAAATGCACTGCTCCTGGAAGGCACCGCAGTCTGAAGCGAAGGGGACGAGGCGGCGGGCAGCACCGCCCCCCTGCTCTGCTCCCACGTATTTGGTGGCCGGGCAGGGAGGGGGCCGAGGCCACCCTTAGCCTGGGCTTAGCCTGGGCTTAGCCTTGGCAAGGCTTTTCTCCGCCGAGGCAGGGGGTGGGGGAGCTCAAACAACGGTTGCTGTGAGGGATGCTGAGGACCTCATCAGCATGTGAATAAAAGGGAGATTAAATCTCAGCCCTGAACGTTCGCCCTGGGATGTAGAAAGTGTTCGCTCCCGCGTTCTGAAAAGCCGGAGAGGAAAACAAACCCGACCCAGATTCCTCCTCCTCGGCCCCACCCGCGGCGGCCGGCGGGGTCCCCCGGCTCCCCGGCGCCGGCAGCGCCCGGCAGCCCCGGCGCAGCGGGCGCGGGCCCCAGGCTGCGAGCCGGTCCCCCCTACGGCCCGGGGCGACTTTCCAGCCCCGGGGGACACCCCCGTCCCGAGCACGCCTTCCTCTCCCCGCCGGGGGCCAGCCCTGCCCTTTTCCGCCAAAGCCCCCCAGGCCCCCCGCCTGGAGCTGGCGGGCGCGGTTTGCAGAATCCATGTAACCTTTACGAGACGGGCAGAGCCGCGTCTTCGGTTATTTTTAATTTTTCCGCCTGCCCGAAATGGAAGTTTCGGTCACACCGCGGTCCCCCTTCCCAGCGCACGCGGGACAGCCATCCCAGGGCTCCTGCCGTGGCCCCCGCGCGTCCGTGCGGCACTGGAAGGGACAAATCCCGGACGGGCCCTGCCTAAGACATAGACTTGCTTTTTTTTTTTAGTTTCACTCCCGTCCTTGTTCTCTTCCCCTGCCAAGATAGTTTTGGTTACCTGCTGAGCAGAGTTGATGGTGGGACATCTCCTGTGACTTCTTACCCGACAGGAAAGCGGGCCTTGAGCGAGCTCGTTAGGCTTCCTAATTAAATCACCGATAACAGGAACTCAGGACGATTGTGCCAAAGATAAGCACCAAAGAACTAGCTTAAATCGACCCCCTTGTAACATTCCGAGGCCGAAGGACCAATGAGCTAACTCAATGACTATATATGGACAAAGGCAGCCCAAAGTTCAACTAGCGGACAACGTGAGGAAGACTATGGAAGACCACCGGGAGGGTGAAAAGACCCTCACTCTAATTTTACTGCGCATGCTTGGACTATGTAAATGAATTCCGGGAACTCATTCACCACAAAACTGCCCTTTTCAGGAAATCTGATGAACACGTATGATTTTCCTGTACATGAACTGATGTGTTGCGCTAACCTGGCGGAGCGATCCCCAGTGCTGCCCAGCGCTGCAATAAAGAATACCTGCTTAATAGTCATCCCGACTATTGAGTCCTGATTTCGGCTTTTCACGGCAGCAGCACCTTCCTGGTTAGCGAGCACCCACGGGCTCCGCTGTACGTGCGGGGTCCCCAAGCCCGGGCCCTCTCTGGCCGAGAGCCTCAAGACCCCCCCCCCTCCCCCCGAAGGAGCCAGGGCACCAGGCTGAAAGTTTTGTCACCAGAAAGCAGAGCTCCAGGTGCCCTCCGGTTCAGGTGGCCCGAGTTAAGCAGGCCACAGCGCCTGCTCCGTCCCTCCCTTGCCATCAGCGAGCCGACGGCTCGGAGGCAGCCAAGCAGCCACTCGGTCCTCCTCCCGCACCCCGCTCCCCCACGCCGGGCTGAGCCCCGAGGCCTGGCTCCTGATCTCCCTCACGCTGCAGAGCTCCACTGAAGCTAACAAGCAGCACCACGAGAGGGAGGGAATTTAGGATATTTTCAGACACTTAGAGATCTTCCCTATCGATTTCCCCTTCTCAATAGTTCGATGTAGCGATTAGACTCTCCTTCCCGCTACATCGCAGAGCTGCCTTGAGCAGAGCTTACCGGCAGTGTTTACATCGGGGATGCTAACGCAACCTCATCCACATGCACGGCAAACAGCCCAGCTGTATGACCGGAGAAACCTCCCTATGAATCTGGCATCAGGATGCGATATACATAATATATAACAAGCATGTTTATCAGACGATAACACATCGCAGCTGCTGTTAAACGAGCACGCAAGCCTTGAACTGCACGGAAACTTCATGTATTATTTAAAATACTTTCCCATGAATCCTGTCAAATCAAAACCAGCTACCGCGCCCACGAGGATTGTGGTCGGGGTAATGTCACACAGTGATAACGCCTGCTGTGCTGCCGCCGGCGGGCGGCACGCTGCCTGCGGCGCCGAGCCCCCTGCCCGCCTCGGCCGGAAAGCCGGCAGCCCCGGAACGCACCGTGCACCCCGAGTCTCCCGAGTTACAGAGGACGGCAAGTACGTGACGTGGAGTCATCCCCGGAGAGGGCCGCGACGCTGGGCTGTGGAGCGGAGCGCCCAACAGCACCAGCACCGGAATGCAGTATTTTTTTAAAAAGGGAAGTAAACCAAGCTTCCCCAAAGCCCCCAAACCAATGTCCTGCCAGCTAAGGGACTGAAGGAGGTCCCTCTGTTTCCCACACATTTCTGAAGCCCGTACCTTTTGACAGAGGCTTAGGGACATACGCGGGTGCGAGCCCAGCCATGTCCACTGCTGTTAACGGGAGGATTCCCAGGACTCAACCAAGCCACGAGTCACACATTGGAGAAGACAGCAATTAACGCACTACAGAGCCTGGAAGCCAGCCAGGCTATGCGAAACACCGAGCTCCGCTGCTGGCTAACACAGCTTGCGTTAATGTCTCCACTACAGTACGGGCTCCGCTCCGGTTCCCGGTGGGAAAGGAGCCTCCGTGGTCCCGAGGAACTCTGCTCCTGAGCCACGGGCCACTCTTCCCGTGAGAAACCTCAACTGGTTGGTTTGTTTGGGACATTTTTTTTTTTTTTTTACTTACCACCTGAACGATTATTTCCCACTGATTCAATTCCTTCCTCCAGGGAATTTTGCCAGGCGTCTCCATTCATCTGCCCATACAATAACCCTCCCACCTCAAGTGACATGCAGGCGCTCCACACGTGCCCAGCACCAGCCCAACCAGCCCCGTCTCAAGCTGCTTCTGCCTCATTCACCGAATGAAAATCCAGGACTCGCAGTGCCACCCCCTCCCGCAGGCAGGGCATCCCTCCGCCCGCCTCATGCAGCCTGCCTTGAAGAAACGAGGATTTAGCACCAGCTCCTCCCAAATAGCTGCAGCAGGCACGGTGCAATATTGATCCCTGCTAATGCCAGCAGCCGGTGTAACCTTGTTTGCTCAGAGCCGGTATAATTTGGAGATTATGCTTTAATGAACTGATGATGTATGTTTCAATATACAGAACAAGAAAAGCAATGGAGATTTCCCATGAGTAAATAGAAAGCATAACTCTCAACGGATGTTCGCTAGCCCCAGCTCTCCCAGCAGAAGGGCAGGCCACCATGGACCTGAAGTCCCAGCGCCCAATTTCGTCACCCGAAGCAGGAGACCCCTCCAGGCACGCACCCTCACCCCGGGTCCTCGCCCCGGGGGGTCCGGCGGGGAGGTGCTCAGCAGAGCGACGGGACAGGGTGCGCGGCTGTGCTCTCCCTCGAGAGCCGACGGCCCGACAGACCGCGGGGCAGAGACGCCAGGCAAAGGACCTCCGAGAGCAGCATCCCACCCAGCCACGGTCAGGAAACCCAGTTTGCCCTGAAAATCGCGCCAGGTCGGTAAGACTCTGCCACGGGGGCGAGGGCTCGAAGGAGAGCATCTGTCCGCTGCCAGGCAGCTCGGCAGCCCTTTCCTCTTGGACGCTGCCTGCCTGCGCTGGGTTTCTCCCCAGATTTTAGGGCTGGAGCAGCCCTGTACGCTCAAGCTCAGCAGGGGAGCAAAAGACAAATGGTTTAATATGTGCTAAATCCAGGCTCCAGCTTCAACACTTACTTTTTTTCCTTTTTTCTTCTCAATATTTCATACCGCTCCAGATAAGAATGAATGCAATGCTGTTATTAAAATCTTCCTCTATATTATACGCAGAGGTCAATGCGGTTTGCCCTGCTATCTACATTTTTAAAGGTATTTCAAATAGGGGCTTTTCTTTTTCACAGGGAAAATAAAACGGACCTGCGCGCCAAGCAGGAATAATCCATCCTCAGCTGCAACTGAGACAGAGGCTGCTGCCAGGGACGGGCAGGAGGGATGGGCAGGAGGGACGGATCTCTCTTCCAGGCTGCATCTCTGCTCCCTGCCTTTGCTTTCCCACCTGCCGAGAGGAGCGGTCGATGCTCAGGAGCTTCCCGGCTCCATCCCTCCCCGCCTGCCCGTTATTCCCGTGTCTGCAGGGTGCTGCCGTCCTGCCCGGCTCAGCCCCCGCAGGGGCCGCGTTTACCGGAGGAGCCTTCGGCGATCTGTCCCACCACGCGTGGCATCTGCGGCAGCGCCGGGAACCCACCTCGGAGGCATTTCCCACAGAACCCTCCTCCCCCGGCACACCGCGTAAGAGCGGCGGGAGAGGCTGCGAGCGTCGTGGCTCATCGTCCCGCTGCCCTCCGGGACGCGAAGACCCGCCGCCTCGCCCCAGCACCCGCGCAGGGCTCCCGTCCAGCACGGCCGCTTGTTTCTTTATTTCCCATTCAGCTGCCTGCAGACAGCCTGGCAGAAGCAGCTGAGGGACCTTTTTTTGTTTGGGAAAAGAAAAACTGCCATAAATTTATTTACTTAAAGGATTTCGCACCAGAAAACAGCCCCTCGAGACTCCCATTTTCCGAGAGTGAATCTCTCACCTAATCACAAAGTGCTGCTATTTACTGTATCTGCTATCAAGGCAGGCAGTCTCTGTCCCGCCTTTCCTAACATCTATTTACCAAATCCATTTGCAAGTCTAAAATTTAATCAGCCAGGTTTCATCTTAGAGGCATTAACATTCAAATGGGACTCACTCCCAGAGACAGAGCCGGAGTAAACCGACAATTCGGGGGGGAGCCGGTGCATTAATGACGGGTGCCTGCGAGCCGGGCAGCTCTCTAGCTCCCGAGTTCGGTACGCAACGAGTTATTCCCAGGTTCGTCACAAGCAAACCCTCCGCGCCAAGCCCGGGGCCAGGCCACGGGGGGGTGACAAGGGGCAGGACCACCACGTCCCGGCGGGCGACGCCGGGGGGTGACACAGGCTGATGCCGAGGCTCCCGCACGAGGGCCCCCTGTGCGGCGAGAGGCAGATGGTAATTAACGCAGCGGTCCACACGCCGTCTTAGTCCCCCTTCTAAAAACCCCATCGCTTTGCAATAAAGCCCCCGAACCAGCAAGGAAATCCACTCGAGGGGGATAAAAAGGAACGGTTCCCGACCACCTCGCTGCACGGCGCACGCCTCATGGGAGGGATTCATTAGCTAATGCTCATAAAGCATGTTTTATGGCCTGCCCTTCTCATTGAAATGGATGGGAGGTCTGCACTTGACCTCGGTGGGAACAGGAGACAGTCGATGACAGGAGCCAACGGCATTTTATACAAACCAGATTAACAGGCCCTGTAAAGCAACCGGGCTGCCCGCAGGGCGGAGGGGGGCCATCTTAACTCAGAGGAACGTACAGCTGATGGGAAGCGAGATTTAGCAGCTTCACCCAAACAGGGAGGACCGTGCCTTTTGCAGAATTTCACGGGATCCTGGCGCAGGGGCAGCTGCCCCGCAGACCCCAGCCCCGCTGGGCACCGGGCAACGCTCCGCGCAGCCCTCGTCCCCGCGCCGCCCGCCGAGGCTCCGCACTGCCTTCCCTGGGGACCACAAGGACAAACAGCAGGGTTCAGGCCGGCTAAACTTTTTTCTCTTACACCAATCCTCGTTTTGCTAATCCCCCAGCTCCCTCCAGGAGAGGAGGGATGTGGCCAGGCTGCCCCGGCGTGCCATGAGGAATCGGAGACCCCGAACCGACATTTTCCCTTCCCTGCGCCTGGCCGGGGCCCGCAGCACCGTAACGAAGCGCCTGCTCCAGCCGACATACCCAGGACGTCAGGCATCATCGGGGCTTCTTTCATTATCCTCACCTCTCACCGTCTCCAGCACTGACAGGTTTAAATTATTTGCACCACTTTCTTGCATATGTCATTAGATTTGCTCTGGTGCCTCTCAGTGGCACCTGCGGCAGGAGCCGGCAGCGCTCGGGACCCGCCAGGGCTGGACCGAGGGGACGGGGCTGCCGAGCGGCGCCTTCGGCTCTGCCCCGCGCCGGGGCCGGCCGGGACGCGCGGAGCAGGCGGCCGGGGCAGGGAGCCAGCGCGGCGCGGGGCAGCTGCACGCAGGCGGTGACACGCGAGGCGCTCCGAAACGTCCGGCGTGAGCGGAGGCGGCACGATAGTTCATCCGTGCTCCAGCTCAGAGAGGGCGAGCGTGTGCCTGGGTCCGCTCCATCCAAGGCGGCTGGGTACCAGCCCAGCAACAGCCTCTCTCCTCCTGGAAATAACCTGTGCTGTGCTTTATTACAAGCCATAAAAAGGAAGAGAGTGAGTGTGAGTGAAGAAAGGAGAGAGACATTATGTGTCTCACTGTGATAGCCTGCGATGTCTTCAACTCCAATAAATAAATAAAGGGAGAAATATTCCCCCGGGTCCCTCTGACATATCTAATTGATATCACTAGGGATCTTCCATGAAGCAAACAGGAATCTAATCTATTGCCTCGTACAGCCAAATGGAAGCAGCGGGGTGGCTGCCACCGAGCCTCCAGCTCCTGACGGGGACGCGCCTAATGGAAGTGGAGACCGATTACGGGCAGCCTGATACCCAAACAACAAATCGGGGGGCCTGGAGAGACAGTTGCCGCACCGGCGTTGGAGAACTCTGCTGATTTTCCCACCCACTCTTCCCCCACCGTGCTAACTGAACGAGGTGCCCCTTAAAATCCCGCTCGCCCGCGAGAGCGCCGGGCAGCTAGGATGCAAACGCACCGGTGCCCGTGCCAGCGCGCGCCCGAAGGCACCAGCGTGCCCGAGGAGGACGTCGGCTCCGCGCCCGATTCCCACCTCGATTGTGCTGGGGCGATTCTGGGAGTAATCGCACTGACGGGCCGGGAGGAGCGGCCCGAGCCACAGGGCTTCCACAGGCCAGGCACAGAGCAAGGAGCACCCAAAGCCCTGGGGAAAAATGCCTTTTCCCGGAGGTTCCCCGGGAGAGGGGAAGGAAAAGCAGGGGCTGGAGAGGAGGTGGTAAGGCACGGGAATTTTCCAGCTGCCCCCTCCCTCCCTGGAAAGCGCCGGCACCGACGTGAGCAGACGAGCTTTGCCGAAGGCTGGCTCTCGTCTGGCACGCTGTCCGGAGGAGCGCCGTGCGAGCGGCGGCTGGCGCCGTGCAGGAGCCGAGCCTCTGCGGAGATGCCCTCAGCCACATCTACTGCCACCTCCCACCGTCTTTGTTTAATTAACTCCCTCCTGATGTAGGTAATGGAGCTCTGGCGCTCTTAAACAAAGATTTAATCAGCCCAGGCTCTGCGCTCGCAGCGACTAGCTCCCTTTGTTAGATTGGTGTGAAATCCAGGTTGCACGGCTAGCCCGTGACAACATCCTCACTGTTAATAGCTTTCGGCATCCCGTATGTCCCTGGATAGTCCGGCACAGAGTCCTTTGGACTCTCTTCTCCGTGCATCAAAGAGCCGCCCGGGTCATTGATTTTTAGCATCATGCAAATCGAGTCAGCAGGGAGCTAGCAGCTCCAGTGCATTATTATTTAGGATGGATAAACTCTTATCCCGAGTTCTCAGCACCTCGCCGAGACCAAGGGAGGGTTTTTGATTTATCGTGATGGTTTTCAGTCCTGTGGAGGAACCACAGCAGACAGCGGAGGGGAGGGGAAGCGGGCAAAACCGCCTCCATCACGAGGCCCTCGCAGAAGAAGGGTGCCGAACCGGAGCGCTATCCCCGCCACGTCCCCTGCTCCCCTCCGAAGGGCAGAATTGGTGACCTCCATCATCGGCTTTGCAGGGAACAAAGAAACCATCAGAGACGGGCACCGAGGGAGCGCCCGACGCATTGCCACCGCAGCACGTACAGCGGCGCACAGCCTCGCAAACCCCCCAGGCCTCGCACCCAGCCGCCCCTCGCCAAGCGCCAGCCGGCCCCGAGGCACGCAGAGCACGCCGCACCCGCTGCCCGGCGGCACGAACCGCACCACGAGCCCCTGCCAGGTTAGCCAGCCATCTCCTTCGGCAGCAGACGACGAACAAGACTGTGATCTATTGGCAGAAAGTAGACATCCAAAGCCGCCCCAGACCCCTCTCCCGCCCCCAGCCCGCTCTGCCCCCCCCAGCAGCTCCTTCGCGACCCAAAGCGAATTGCAGATAGATCGGCTCCCGGTAAATGGCAATAGCTTCGCAGAATGCCATCTTAATAAGTGCATCTCCCAGCCAGGGGTGAGAAGCAGCAGCTGAAGCGCCGGCGTGGATGTCAACTTACAAATGAGACATCCAACTGCTTCATTTATTAGAGGGAATCAATTCGACTTTTCATATTCACCAGGAGTTTCAGGCAGGAAGGACCCCATCAGCAGCCTGCACTCAACCCCTCGCGCTTCAGCTCGATGCAACGCGTGGGGGGGGCAAAGGGAATGAAAGGTCTCTCGCTGCACAGCGTCATTGGAAGGCACCGGTGCTCTTCTCCAAGGCTGGGAAGGGGAACAAGGAGGAGAGCCCGCTGAACACGCTGGCCCCGTCCTCCCCGTCACCCCGGCTCTGCTGGGGGCAACTCCAGCAGACTCGGGAACCGCAGCCAGCAGGTGGGCTGTTCTCGTGGGGCACGGTTAGGATACAGGTCCCAGACCAGCAAACGGCACGTCGGTCACTGAAAACACAGAACTGAATATTTAAAACTATAAAAATCACAGAAATGTCCCCAGTTCCTTTCTCCGCCAAGCACAACTGGCAGGCCAGCAACCGAGCCAGCAGCAGCGCGGCACCCAGATATCGCGCGGGAGCCCGTCCCGAGCCCAGGCCTGCCTCTCTGCACACCAGCGTCTCTTCCCTGCGATCAAAGCCGGCTAACGCGCATCCTGGTCTCGCTGCGCCGGGGCCTCGTTAGGCTAAATGGGGTGAGGGGAGAGAGGCGCCGGCTGCCTCTGCGCCGGGGAGCTTCAGCTCTGCCCTTTAGACGAAGTTAACAGGTTGTGCGTGTGCATGCGGTTTAATCCTCCAAGAGCTGTAATTGCCACTGTACAAAAATATTACAGGTCACTGGAAGCAATTTAATGATAATAAAAATTTTTAGAAAAAACAGGAAATGAAGCAGCTGCCATCCTTGATTTTCAGGCTTCTTTATCATGCAAAAACCTCCTGTTCATTTCCCCACAGACAATTAATGTATCCGCAACTCCAGCAAAAAGCCCTCCTCGCCCTCCCCGCGCCCCGCACTTGCGGGCGTGGGGACAGGGACCGCTGCTGAGCCGGAGGGAGCAGGACGCAGCCGCGGCCGCCCTGAGGCGGCGGTCCCGGGGCACCGCGCCGTCGCTGCCGCCTGCACCGCAGCACCCAGCCGGGCCCGTGCTCGGCCCGAAACGGCAAGGCAGAGCCCTCGAGGCAGTCCCGCTGCCTGCCCCGCGCCCCGGTGCTGCTGACCCCCTTACCAGCGCCGCAGCCTCCGCCGTGTGCCCAGGTAGGTTAATGCCCGCAGTCCCCCCGCCCGAGCTGGCCTCCCAGCCGCTTCCCAAGATGATTCGAGCGGGCAGCCGCCTTTTCTCTGCCACTTTAACCCCTCCTCTGCTCCAAGCATAAGGCCAAGGGCAAACCAACTGTTTTCCAAGGCACACGGAAAACGGAGTCGCTCAGCTAAGCGCACTGGTGTTCATACAGGTGCCCTGCAATCTGTCCCCGCTCCCTGGCTTCCCCCACCTGCGGTTAGGTGGCAAGAGGAGGGACAGCTTTTCCCCCCGTCACGCTGCCCAGGGAGGAGCCCGGACCTCGGGAAACACCAAGGGGATGCTCACGGCCAAACTTCTCGCGCCCCGTCCAGCTCCTGGCGCCCCACGCCACCAGTTCCCACGCAGATGCCCGGCTGCCCCCCACCCCTCCGCCTTTCCCCCGGGCTCCCCGAGGGGAACCACCGCTACAAAGCGTACCTACAACAAAACGCATAATCGCACGCGTGTCTGTCTGTTAATTAACAAATAAATCAAGCCTGTCTTGCCAATTAGGAAGAGGTAGCGAGTGTGAGGCTCCTTGCAGGATGCCTTTCCCCCGCTCCAGCAGATTGACGGCGTTTGTCACCAGATGTGCGTGCCTGCGCAGGGGGAAGGGCTCCGGCGGCAGCAGCCATCCCCTCTGCCTGGGCAGGTACAGCCCAGCTCCAGGCACCCCAGAGCTGCTCGAGAGAGACATCTGTAGGCAAAACACCGGGAGAGCCCCGCAGAAGAGCCCTGCAGACCCCCGAAACCCACCCAGCGCGAGACGGAAACGCCACGAGCGCCGCAAGGGAAGGGACGAAGCCGGGGCTCGCGGGCAGCCGGTTCAGCGGCCGGCAGCGCGGCCCCGTCGCTTGCGGTCACCGCCGAGGCCTTGGCGAGCGGCACCGGGAAAGGTCGCGCCGCCGGGGAGCACTGCCGTGTCTCGCCTAACGCGCTGGCCGTTAGGACGCTGTCATATCCTCTCCCAGACACTTGTAACGAGAAAGGGGAAGGAAAGACACAGAGCTAAATTAATCCTGATGACCAAGGTAATAACAAGATCAGGAAATGGTGCAAAATGAATCCATTATAATTACAGCGGCAGCACTGTCGGCCCCAAGGTCTTCCTCCGGGGCCGCGGGGAGCCGCGCAAGCACAGCGCTCGTGCGGCAGGCGCCGGGCGCATGGCAGATCAGCTCTGCAGAGCAAAACGCTCTCAGCTGGCAGAAGACCCCTCCTCTGCCAGCCAGGGACACCTTGATCCTTACGAGAAAAGAGGGCTTTAAAGCACCCAGCAAACTCGCAGCACGACGTCCGCTTTGCCATCGCATTTACAAGCCAGACCCCGTTCCTCAAACCCCCCTCCAGCAGCTGCGGAGGCACATCCTGCACCCAAACCCTGCTGAATCTGGGGTACAGCCCGGCCCAAACAAACGCAGCGCAGAGTTTTGGGGTCATCGTTGGGTTTTCCGAGTCCAGCTGCCCGCAAGGGCAGCGGTGCCGGAGCACACGCTCGCAGTGATCGGCAGAGCCGGGTGCAACGCACACGCCTGCCTCGCCGGTGCTACTTTCGAAACGACTAATTGATAGCGTCAGGTATGCTTTCACCTCTTTTCAATCTCTTCAAAGACTAATTAATCTTCCCAACCAGAGCTTGGCCAACCCTTTGTCACAAATGATTTACCCTATGTGCTTGGCCCTTCACTTTGCCCAGCTAACTGCAGTCAGATAGATTTTAGTGAATGGCTTTGTTATTCACAATTGCTCAATGAACCTCTGTGTGAACTTACTGCGGTTTCCGGGCTGTTCAGAAGTGTTTGCTTTGGTTCTGTCGTCCTTTGCTATGCCTCGCTAACGGCCCTGGGGTTGGGCCCTCCAGACAAGCAGCTGCACTTCGCCGTGCTGGTTGGGCAGGCGAAATCCAGCAGCCTCCAGGTGGGAAGGTGGCTGGAAACCCCTCCGTGCGACAGGCGCGTGAGCCAAGGCTTCGCCTGGTGACTTCTTATGAGCAGGAACAAACTTACCCAAACCCCTAGCGCACAAAAATCAGTAGTCACCCCCGCTACTAGAGAGAAATGCGGCTTGCCTATTTATCTGTCTGCAAACGCCAACGTCCCTGCGAAGGAGGGTGAAGTCACCGACCAGACAGAAGCACGGCCGCGGAGGGAGGCAGCACCTGAAACAGGAGGGCTTGCATCGCCCCCCCTGCAACGGGAAAGCGGCGCAGCCGTGCAAGCAGCAAACCCTTCAGCAGAGCCCAGCAGCACCACGGCTTTGTGGCCTCCTGGTCCGGCTGCAGCAGCCTGAGCAACCATGACGGGTAACAAGACTTTCTGCAAGCGCTGCTCCCTGTCCCCAGGAGCCCTCCGATCCCTCGCGGGCCTCCTGCATCTCCCTTTCCCCTGCAAAAGGCACCACCGCAGCCGAGTCCCCTGGCAGGCAGGGCTGGTGCTGGGGCTCCAGCAGCTCTCGCTGCTGCCCAAGCCCTCCAGGACGGGACCGCAGGGAGCCCTTAGAGTTGCGAGGAGCACGTGCACGAGCAGCTCCCAGCTTCCCGGGGCTGGAAGCGCCTCTCCCTGGCTGTGCCACAGGAGCGGAGCGGAGCTGCCTGTCCCTGCCTGCGGCTCCCCTCCGCCAGCCGGCCCGGTAGCTCCTGGCAGCAGGCTGCCTCCTCTGATGTCCCATCCAGGGCCACCGAGGAGAGCGAGCGGGGTCTCAGGGCCCTTTCTCCTCGTGCCATGCAGGCGCTTGTCAGAGCTAGGCAATGGCGACACTGTTATTATACACGGCCTCAAAGCCCATTCAAGGCACTGGAAGATGAATTATGTTTCATTTATATCAAAGAAGCAATCTCAGAGCCCATTTGTGATCAAATTTGCTGTCAGAGAAACTTTGCTTTATCTCATTACATCTGATATCTCTTGGCTTCTTGTCCTTGAGACTATTAAAGTTTAATGTCAAATTCGAGATGAAATGGAATCGTTGCTGTATCATCTCATCAGGACCCAGCGCGCCCCGTCCATCCTCGCGGTCCTGACAACTCATTACACTGGGGCAGCTGGGGGAGAGGAGGGTGAGGGGAGGAAGCCTTCCTCCCCGCGCACCGGAACCGGGGGGCTGCGAAGGAGGGCGAGCCTGGCTCCGTGCGGGGAGTCAGCGCTCGCTCCTTGCCGGGCTGCCTGGCTCTGCCAGCCCCGCGTGGGCAGAGCGTCAGCCAGCCGCCCCGGGAGCTTTGCCCCTGCAGTACCTTTAAAAAGTGAGGGGGGTTTCGGGGGCGAGGGCAATTACCGGTGGAAGGAGCTGGCACAGCCCACCACCCTGCCGTGCTGCTGCTCCTCGTGCCCAGCCACGCTGGGGGTCCGAGCTACGCACCAGGTAATCCCAGTCCTGAAACCCATCAAACGCGTTGCACTTCGGTCCTTCAGAGACCGAGCTGGGCCCATGGCACAGCGAGGAGTTTGAAATTCAGAGCCAGGCTGGAAAACAGACCCCTCTGAGGTGAAACATCCTTTCCGGATCATTTAGTCTTTCCACAATCCTGTTTCCTGCAAAGACTAAATACCTTTGATGATAGGCTTTAGCGGGCTCCCAAGAGGCTTTCCTGGAGCTAGCTCGCGCAACCTCCCAAATGTGTTGTGCAGAAGGGTCTGCCGGGTCTAGATTGAAGTTAGTCCTCCTTGACTGATCCACAAAAGCATTCAAAGCCGAACGCACTGCGATTTTTCAGCTCTCCAGGAAAATAACTCAGAGACGCCGCTCTTCCCACCTCCCCAAACGCACCTCCTGCCGCCACCGAGAGGAAGAGGATAGCAGCAGAGCACGATGCTCGCAAAGGCGGCGCACACCCTGCCTGCAGAGGCAAGACACCGGGAGAAGCAAGCAGCAATTCCCCATCTCCCCCGGACACGCACCCCGCAGCTCCCAGGCGCGGGGACGCTGGCTCGGGGCAGAGAGTGCAGTCGGGGGGAGGACTCGGAGAAGAGCCAGCATTTCCCCGGGAAATCTGCTTCCAAGAAGGAGTAGTTATCCATCGCAGGAGAAAAAAGGAAAAAACCCAAACAGGAACTTTCCGACAGAGTCACTAGCACAATTCCTCTGCAATGTCAAAGCCCACTGCAAAAGGGGGGGAGAAGCAGAGACGTAATGGGGCGAGTTCTCCAGGTACCCTCTCGTTTTCAGGTGCCCAACCTTCGACTCTCCGGCTGGGATTTTCAAAGCAGCCGAGGGACGCAGAGGCACAATTCCTGCCTCATCGCAAAAGTCTCAAGGAGTTCAGTCTCTCCAGATTAACAAAGAGAAGGTGATGAGGTGACTTGATCAAAGTCTTTAAATACCTACACAGAGAACAAAAAAAATTGATAACAGAAGGCTCTTCAGTCTAACAACAAAGGTGGAAAAAACCCAGTGGCTGGAAGCAAGAGCCAGACAAACACAGACCAGACATCAAGCGCAGGCTTTCCAGCGAGGGTAATTGAACACAGAGGAACTTTGCAAAAGGAGTCTCGGCACCCGGAAAGCTGTAACCCCCCTGGGGTGTTTGGGTAAGAAACCGCCCCTGCTAACGGACAAGCAGGTCAGGGAACTTCTCCAGTCCCTGCCAGACGGGACGGACAACGAGCGCAGTCGCTCCCCGGCTGCATAATTTATGGAAAAAGCTATTCCTTTTGAAGTAAGGGAAGCTGGCTACCTAGGTCCCACAGGCAAATGAATCTGGACACCTCTGTCCACATAGCTTCAAACAACGATGGAAGCCACACTAGAAGCCGAGCTAGCCGGGCCAGACGGAGAGGCTGCGCGGCTGGAAGCGACCCCAGGTCCCAGGGCAACGAATCAGCCCGGCGGACAGCCCCCACACGTCCCTCGGTTCTCCAGCCTTTGCGCAGGGCTTCCTGCAGAGATCGGTTCCTGCGATGCGTCGTCCCGGGGGTCAAATCGTTCAGGGCATATTCTGCAGGCGATGCCAGAAGTTAAGCGAGGCAGAGGAGCGGTCCGAGCTGGGAAGCCACCGCCGTCCAGCTTCGGCCAGCATCTCGCCAAGCCCGCGTTTCTCTGGAGCGACTGCGGCTTTGTGTCTGTCGGTGCACGTTTAACCATCGCAAGCGGAAAGCGAATCCGTGCCAAACGTGGCTGCGCTCCTAAGCGAGGCTTTGCCTTCCAAGAGGCAGCTCGCAAGAGCGAGCGTCGCCCGGCTCCATTTGCATCCGTAATTTCACAGAGGGACGAGAAGCGAGCCCACCCACGGGAGGCACTTCCCCGAGGGAACCGTCACAGCAGCAGGGGAACGCGCTACCACCGCACCGTGTTTTAAGAGCCGGGCCCGACGGGCACCCGGTAAGCCCGGTCCCACCGGCAGAGCCAGCCCGCGGTCCGCCAGGCCCGCCACCGCCCCGTCTCCCCCGGGATTACCGCAGGAGCCGGCACCCAGGGCAAAAGCTGCCAGGGATAAACACAAACTCCTTTCCGCAAAGCCTCAAGCGGCTTTCCCAGCCTGGGCTAAACCTCTGCCGTCAATAGCCGCTAAACACATCATCATCCACACTTAAAAGAATCAACAGCAGCCTTCATTAGGGCACCCAGGCAGGGGCCAGGGCTTTGCTTTTGTGCTTTTCTGGTTTTAATGGGTTAGTTATGGCACTTCCAAAATGAATGGACTCCGAGCCCGAAACCCCCAGCTCAATTGTCTGTTATTGCTGGCAGTTTATCAGCATTAACTGATTAGACTCAGGATGATGGATTCCCCTGCCTGCGACTGGTGCGCAGCAGAGGAGAAACCTCCTTTCCCTCGGTTTTCTCTGTCACCAAGCAGTAATTGCCGTCTCTAATTCTCCCCAGCCGCTCCCCCCACCGCAGCAGCAGCTTTTGTTTTCATCCTCTCGCAATCACAGAGAAATAATAATAATAAAATAAAATTCAAATGAGAGGGAAGCTCAGCCCCAGCAGAATTTAATTGATGATCATTACACTTTGGAATCTAAACTCTTTTAATTTCATTGTGTTTCACCAAGATGAATTATGAAATTACGGCTGCCCAATTACAGATCGTGCCTTTGCTTTGTGTGCCTTTCAGTTCCTCCCTCCCCCCCAAACACCCGGCTCTTTCCTTTGAGTGAAGGATTGATAGAAAAGGGGGAATGCTGCCCTTTCTTTATGATCCCTCGAACATCTTCTGCCCCTTGGGGAAAGGCAGCAGAGGGGAAAAAAGGAGGGCCGGGGAGTTTAATCTATCGGTTCCCAGCAGTAACTGGGGCCCGGGGCTCCCCGCAGCAGCCGCTCCCCCCAGGGCGGCTGTGCTGGGCTCGCCCTGCTGCCTGGTGCCACCCCGGGCAAGGACCGGCCCAAGGATGCCCAGCGATGGCCGGGGGACGCCAGCTCCGGCCTCTGCATCCCAGAAGTGGCTCTAGAGCAGGAACGGCAGACACCTGGGTCCGGTCTCTCGGGAACCTTGCAAATGGCCTTTCAAGGGGCTGTCGCAGACAGAGATTTGGGGAATCGAGGCCACCAGCCAAGAGCACCGACACAAGAGCACCACACGCCCAGACCGCAGGGCCACAGCCCTCCCCAAAGGCTGAGACATCAGGGTCCGGGCATCCTCGCACAGCTCGCCCACCGCCAGCCTCCTCTGCAGCGCTTGCAGCCAGCTGACTCCAAGCAGGCTTGAAACCCATTTGACACAGCCCAACAGACAGAATCATAGAACTGTTTAAGTCGGAGAATTTAAGATCATCAAGTCCGACTGTTAACCCAGCACTGCCAAGTCCACCACTAAACCATGTCCCTAAGTGTCACATCTACACGGCTTTTAAATACCTCAGAATCACAGAATCATATAGGTTGGAAAAGACCTTTAAGATCATCGTGTCCAACCATAAACCTAACACTGCCCAGCCCACCACTATACCATGTCCCTAAGCACCACACCTACACGGCTTTTAAATACCTCCAGGGACAGTGACTCAACCACTTCCCTGGGCAGCCTGTTCCAATGCTTGACAACCCTTGCAGTGAAGTAAAATTTCCTAATATCCAGTCTAAACCTCCCCTGGCGCAACTTGAGGCCATTTCCTCTCGTCCTGTCCCTTGTTACCTGGGAGAAGAGACCGACCCCACCTCTCTACCCCCTCCTTTCAGGCAGTTGTAGAGAGCGATGAGGTCTCCCCTCAGCCTCCTTTTCTCCAGGCTGAACAACCCCAGGTCCCTCAGCCGCTCCCCATCAGCCTTGTGCTCCAGACCCTTCCCCAGCTCCGTTGCCCTTCTCTGGACACGCTCCAGCCCCTCAATGTCTCTCTTGTGGTGGGGGGCCCAACACTGAACACAGCATTCGAGGTGCGGCCTCACCACTGCCCAGTACAGGGGACAATCACTGCCCTAGTCCTGCTGGCCACACTATTTCTGACACAAGCCAGGATGCTGTTGGCCTTCTTGGCCACCTGGGCACACTGCTGGCTCATGTTCAGCCAGCTGTTGACCAACACCCCCAGGTCCTTTTCCACCAGGCAGCTTTCCAGCCACTCTGCCCCAAGCCTGTAGCATTGCATGGGGTTGCTGTGGCCCAAGTGCAGGACCCAGCACTGAGCCTTGTTGAACCTCGTACAATTGGCCTCAGCCCATGGATCCAGCCTGTCCAGGTCCCTCTGCAGAGCCTTCCTGCCCTCAGCAGATCAACACTCCTGCACAACTTGGTGTTGTCTGCAAACTGGCTGAGGGTGCACTCGATCCCTTCGTCCAGATCGTTGATAAAGATATTAAACAGGACTGGCCCCAGCACAGAGCCCTGGGGAACACCACTGGTGACCGGCCACCCACCGGATTTAACTCCATTCACCACCACTCTTTGGGCCTGGCCCTCCAGCCAGTTCTTTACCCAGCGAAGAGTACACCCGTCCAAGGCGTGAGCAGCCAGTTTCTCCAGGAGAATGCTGTGGGAAACGCTGTCAAAGGCTTTACTGAAGTCTGGGTAGACAACATCCACAGCCTTCACCTCGTCCACTAAGCGGGTCACCTTGTCATAGAAGGAGATCAGGTTGGTCAAGCAGGACCTGCCTTTCCTCAACCCATGCTGGCTGGGCCTGATCACCTGGTTGTCCTGTACGTGCCATGTGATGGCACTCAAGATGATCTGCTCCATAACCTTCCCCGGCACCGAGGTCAGGCTGACAGGCCCATAGCTCCCCAGATCCTCCTTCAGCCCTTCCTGTAGACGGGTGTCACGTTTGCTGACCTCCAGTCCCCTGGGACCTCCCCGGTGAGCCAGGACTGCTGATAAAGGATGGGAAGGGGCTTGGTGAGCACTTCTGCCAGCTCCCTCAGCACCCTTGGGTGGATCCCATCCAGCCCCATAGACCTGTGTGTGCCTAAGTGGTGTAGCAGGTCCCTAACGATCTCCCCTTGGATTATGGGGGCTGCATTCTGCTCCCCGTCCCCGTCTTCCAGCTCAGGGGCTGGGTACCCCGAGAACAACTGGTCTGACTACTAAAGCCTGAGGCAAGGAAGGCATTAAGTACCTCAGCCTCTTCCTCAGCCTTTGTCACTGCGTTTCCCCCTACGTCCCATAAGCGATGGAGATTCTCCTTAGCCCTCCTTTTGTTGCTAATGTACGCGTAGAAACATTTTGTATTGTCTGTTATGGCAGCAGCCAAATCAAGTTCTAGCTGGGCTTTGGCCCGTCTAATTCTCTCCCTGCGTACCCTCACGACACCCTTGTAGCCCTCCCGAGTTCCCTGCCCCTTCTGCCAGAGGTCATAAACTCTCCCTTTTTCCCCTGCGTTCCAGCCAAACCCTCTGTGCAGCCAGGCCGGTGGTCCTCCCCGCCGGCTCGTCTTTCGGCACGTGGGGACGGCCTGCTCCTGCGCCTTTACCGTTTCCTTAATATTGAAGGACGTCCAGCCGTGCCGGGCTCCTTTGCCCCTCGGGACCGCCCCTTTGCCAAGGGGCTCTGTCGGCAGTCTCCTACACAGGCCAAGGCCTGCCCTCTGGAAGTCCAAGGTGGCAGTTCTGCTGACCCCCTCCGTACTCCTCCAAGAATCAAAAGCTCTATCATTTTGTGATGGCCGTACCCAAGACGGCCTCCAGCCGTCACGTCGCCCACCAGTCCTGCTCTGTTCACAAACAAGAGGTCCAGCGGGCGCCTTCCCTAGCTGGCTCACCCACCGGCTGTGTCAGGAAGGTCTCTTCCTCCACGCCCTCAGGAACCTCCTGGACCGATTCCTCTCCGCTGTGTTGTGTTCCGGCAGACACCTGGTACGTTGAAGTCCCCCACGAGAACAGGGGCTAGCGATGGCGAGACTTCTCCCAGCTGCTTATAGGATATCTCGTCTGCCTCTGCATCCTCCTTGGGTGGTCTCCCACCATGACATCTGCCTCGCTGGCCTTCCCCCCGATTCTTACCCATAGACACTCAACCCTGTCGTCACCATCATTAAGCTCTGGGCAATCGAATCGCTCCCTAATGTACGGGGCTACCCCACCGCCTCTCCTTCCTTGCCTCTCCCTTCGGAAGGGCTGATAGCCATCCATTGCGGCACTCCAGCTGCGCGAGTCATCCCGCCACGTTTCCGTGATGGCGACTCTGTCACAGCTTTCCTGCTGCACAATGGCTTCCAGCTCCTCCTGTTGGTTGCCCACGCTGCGTGCCTTGGTGTAGATGCGCTTCAGCTGGGCTGTTGATCCCGCCGCCTTTTTTGGGGGGAAGCCCTAATTCCTACGTGACTGTTCTCAGGCGCTTCCGTGGTTTCCGACACATCCATAACCCTTCGTCCTTGCTGCCGCGCGGATCTCCAGCCCCTACCTCCACTGAGACAGGGTACGTCATTCCTGTAATCTCATTAAGGGAAACTTTAAGGGAGCCTGTTCCTCAGGGCTCTAATAAAGGTTTCACGCATTAAATTCCTCCTTGTTTTGTTTCATTTGCTGCAAGGATTTTACTGTAAGCGGAGCTTCGCCTGCTAGGAGAGGAGAGATTTAAAGACATTCACGACGCTATGCACAGGCTCACAAGCGTCTCCCACGCTGTCTGGTGCGTTTAGGAGTTTACATCTCCTTCTCCGGCACTGCCTCGCTGCGGCCGTGCTGCTGGGCAGCCCGCAAGCGAGCGGGGCGGGGGGAGCCCCGGCCCCAGCTGCCTTTGCCACCTCCCAGCACAGAGCAGCATCCGCGGGGAAGCGCATCAGGCCGGGCAAACTCATCCCGCGCACCAGCTCTGTCCCCTCGCCGGATGCAAAACGCTCCCCCCGTCCCGCGCCGCAAAAAGCCTGGTGCAACTTAACAGCTAATTCAGAAAATAAAAATAAATAGTGGTTGACAACCGCCGCGGCACGACCAGCCTTCGAGGAGCCTGGCAGCGAATGCACTGCTGGAACCGAACGCAGAGTTATCTCCTGTGCCTTCCAGTGGGCTTTATTACAGAGCTGCCTTCCTCTGGGTTTTTTTTTTTTTTTTCTAGGGCTGAATGGGAAAATAAAGCCTTTTGCAAAACGTCACTTGAAGAAAAATACATGCCACCACCAGAGCCTCGCAAAATAAATAAATAACTGGAAAGTGATAAATTTGGGCTGTCTTAAAAAGACAGACCAGCATTGCTTATCAGCCACGATTTGACCAGATAGCTGCTTCAGAAAACAGACACCGGTCTTTTTGTAATAAATGAAAGCAATAAAGCCAAAGTGCCTCCTCTGAGCTATAATTAAGCACCGCAGCACCGGCGGGAGCCGTTCCCCCACCGAAGGGGCTGCGGCGTGGGGAGCCTCCCGCGGAGGGGGGCTGCAGGGGCAGGGGTCTGCTGCCTCTCGGGTGCTGCCCTGCCTCCCCGCAGAGGATGCTGCTGCGCGAATGCCGACCCACGAAGCCGTTCCCGCCCGCGAAGGCTGCTCCTGCCACCGCCCGAGATCTCGGCGAAGAGCAGGAGGGAGCCCAGGGCCGCGCGCCTCCCCGATACACGTCCCCGGAGCGGCTTTTCCTTAAAGAGGTGTCTATTTAACACAATTTCCATCACAAGCAGCTGCTTTGCATTTCTTCTGGCTTTATTAAAACTGATTTTCTATTTGCACTATACAAGCTGATCTGATTACATTTCCATTTTTCCCCTGAAGAGAAGGGTCTCGCTCTCCTAAGACAAAATGGAGATCAGGCTCGGCCCCCCCGCCTCCTGCTCGAGGGCTCTTCTGCCAGGGGACTGGGGATGAGGACCAGCTTCCAGAGCCGGAGCTGCGAGGAGCTCTGTTCTGCAGCATCCCGCATCTGTTTCCATGGGGACCGGGAGGCAGCGATTCAGCAGGCCTGATCCTGCTTTCGCCTCTACCAACACCAGCCAGGAGCCATTTCGGCAGAGGCGGTGGACTTGCCTTGCAGCGCAACGGAAACGGGCGAGCCCGGGAAGGAGCCTGCTGGGAGCCCTGCAGCGAGCCTGGGGTGCCTGCCCTGGCGCGGTCCCCTTTGGGCTGGCAGCAGGAGCACCCCTGCACCCACGGGCTCACCCGCCCCGCGGCACGGAGCCCGGGAAGCGGCCGGGCCACCACGAGCCTTCCCCTCCCTACTTCTTCCTGCTGTCCGTCCTCACGGGACGTCTTCTAAACTCACCTCCCGCACATCCCAAGGAGCTACTCGGGTCTGGCATCAGCGGGCAGAAACGCCCGTAAAGCAGGTGCTGATAAATAGGTCAGCAATTCATCCATCGGCAGGGCTCGCCGAGGCTTGGCAAGGCTGTCGAGCAGCAGCGCAAATGAAATGCAGAGACAGGGCCAAGCGCACGGGTCCTCCCAGCTGCTGGCGAGAGGCTGGGCCAGCGGCGAGGGCTGGGACAGGCGCTCCCGTGTCTGGGGCGGCCACAGCCTCCCCATGACTTCCAAACCCCCTTACGGGGATTCTGTGATGAAAAAGCAACGGGAAGTTTTCATTTTGGATAAAGGTCTTTTTTTTTTTTAATTAGGAAGCATCCATTAACGTCCCTGCCCTCTACAAGGCCTGATAATTTCTCCCCATCTTCCCCTCTCGCTCCATCACCAACCTTGTGGGAAACCATTACCAGGAAGACGCTTTGAAGTACCAACTTTATTAAGATTGATTCCTCCTGCCTCCAGTTTTGACAAGTCCAAAGCAAACACGCAGGGCCACGGGGAGATTTGGTAATAATTACCATCTTTAATTACTACTAAAACATCAATTGCTCTTGTTCAATTAGTATCACGGATCCAGGCATGGCAAATTTCGTAGCACAAAATAAGCTGAAAATTGATTTCTGAACACTTAATGCAGATCCGAAATTGCTAACCTGATAAGGGGGCAATGGCAGAACAAGCTCACCGTCAGGGAGGGATCGCGTGCTGATGTAATTGCTTCGGCGGAAGATTAATAACTTGTATACTTACATCTTGTACATCAAGTAGGAGTTACTCATTAGGGGGAGCGCGAAGAAGGGGAGAACGTGTTAACAAGGACAGAGGCAATTAGGAAGAAATCGCGGCAGAAACACCGGCGGCCCGTCGCCTCGCGAGCGATGCCGTGGCTGGAGAGGGCGATGCACGCCCAGGACCTCCCAGCCAGCCCCGCCGGAGCCGAGCTGCCGGACGCCCCGCTGCTCCCCGAGCACAAGCGCCAGCTCCCAAGAAAAGTGCGGAAAACCCTTGCAGGATCCGCGGTCAGAGTCCCTGATCCCACCAAGAGATTTTTCTTTCTCTGTAAAAGGCCGAGGGAAGAGGATCCCCCAATTTCCTGCTGTGAATTGCTGCCTCCCGCGGATGCTCGCTACCCGAAGCCTGGCCGGGCAGCGCTCCAGAGCACACCTTGTAATTACACGCTTGTAATTAAAGACGAGCATTTACACCAGAACGTTTCAAAACGCCACTCAGATACCAAGGATTCCCAAACGTTTCCTTCCCAGCTGCACCGCAGGACCCGGGGAGGGCAGGGAGGCATCTCCTCCCGCGCCAGCGGCGCCGGAAGCGCGTTGCAGCCGCGCGTCCCCGCGTCTGTCCTCGCACCCAGCACGGCCCGGCCGCCCAGCAGCGGGGGCTTGGCTGATCTTTAATTCCCAGCGAGGAAGAAGAGGAGAAGGGGCCGGTTTCCTCGCCGCCATCCCGCCCAGCAGCTTGAGGGAGGCAGCTAATTGCCATGGCGATGGGCAGAGGCATTTGCATAATGAAGTGTAGACAGGATGTTTAGCTCATGTATTTTTTAGAAGGTTTATCTTTAATTTTATTTAGCTTAAGAAGGGCATGTCACTCAAACCCGGCCGGTCATTTATAAAATCATTTCAATTGTGTCTGCGCGAAGCTGTCTCCAGGCCTAAGTGGCTTCTCCGACCGGCCCCGAATACTAATGGGAACCGCACACGGGCGGGCGAGCGACGGAGCCCGCTGTCACGTGGCGGGCCAGCAAGGCTCCTTTCTGCCATCCTCACGTGCGGTTTTGTGTGGAAAAAAATCTCTACCTTCTGAGCAGCGGTTTTCTTTCTTTAGCCTTCTGAGCACCATTTCCGTTAGGGAAACGTCAAGATTAAAGTATCGACTGCCTGTAGAAGCCCACGGGCAGTCGGTTTCTGAAGAAAGCTTTAAGCGAAGGCTGCTCGCGGACTCTTTAAGCAATTTGGAGATAGGCTGCCTTTGTTTTAAACAACGCGAAAAGGAATTGAGATCGCTTGACCCTCCCCGCCCGTCCCGGGGTGCCCAAAGCCCTGGCACGCAGCCGGGGAAGGTGCCAAAGCCCCGCGGTGCTCCCAGCATCGCCCTGTCCTGCCGGGCACCCTCGCCCTCCGCCGAGACCCACCGGGCTGCCGAGCAGGAGCCGACTGGCACCGGCTGGGACCCGGCCCAGCACCTCTAACCAGCTGGCTTTCCTGCAGCAACCCATTTCGGTGTAGGATTGGCCAGTGGCTCCCCAAAAGCTGCCTGTGACCCAGCACCTCCCAGCACCCCAAAGACGAGGTTTTCTCTCTCCAAACCCCCGTGAGAAACGACAGGCAAACGACTGGGAAGACACAAAGAGGAAGCAGTTGCCCATTTCCTCGGCATATTTTCTCCTCTCTTTCATCTGCTCTTCCTTCCATCTTCCCTCCCGCACCGCTTCGCTTTCTACACCTACCCACAGCTTAAAAGCCGAAGCTCAGCTACGGCGTTGAAAGCCAGAAATTCAGCGCGTGCCTTTATCCGTGCCACAGGTGGCTCGAGAGACCTTCTCTGCCTCCTCCTTGGTCCCACACGACACAGCCCTTCTCTTTCCTCCCACGCTCCCTGGAAACCTCTCGCAGCATCCATCCGCCGGCTCTGCTGGGGTTTGAGGAGGTTTCCCAGCACCACGCTACTCACCCGCACCCCAAAGCGGTCTCCGCTGCAGGACAGCGGCGCAGACCTGCGCATGGCCCCCCCCGCTCCAGCCCCGACGCGCCGAGGCAGGCAACAGCTGGCGCAGCCTCCTCGCATTTGAGGCTGTTTAAACACGGCACGGGGTATTTCCCATTGCAACTCATGGGGACGCTTTGCAGCAAGCACAGCAGCCCGTACTCAGGGCTCCGCTATCCCCGCTGCCAAAATACACATTTCTCTTTTCCCACAAAACCCCCGAGCGCTGGGACGCAACTTGCCTGGGGTTTCCGCAGCCGCCTCGCCTCGCCTCGCCTCGCCTCGCCTCGCCTCGCCTCGCCTCGCCTCCAGCAGCACGAGCCAGTCCCTCCTGGCCTGGGCCCACAGCCCCGAGCTGGGAGGGGGCCACCTCTATTTGAAGGCTCTTGCTGTGCCCAATTAGCCCTGCAGCAGCCCTGGGTGCTAATGAGCAGAACCCGGCTCAGGTGGGCAGCAGAGCTCGCTCTCACCTGAGAGCTTCTCCTCGCCCCACGGCTGGCGGGCGAGCTGATTAAACCGGCACGCACAGGCACACCGAAGTTGGAGAGAGGGCTCCAAACTAATTAGCACATGCACAGCCACTCATTACTATTATTACTATGACATTATTAATTTCCCCACCTCTCATCTGCAGCTTTTCAGTCGCTTCATTTCAATCTGCTTTAGCATCGGGAGATGGAAATTAAACCCAAGCATTTATCCCGCAGTCACGCAGCCCCTTCCCTCCTCCTCCCGCTCCGTTGCGCCCGGTCCCCGTGCGCCGCGGCCTGCCAGCGTTCCCGGGCCGGGTCGGAGCTGGCAGCCCCACGGATCGGGGCGTTGCTAACGCCTGCAGCATGGGGCAGGGTTTTGCTAACACCAGCAGCGCCAGGCGGGGAGGCATCCCCGTCCTCCATGCAGGAGCTGGCGCCCGCACCGGCGTGCACAGGGCAGCAGCCAAGCAGGGAAAAAGGATGCAGCGGCTGAGATATATTTGTTGGGAGTCATTAGCTACTCTCTGCGATCAATCTATTACCATAAACTTAAGCTTCCATATTCTTTCATTTTAAATGAATTTTCACATCGTATTTCCAAATGAGCTCTGCCTCCAGTCAGCTCCCATTTATCTAATAATGCTATGCAAATATTTTGTTATATTTCAATGAAATATGTCGAAAACTATTACCCAGTGCATTATCTCAGCATCAGCAGGGAGGCTCCGGTCCCTGCCACCGGCAGGCTGTCACTCATCACGCCCCGAGCCGCAGGAGGATGAGCGGCCCCCCACCCACGTGCCACCCGGCGTGAAGGTCACCCGAGGCAGGCAGCGCTTGCCCGCGGTGGCAGGGGGTCCTCACAGGGGGGCAAAACGCACGCGGTGCCATTAAACGCGTGCGGAACTGCTCTCCCGGGGCAAGACGCGGGCCGGAGGCGGCTGCTCTCCCGGCGCCCAGCCGCGCCACAGCTCCCGCGGCCGCGTGGGGCGGCAGCAGCCGCCGCAGCCCCGACCCGCAGCCACGCAGGTGCTTGTTGCGGGAGGAGGGTCTCGCTGGGCGAGAAGGACCTTCGAAACGAGCCCGTGGGGTAGGCAGGGCTCGATGGGAACGGCGTTGCGAGCCCCTCTGGCTTTGGCCGGGGACGCTCCTTTGGCCGGGGACTCAGACGCTGCGGCTCTCCCCTTCGCTTTGCCTGCAGTGGGAAAATCGGATGTTTAGAAGACAGCTTCACGGGCACAGGTTGATTTATTGATTACATACCCTGCGTGCACTTGCTAAGATCCATCATCCTCCCTTTTCCCCGTCCGCCAAACCCCCCCAGTCCCACCACCGCCTCAGTGCTGCGTAAGGCGTAACTCCAACGAGCCTTTGCAGAAATGGCTTTTTACGCCACAAACGCCCGCAAAAGTGCGAAGACGGTGCTGTCAGAGCCAAGGACCCGGCACAGGAGGCAGACGCGGCTCCTCGGCGGGTCCGCGCCACCACCGGCCCCCGGGCCCCACCGCCCCGTGCCTGGGACGGGAGCTGCTGCGCGCCCCACGCCGGCTTGGTGCCGCTCGCAGGGGCTGCCCGCCTCTCCGTCAGCGGGGAAGGAGCAATCCAGCCTGGCCTGGTGCCTCCTCCCCGTCCCTTAGACGGGAGCCCCTCTCCGCAGGGGCCGCGGGGCTCCAGCCGCGGGGCTCTCGGCGAGGGTGGACCACGTTTTATTTGGTAACCGCCGCGCCGGGCTGTAATTGCGAGTTGCTCTTTCCCTTCCCGCCCCAAGAACCGATTTCAGGGAGCGGGGCAGCTTTTCAGCCCGGGAGCAACACGCCTGCCTCTTGCAAGCCAAAGGGCTGAGACATCTGTATAAATATCCTGCCTTTGATTTCCAGCAGGCACTGCTGTGGTAACGGTGCTATATTGCTTCAGTCCTCCTCCTCCCTCCCCTCGACTTGTTATTGCCAAAGGACGCGATGCGCCACCCCCCCCCCCCACAGACCCTTCTCCTGATCTCAGAACCTGGCTTTATAGATTTTTTTTTTTAAAGCACTTTTATATTTTTAATTGGTATTCTGCAAACTCAGAGCTTTCCCTAAGGAGCTAGGATGTTTGTCTTCAAAAAGCCCTTTTTTTTTTTCCCCAACAAATTTTTTAAAGTACATATTTTCCTGGCACGGATGAATGAGCCGCCACGTGCCCCACGCGACCTGCCCGCAGACGAGGCTGCTTCTCCCGGTTTCAAGCGCTAGTTTGAGGGGGGAGGAGAAGCAGCGCGGCGACGCGGCCCCTCTCCCGGCAGCGATGCCTCCGCCCCGTGCCCTCCCCTGGCCCCAGGCAGCTTTTGCTGGGGAGCGGGGGTCTGGACCCCAGCCCCGCCGCTGCCCGGCGAGCAGCCCCAGCCTCCACCTACTCACGCTCGCCTGCGCTGGCACCAAATTAAATAACTGCAACTCCCTTTTTATTTCCCATTTGACAGTAACGTATTGCAAATGCAGCCGGTTTTGACATCCTAATATTCGGGCTTGTATCCCTTGGGATAAACACGTCATCTGTTATCTGAGCAAATGATTTGCACCGGGACAGGAGGGAGCAGGAAAATGGAGCAGACGGGCAGAGCCGGGCAGGAGCAGGGCAGAGCCGCGCGTGCCGCCCAGCCCGTGCCGCCCAGCCTGGCGCCCGCCGCGCCCGCAGTCCCGCCCGCGGCAGCCCGAGCGTCTGGGCAGGCCCTGCCGAGGGCTGGGGCCCAACGCGTCCTCACCCTGCCCGGGCCGGACGTCCCCGTGCCCCGAGCACGGCGTTAGATGCCTCCTGTCGCCGACGCCGCAGGTTGCGTCCTTGCCAGGGTGAACGGGGCGAGGCTGGGAGCCCGGCGGGCGCGGCCGCGGCGACCGGCAGGGCGATGGCACGGCTCCGGCTTTTCTCTTGCCTCCGGCTCTGCCCGGCCGCCTTTTATTTGCTGGGGGACGTGGCCGGCACATTTCTGGCGCCCGTGCGGAGAGCCCTGCCGCGGCGAGCCCACGCCGCACGCCCGAGCATCGCCTCGTCCGGCCGCCCGAGGGGCCGCGCTTGCATCGCGCTGAGGCCGTTCCCCGGGGCCGGGGCTGCCTTCGGGTGCCGGCAGCGTGGCCGCCTCATCAACACGGCAACAAAGCGCTTGTCACCAGGCTAATTTTATTAGGCGGGATCTCAAATGGCTAATTTCCTTTTAGTAATGAGTAAATTAGTGGAATCTCTGATCTGTTTTTAAGGCACTTATACTAATAAAAGGCGGAGCGGCGGCTGAATTTGTTGTGAAGCGTTGTGACCCGTGGTGTTAGAGGCGTGAGAAAACGACGGGCGTGGGAGCTGGGAAAGCAAAGGTGTCCGTCTGCCGGCTCCGACAGAGCCTGCTCGGGGCTGGGAGCCTCGAGGAGAGGATGGCTCGCAAGCGGCCCGCCTGCCCCATCCCCAGGCTGCGCGCCGGGAGCGGCAGCGACGTCCCCTCGCTCGGCCCGCCGCTCCCGCTCACCGTGCCGCTCCCGCTCACCGTGCCGCTCCCACTCACCGTGCCTCTCCCGCTCACCGTCCCCGGGGAAAGGATGGCGACGCCGAGTTTTAACTCCCCCACGGAGAGTCTGGGCTGTGGCCGCCAAGGGACAAGCGGCGTGGCGGGGTGCCGTGGCCACGTGCCTCTCGGCGGCAGCGTTTGAGGCCAAGGCGTTTCCCTCGGAAAGGCACCGAGCTGCCTGTTCAGTCCCCGATCACCGGGAATTTTAGCCGTGGATTGTTCTGTGCATGTTTCTTTTTACGCCTTAATGCCAGCTCTATCCACTCGCCATTGCATCCCTTGAAAAGGTTCACACGGCTTAGGCTATATCAAAAAATCCATTGATTATTTTGCTATAAGTTTAAGGCATAAAAGTGGTGGAGCTTTAACAGAAATCCTCCGAGCAAGCGAGACGCAACTGCGGCTCGTGGCTGAATGCAGAGCAAATGAAGGCTCTTTCAGTTTTCCTCCCCACCCTGTTCTCCTGTACTTGCTCCGCAGAGGAAATGGATTGTTGGACGTTACTTAATCAAAGGCAGGAGCGGATTCCCCGCTATCCGACCTCCCGCCGCATCTGATAGCCGACCTCCCATCGGCTCTGATCCGGGTATCCGTGCGCCGCCCCCCCCTCCCCGCCAGACCCTCCCCGCTCCGGCGCCCGCACCCCCCGGACCACCCGCATCCCCTGGCCGCGCTCCTCCGCCAGCGCCGTGCCGAGGGCCGGGGCCGGACCGGCGCTGGCTGGGGGCTGCAGGGCCGGCTCCCACCCAGGCCTCGTTGCCCGCCGGCGTCTCGGCGCTGCGGCACCGGCTGCCCTTGCCAGCGCCCGTCCCCGCGCCGCCGTGCAGCCTGCTGCCAGCCTGGCAATCGCTGGGCAATCCTGGGAACAACGAGGCCTGACTCTGTTCGCTCCAGACGAAATGGCTTTTTCATAAAAAGGGCTGCCTGCTCGGGGCGATGGATGGACCTGCGGCGGCTGGGAAGGGCAGGGGCGGCAGGGCAGCCGCGTGCCGCGGGGAGCCTGCGGGACCCGGCTGCTGATGGGGGACCCGGCTGCTGATGGGGGACCCAGGCAGGGATGTGGAAGAAGAGGGCAGGTGAGTCCGCAGCCAGCGTAACCCTCGCCCGCCGCGGGGAGAGAGGCCAGGCGGGCTCCGGTGGGTGGGAGCACGCCAGCCGAGCGTTTCCCGCTGCGCTCTCTTCGTTGGCTTTTTGCTCCTCCTTTTTCCCCGACTCGGAGGGAGGAGAGTCAGCACCTGGGATGTTCTCGAGCCTCGGACGCCTGCCAGCCACGCGAGGCTGAGGCGACGGACGAGGGCTCGCCCCAGCCCCGCCGCCGGGACGTGGTGCCCCGGCAGCGTCCCGGAGCTGCGAGGCGTCCTCAGCCCGGGCTCCTCGCGGGGGACCTCAGGGCTGAGACCACGACCTGGGCGCCGAACCCAAGCTACAGATCCTCCCGCCCCGCGCTGCCGCCTCCCGCCTCTCCCTCCCTGCCGGCCACTCATTTCAGAGGGGGGAAGCTTGCGAGCTGTCTTATGTTAAAATCTGTGAGGTAGGAAGAAAGAGGCTCGGTGCCCATGAATATTCTGTAGGAGGAGATGGATTAGTGTCTGAGACGTATCTGAAGGGATTTGCGAGGGAATTATTTACGGTGGTAACAAGTAAGCACTCATTTAGCTTATATTATACATTATACAAACAAGGCGTCGAGCTCTGGAAGTTAAGGCAGTAATGCCACTCTAAATTAAATTCATCAGCGCCTTAATGAAGATCTATATTTAGTTCTCAATTAAGGGGAGCGGAGCTGGGGGCTGGATGCCGCGCGGGGCGCGATCCTGTGCAGCTCAGCGGGTTGGGGAGCCGCTTCCCACGGTGCCCCTGGGAAGTTTGGGAGGAAAAAGTTACCTCGGCAACAACGGGAACACGAAAGCAGCCGAGGCCGCGGCTTTGCTTCTCCTGCCTCCCCTGCACCCGCTTAGTCAGTGGCTACGGGCGCGGCCCACATCCCAGAAATCCACCCCCCCGTCCGATGGGTGACTTGATGTTATGCTAATCTGCGTCGACTGAGCTAGGATAATTGCACTTCCTCCGGCTTTCCTGGGAGTTTTGAATAAATATTGATGCGCGGCTCTCCCCCCGCTCAGGTATCTTCGGCGGAGAGCTCCTTCCCAGCTCCGGGCTCGCCTTGCGCCAGTGGACAGGCTGGGACCGGGACCGGCGGCGGGCAGGGGACGCCGGTGCCCGCTGGTGGCCCTCCTGGTGCCGGCATCAGGACCCTCCGCTCTGCATCCCCAGGGCTGGCGGCGGGGCGAGGGGCGGCTGCGGCGGGGAGCCCCCAGCAAGGGGCCATCTGAGCCAACGCGGGAGCGAAAGAGATGCGAGAAAACAAGCTAATCAAATTATACATTCCTAAGAAGCATTTATAAGCTGTGTGCATTCTTTAATCTTAATTAGAAATCTTAGCAGCTCCTGCCGACTCTGTAATCAACGTTTGAACGCGGCTGACCCCCGTCACGCTAACCTTGAGAGTCTCGAGCAGGTATTTGATGAGGGAGCTGGGGCGAGCAGGCTTCGCCGCGCTCCTTGTGGCGGGGAAGCCTGGGGGTACGGAGCCCGAGATCAGAGCGGAGCGACGGGGTGATGATGAGTGTTACGGCTGAGCCCTAATTGAACAGCCCGTGCTGACAATTCCAGGAGCCCCTAGTAATCCCGCTCATTTGGCTCAGTAACATCCCCGTTTGCAAATAAACACGGTTTCCTTGTGCTCCCCGCAAGGGCAGGCGGCCGGGAGCCGCTGCTGGTGCAGGGGGCAGCGCCGGCGTCGGGGAAATCAGCCCGGCCGCCGGCCGCCGGCAGCGGCAGGGCAGGAGGCAGCGGCGCGACCCGGCGCAGGACAAGCCCTCCCTGGTGCCGGGATGAAGCCGCAAGTGGTACTCCCCCGAGCCGTCCCATTGCCGGGACAGACCCCGCAGCACGCGCGGGGGCCTCCCGCCCTCGCCTGCCCGGCACAGGGGGGCTCCCGCCGAAGAAGGTGAAGGCTGGTGCGACCGAAGAGCCCGTGCTCGTTGGGGAAGCGACGGCTGGCCGGGCGCGGGCCGGTAAGCACGACATCCTGTACGCAGGCCCTCTGCAAACACCGTCGTCGTCGAAGTTATTAATGGGCAGCGTTCACTGCCTCTTCATTAGCGCCGAGGATAAACAGAAAACCGTTTGCTTACTGCAGATTCCAGCTTGAGCTCAGCAAATTTGGAGAGGGATAGTCAAACAGGGAGCTGGCTGCCGGGCTAGCTGCGCTCCCAGCGGCAGGCGCAGACGCGGCAAACCCCCTGCCCCCGGCAGGTGCCGGGTCCGGCTGGACCCGGGCGGCGCAGGACGCCGGGCTCGGGGCTCGGCGGCGTCCCCCCTCAACGAGCCCTTAATTAAGCAAAGCCCCGCTCCGAGCCCCCTAACTCAGCGTTACGGGGTGCCTTCTTTTTCCCACTAAGCTGATGTAAAGGAGCGGCGGCGGCGGGCGGGGGCGAGGAGGAGCCGGCAGAGCCCCCGGCCGGGCCTGCAGCGGAGGGGCTGCGGCGGCTGCCGGGCGGGCGTCGCTGGAGGAGAAATGGAAGCGGCCCTGCCTCCTGCCATCAGCTGGGGGCTTGTTTTTACTGTCGCGCCTGGGTTTTGGATGCCTTCCAGGGTTTCGTGCTCTGCCAGCCCCTCCCCGCCGAGAGCTGAGCGCTTCCCAGCCCGCCCCCCGTGCAGGCTGTATATATAGATAGATAGGCAACAGGCATACGTTACAGTAAACATCAACAAACAGAAAGCTGCTCTACATTCTGTACACAGAGGAAGCGCGTTCTGTCTGTCCGCGCTTGGCCGGGCGGGGCAGGAGCGCTCGCGGGGCCGAGAGCCGAGCTGCGGGCAGCCCAGGCCTGCCGGCCACCGCCAGCGGGACTGGTTTCGCTGGGAGATGCCGCTGGGACGGGCCACGCTCCACGCCCGCCGCCGAGGTTCGGGGCCACCCCGCGCCGCGGCAGCTGCGCCGCGCCGGGCGCCGGCACGCCTGGATTTCCGCCGTTTCTTTGAAGCTTGGGAGTAAACAAAGCAGTGGCAATAAAGAAGAGAACCACCGTCCCGGGCGTTACTGGTGTAATTTGCGGTTATTTAATAACCTCTTTGTGCCTTTAAGCGAGGCAGCCAAAAATCCTTCCCTCCAAGGGGAAAACTACGGGGCGCGGCATCCTGCGTACCGCCCCGCGTAACTGCTAATAAGCAATAAAGACAGACTTTTAGCAATAATTAAAGCCACCAACGGCGGACTCCCACGGCCTCAGCGTCAAGGATTGCAGCCACCCTCAGCAGCAGAGGAGAGGAGCGCTGCCCGTGCCGCCCCTCCCGGCTCCCGGCACGCGGTGCCGGCGTGCCCGCTGCTGCCCGAAGCATCGCCCCCCGCGGCACCCTGCCCTGCCGAAGCCGCCCCGCTCACCGCGGGCGGCGGCTCCCCTTGTATTTGATTTTCTTCATTCTATTAAGCGCCTGGAAAACAACGAGACCTCACCGGTGTAACCTGTTCCGTCGATCGGATCTGTTAGAAACTCACGCGCTAATTAAGTCGTGTCCCCCCCCGCCCGCGGACGAGGAGCGGGGCTCAGCCACGGCCGAAGCGCTGCCGGGGAGGGCGACTGAGCCGGCCGTGGGCGAGCAGTACCCGGTACCCGGCCCGCGGGGCATCCTCCCCGGTGTCTGCAGCGTGCCGCGGTGCGTGGGGTGCCAACGGGACGCCCCCGCAGACGTGCCACCCCGGCCCTGTGCCCAGCACCCCCCGGCCGGAGGAGGGCAAGGCGGGATGATTTGTTAGCATCTTTGCTTCTGGTCACAATAAAAATAAATAAATAAGGGGGGAGAAAAATCCCTGTGAACATGAGTAATGGCCCAGGAATGAGCAACCCGAGATAAAACTGAATAATAACGTGTCAAAAACTACACGATGTGGGTTTTTATTCCCCAGCGGAGTTTCCTTCCTGCTAATCCATCACTGTAGAAGATGCAAGATTACTGCTTTCATAAAAAACTCCGGGAGATAAATGTGAGTAAATTAGGGTTTATTATATTATTTAGGACGATATAATTTCAAACATTCCCTTATTAAATTATTTATGCCCTTGGCGGTGGCTCGGCTGGGCCAGCGGCCCTCCCCGCTAGCATCCCCCCGTGCCGGCTGGCCGCGGCAGCGGGCGAGGCGGGGACGGCAGCGGCGACAGCCTCGGCTGAGCCCTCGCGTCCCGTCGGCGGGGACGGCAGCCCGGGTGGATCCGCGGGGTCCCCATCGTCCCGCCCGGCTCCCGCCCTGCAGCCCCCCAGGGCGGCATCCCCGGGGCATCGTCAGCGAGGGGCGGCATCCCCGGGGCATCGTCGGCGAGGGGCGGCATCCCCGGGGCGTCCCCGCCGCCGCTCGACGCGCTGCGCAGATGAGCCCCATCCCGCTGGCCTCCCCGCGGGCGCTTAAACAAGGCGTCGGGCACTTTTCTGTAAATTGCGGCAAAATTACAGTCACATCAATAATGAAAGGCTTGTCCTCCTGAGGGGAGGCTGGCAGGAACCAGCCGTCCTGCTGAAAGACAAATGTACCCTGTATTTAAATCCAGCGGCAGAGATGCTCGCTGGTGTATGGCCTTTCTATTAGCGTGCAGCAAAGCCTGGCGGATAGGTCAGCGCTGTCAGAAAATGAAAGGAGACGCAAGGCCGGGACAAGCAAAGCAGGTAGGGAAAGGTGAACTTTGTCACGGCGGGGAAAAGCGGCCGCTGACAGAAATTTAGCGTGCTTAATGAGCAGGCCCGCTCCTCCGTGTCAGGCCCGACATCTCTGTTTGCCCAAGCAAGCGGCGGCGCTGAGCCTCCCGGGCTCCCGTGCCGCCGGCCGGGACCGCCGGGCAGCCCGTGCGGGACAGCCGGGCTCCATCTCGCCCTGGGCATCCATCGCCGTGCCATTGCCAGCCGGCCTCCAGAGCCGGGCGCCGGCGCTGCCAGCGGGAACGCGCAAAGCTCGGCTTGCCGCTGGAAGCGGCGGGCGGCGAGCGAGGCTGCGCGGAGCCGGCGGGGAGGGATGGAGAAATCCCGCCCTGGCGAGGAGACGGAGCCGACTGCGTCTGCAAGCCCCCGCGAGATCACCGCCCCGTTTGCACAGCCCTTCCCCGGGCAGGGCAGCGGCCACCGCGGCCTCGGGCACCCGGCATCGGCCCTGCCGCCTCCGCGACGGCACCCGCTCCCAGCCGTCGCCCGCGGCCCCCTGCCTTCGCTACGTGGCTGCGCTCGCCATGGGGCCGCGTAGCGAAGGTAGCGGCCCCGGCATCCCTTCTCGTTAGCTCTCCCCGGCCCCGCGCGGCCGGCTAACTAGACCAGAGCTGACAGAAGAGGATTACCCGCTCCCAGGAAGCCAGCGTGATTGTGTTTACTCCAAAACCTGGGCCGATTTAGTTGTCGGTGCGCATCATTAATCTTCTTCTACAATCCCTTCCCCATCTGCTCCCACTTTTTAATGAACTGCCACTTGCCACACTCAATAAAATCAGCACCTCGCAAGGATCGCAGCAAGAGGGGGAAGCGAGAGGCAACGCAGGGAGGGGGGGACGGCGATGAAGATACGCACTTTGCTTTGGGAAGATGCTGTCTCATCTACGCGGGCAAATGAGTCGCAGCATCCCTCCCCGAGACTCTTTTGGCTGTCTCGCCCTCGAGCAAGTTCCTGATAACCACATCAGACCGCGCCGAACCCGAGCCTTACAAGGCAAAATGTCAGCCCAAGTTTGATCCCAGCTACACTGTTTTACGCAATTATTTTCAGCGCACGGATACTGCAGGCGGCACCGAGATTGTAGTTTTCCAGCTTGCTGGCAGCTCTGGGGATTCATCCGATATCAGGCTATTACCTTCTGATTACTTTCCTTGGCAGCCAACCCGTTTGGAGCTGGCAAATAAACAATAGGGAAGAGTGTGATGGGGAGCTTAGCTTTCAAATTACGCTTTTCAATCATTTGTCACACCAAAGGTATAATGAGTGTTTAATACAAAACTCAAAAGACCGCGGGGCTGGGGCGGGGGGGGCTTTACTGACGTGGAGGATGCCGAGTGGAGCTCGGAAACTTCATCTCCATTTGTCCGCCTTCCCGCCCGTGCGTGCGGCCAGCCCGGCCGGGCGGGACCTGCCGGAAAAGCCCCGCGCCCGTGAGCCGCGCTGGCACGGCCGCCGGGGGAAAGAGCCAGAAGCCTGCCCGGCATCACCTCTGCAGGCGAGGGGCAGGACGTGGCGGGTGCTGTCCCGACACGCTTCGGGGCCGTCCCCGTCCCTGGCGACGGGGAGGGCTGGTGTGGGACGCGGAGCCACCCGCCCGCGCCGATCCTTAAGCAGTTGTTGCCTTAATGTCACTCGTGATCAGACTATCTCATCTTAATGGGGAACTAATGTAGAAATCCATACGAGCTCCAGAGTCATTTGGTATTAATTAAACACCGCCATTAGATTACTCGGATTGCTTTGCGTTTATTGCTCTCTGCAACGAGCGGACGAGACCCGCGCTGCAGCTGCGCTGCCTCCCTGCGCAGAGCGTCCGAGCTGGGCGCCCGGCGAGGGCGACGGGCGAGAGCAGCCCCGGCCCTGCCCCGGCCCGCCGGCCGCCTCTCGCCCTGAGCTAAGCTTCCCGCCACAGGCTCGGAGGAGAGGCCGCTTTCGGAGGCAGGAGGACGCTGCCTCGGTCTCAGCGTCCTCCCCCAAGCCGTTTCAGTCCCGTCTCGTTATTCAGGCTTGCAGTCCCTGTGCCCACATGTCAGAGGAGAGAGAAGAATAGAAATCGCTCCTTAAAGTTCACAACCCGTCACTCCGGCTTTCAGAAATACAAGCAAAAATGGCAAAGCAGTAGGGGGAAAATCCATTTCTTTCGAGATGATCTTTCCCTGGAACATGTCCTGTTGATTTGCAGTCAGGGAAAGGCGAGCGTGTTTGTCTGAGATAGGGGAATCAGATCTGTCTAAACTCTCCTCTACTCCAAACTCCCCCCTTCAAAAGAGCTTTTAGAAAAAGGAAAACCTTGAGAGAGAAATCTCTCCTGGTGGAAGCCCTTTCCTTCCTGAGCGTGCCCCCTGAGGACCAGCCCTCCGCCCTTCTCCTGCCCCACTGGCACTGGGGGGACGGAGCCGGCGCTACCCCCGGGAGCGGAGCCGGGACGGGCTCGTCCCGGCCGGGGGTGTTTTGGGCTGGACGCTGCGATCCCCAGAGGCACTCGGACCGCGCTCGGCACCCTCGCTGCAGGGAGAAGGGGGCTGGAGCACCCACCGGGGCCTCCCCACGGACCCGCATCTCGCCCCTCGCCTGCAGCTGGGCCGCCGGCTGGGTGCGGGACGCGCTGCCGGCCCCGGCGCGGTGCGAGCCAGGGTGCCATCCCGGGTGCCCGCTGCCGCCGCGGGCATCAAGTAGCCCAGGGGCTCTTACCAGCCAGAATTAACGGCGGCAGCGAGCGGCGAGCTCGCCACCAGCGCTGGCGCAGGGCGAGCGGCTGGGGACGCGGGGCCCTGCGCCGGTGCAGCACTGCCATCTCCCGTCCACGCCGCGGGGACGGCCCGGGGCTCGCCCACCCGTGGCAGCCCCACGCAGGCCCCCTTTGCGAGGGGGTCCCCGCCGGGGCTTCGCACCCCGGCACCGCCGGCTCCTGCCCGCCTGGGCTTTGCCGCGCCGGCGTTGCCGCTGCCCGTCACCGGAGCGTCCCCGGGGAGCGGCTCCCACGCGGGACCCCTCCAGCACGGGGGGCTGCCGGCACCAGCGAGGGTTTGCACGGCCGGTGCCGCTCCCCGCGGGAAGCCGCTGCTCTCACCCGGCACGGAAAGGGGCGATCGCGACGCAGCTCTCAACGAGCAAAATAAACCAGAGAAAAATAAACTCTTCATCAAAAAGTAAGGGGAAACAACCACGCAGAGTGTGACCTATAAACATCTGCTCATGTTCCCCTCCGGTTATTGCAGAGAGAGAAGCCAAAGATATTTCAGGCTTCTCATACATCTGCGAAGGGTTTTCGGGTTTGTACCGGGCTCTTTTCTTCCTCCTCCCCAGCCGCTTTGCAGGCTGTAACGACGGAAAGGCCCCACGGAAAGGACTAGAGGGTTACATCTCCCCGTCATTATTTCCAGGTGTTGTCCCTAAATCCTCGCCCGGAAGGGGCACGCAGCAGGGAGGCCCGGCAGGTCTCCGGAGCCCCTTTCTAGCAGAGGGAAGCATCACGCCGGCGAGGGGAGCAGGCAGAAACGCGGAGCAGGGCTCAGGGGAGCCGGCTCATCTCCGGGCCGCGCCGGCTGCCGGGGGCTTGCGCGCCGCTCCCTGCCAGCCCGGCCGCCGCGACCCCCAGCAAGTAACAAACGCTGCCTGTTCACGTTGGCTCTCCTGCCGCCCCTGATTTCTCACCAGGATGAGCAGCTCCTCGCTTCGCTTCCCCGAAGGCAGCCCTTCGGGAGAGCCCCGCTCCCGCGGGAACCCCCCCCGCCTCGGGGGGAGCAGCCCGGGGTCTCCCCGAGAACTGCCAGCCCGGCCAGGACGCCCCAGGGTGGTCCCGGCTGCTCAGCCGTGAGTCACGGGCGCGCTCGTCCGGAGAGAGGCCGATGCGAAGTCCTGCCTTCCCCGTAAGCGGGCGCGAGGGATGCTCTCCAAGGGAGAGCACCCCTCCACGCAGCAGCCAGCCCTCCGCCCAAAGGGCGCGGGAGGACCGGGAAAGGCAACGCAGAACAAAGCCCAAACGGTGAACGGTGCCGGGAGATCCCGCCGGGAGCGCGGGAGAGGAGAGGGAAGCGGTTTGTGTAACCTTGGAGACGGAGGAAAGGAGCCCGAGGCGGAGGGAGCAGAGTGCCGCGAGCACCAGGACGGGCAGCAGCGCAGAGGGGCTCGGCGAGGAGGGCTGTGAGCCCCTTCCCAAAGCCGCCCCTGGAGAAGGGAGGGCCGGACAGAGGGCCCAGGAACGGAGCCCACGGAGGGTCTGGAGGAGCACAAAGCGGTTCTGCGGAGAACCCATTTAGTGGAGAGGGAGCGGGAGGGTTAGGCAGATGAGATAGCGGAAGAAGAAAGAAGTGACGTGGGAGAATAAAGGGAGCAAAGCAGAGAAGAGACGTTGATGCAGGAGGAAAGAAAAAAGATCAGATATGAAATACGAGAGAGCGAGGACAAAAGCTGTAAAGAGGCTGCACCGGTGCTCCAGCCGCCACGACACAGCCAGAATCGTCTGTCTTGTTAAGCGCTAGATCTGTTTTGATAAATCCTAACCAGCACCGCACGCCATTTCTCCCGAGCAAGCGACGCCTGCGGGTCCCTCAGAACTTGGGCTGACTTCTCCTTTTCTTGCTTTCCATCCGCCCCATCCCGCTCGCTCTTTGGTCCTCCCGTTTGGCACAAAGCCCTTTGCACAAACCGCCGGCTTCTCTCCCGCTTGGCCACAGGCTCAGCAAGGGAAGTTCCCGGGGGCCCCCGCCACGGTACAGCAGCTTCTGACACACGCTGCTCCCCGGCCAGCACCGGAGCCAGCCCGGGGACGGAGGGGGCCGGCGAACGGCAGGCGCCTGGTCAGAAACCTCCGTCGCCTCTGGGAGAGGCCCGTGCTCCTCTCTGCTCTCTTGGGGTAGAGATTTTCACAAAGAACGTTTTAAAAACACATGAAATCCGGGAGGTCTGGAACATCTTGGGTGCAAACAGTGGCCTCGCCGGTCTGGGCTAATTAAGGCTGTGCGCTGAGGCAGAGCTACCTCTACCTTCACAAGCGGCAACGGCGAGGCGGAGCAGGGAGAAGACGCCGTGGCACGGGCAGGCGACAGCGCTGGGAGCGGGCTCCAGCTGCGGCATCGCCTCCCGCCCAGCAGCCGGGAGCGGGTCGGGGACAGCCACGCGTCCCCTCCTCAGCTCTGGAGGGACCCAGCCGCCTCCCCGCCAGCCCAACCGCCCCACGCTCCGCCAGGGACAACTGCGTTAGCGCAGGGCACCAAGCAGCCCACAATTAGCTCTTGATCTTAATTACACGCATTACTGATGAGCTCATCAACTTAATCTAATTATTCTGCGGAGCTCAATTGCCTGTCCCTTTTTCTGAAATAAGGTGCTACGTAAGCCCGTTATCCCTTTTGATAAAACCTGCTCGCTCACGCGATTTGTCAGCCGGGCGCAGCACCGGCCGCCCGGCACGGACAGCCCTGCCACGTTGCCCCCGCGGCACCCGCCCCCGCCATCGTCACCCCGCGTCCCCCGCACCCCCAGGGACGGGGGAAGCTGCTTCCCCGGGGCTGGCGTGCTGCAGCAAGGGCACGCCAGGCTCGGGGGGCCGGCACCCCTTAGCGAAGCGCCGGGGCTGGAGCCGGGGGCCGCTCGGGGCTGGCTGCGTCCCCGCTGAACCTCATGCCCCCGCCAGCCCGCAGCTCTCCGTCCTCCTCGGGAGCAGCCTGCCCCTCCGCTCGCTTTTACGGGGCCACCCGGGCTGGGCAGGGCCGAGACCCGAGGCACCTTCCCGGCCTTCCGCGAGGCAGCGTCTGGGCTCGGCGAACGCCGTCGGCTGCTGGCCGTCACGCCCGAGGGTCCCGGGAGCCGCCGGTGCCGCAGCCATCGCCTCCCGCGCCGAGCCGGCGCTTCTGAGAACCTGCCCTCGCCCTCTCCCTCAGCAGGAATCAATGAAATCCCCTAAAAGCTCATAACTCGGAGGTAATTATAAGAAGCATCAATTACCCAGCGATGTGGGTTTCAGGAATTCAATTAATTTGCATAGTGATCGATTCAGGCGGGTCCTCTCCGGGTCCCTGGAGAAAGTTAGGACATTGTTCTGCACGCTATTGATTTTACAATGTAAAACCAAAGCGCGCTCTCCTCTTATTCAGAGCTGCTCATTCAGCCATATTAACTTTCAGATCATTTATTTTTGTATGTCTTTCAACTCTGTTTGTTGCTATCACACAAATGCAGAGTATTACATTGTAGAGAATAATTGAGTCAATACAGTCATGGTACTCTGGGTCTCGCAGGAGCGCGAGCTGGCAGGAGCCCGCGCAGGCTGCGAGGGCTTTTTTTTAACCTTTCCAGTTATTAAAACGCTCGTCTGGCTGCGTATTAACTTTCTGCGCCGCGCGGCTGTTATTGTTTCGCCTGCACGGGAGCGGGAGACGCCGGCGCCGTGCCGAATACGCGGGGAGGCCGGCCGGCTTTCTGCGAGCGTCCTCAGCGGAGACGCTGCCGGCTCGGCGGGACGGCTGCGCGCGCCGGCCGCGCGGACCCGGCCGGCCTTCCCTCCTCGCCCCGCCGGCCCTCCTTGCCCTCTGCGCCCTTCTCAGTTGCAGGCGGCCACACGCGAGCAAGGCACTCGCAGAGAGGAGGAAGCCCCTTCAAACGAAAAGCCGCCGCATAAGGAACGAGCCCTCCTTCAGATTCAAACGGCTCTGAAAAGAGACGGGTTTTAATTCTGCTTCCCCTCCCACTGGGATATTAGACAGCTAAATAGCAGCGCGCCTGTTTCCTTCAGATAACCGGTTCCCGATGAGCACCCTAATTGTCCCCGGCCCCTCTCCGCCGCCATACAGAGCGGGTCATTTACCGCACGGCACACGCAGCTAAACACAAATCCATTTTCACAGGGAAATTTCTATTCTTATCTGGGCTCTGCAAGAGGGCTGCAAGCGGCCCCTGTTAATTGAAGCCTTGATGTTTGTTGGAGGAGGCCCCTAATGAGCTCCGCACCTGCACCCGCCCGCGCCGGGCAGCGCCGGGCTCCGTGGCCGCGCCGGGCCGGCTGCGCCGCGAAGGGCACCCAAAGAAAGCAGCGAAGGCGCGGAGCAGCGCCGCCTCGGCGACGAAGGGCGACGAGCCGAGGTGGCCCGGGGCACCCTGCCCTCGGCACCGGGCTGGCGGCCAGGGCAAACGCCGACCTGCAGCGCCGAGCGCCCGCCCCGGGCGCTTCCCAGTGACAAAGCATCTTTTTAAGCGCTTTGGCTCATCTTCTGCAATATCCTCCAGCAAATCAAGCATCCCCTTCTTGGGATGTTTTCAATCTGTTTTATGTTGATTTTAATTAAAGAATTTGAAACTGAACAAACAGTTCGTAGCAGGTGGCCATACAAGTGTGAAATAAGCAAACTGTTTTATCTGCCACAAACTCCGCCAGTAAATTCCTTCAAATTAATCCCAGCCTCTGAAAGGCTGCTGACTCCGGCTGAAACGCCGCGCAAGCCGGGCTCTGCCGCTCTCCAAATATTTGCCTCCGTCCCGGCGCCAGGAGCAGGTGTGGCCGGGAGCGGGGCTGTTCGGCGGCTCCGGCTCCGGCTCCGGCACCGGCACCGGCACCGGCAGGGCTGCCTGGCCGCCTGCCTTCACTCACACCCCCTCTCGCCCCTTGAGGGCAGGTGGGCGACCTCCTGCTGGGAAGAATTGCACCCCGGATTTGGGAGCGGCTCCTGGAGCCTGGCTGCCCCCCGTAACGCCACCAGCATCAACCCCAGCCGAAGGGGAACCCGCCCTTCTCCTCATCCTCAGCCTTCCTCATCCTCCTCCAGGGCAGCGCATGCCGCCCCAGCCTCCCCGCTGCCGCGGCTCCCCTCGAGGACTGTCCTCCGCAGAAAGAGCTCCTGCCGTAACCTTGACGGTACAGAGGCAGCGAAGGGCTTTTACCCACGTAACGGGCCCTGCATATTGATGGCCCCCGGGGAAGGCAGAAGCGAAGCACGGATGCCCACAAGCTTTTCTTCTTGCAAGGCTGCGCCGGAGATAGCTGGGGGAGAAAAAAAAGAAGGGAGAAGAAACGCACGCGCACGCTCCTCTTCATCTTGCCCTGCTGCCCTCTGTCAGAAACCTTATCGGCATCTTTAAGAGGTCACGTTTTGCCGTCTGGAAACGCCACCTCCCTCAGCAACCGAAGGCGGGGAGGAGCTGCCGGCTCAGGAGGTGTTTTGGGTCCCATCCCCTGGCCCTGGGGCACCCAGGGTGCAGGGGGACCTCGTGCCCTCGCACCGTGCCCACGCGCTCCCCGGTACTCGGGACGCCTTCGCGCCGGGGCGCGCCGGTGCCTGGGAGCGTCACCCTGGCCGGCAAACAGCTCTGCCGCCGGAAAGCAGCCGTTTGCATCTCCCTCCTCCTGCCTGCCTCGCCCGCTCTCCCCTGCTGCTCCACGTGCTGCCGGCTCTGGGGTTTTAATACTGCTCTGCTTCGCTCCCTGCCTCCCACCCCAGCTCTTTGTCCCGCCGCTGTCGCAGGCCACGCTGCCGGCGGGTCTCGCGGCAGGGCACGGGGCACGGCTCGGCAGAGGGACCGCGCTCCTGCCCGCCATCCCCACGCCGGTTTCCATGGCAGTGGCAAGAGCTGCCTGCTGCTGCTGCTGCTGCTGCTGCTGCTGCTGCTGCTGCGGCCGCGCGCCCGGGCAGCACGAGGCCCTCTGCTTCGCTGCGCCTTCCCAGGGAGGCTTTGGGACGCGCTTTGCTCGCCCTGCTCTGCCGTCCCTCCGGCCTCGGCCAAGGGGAGCGGGCAGCGGTGGGGCTGCCAGCAGGAGATCAGCTCCCTGCTCCGCTCCTTTCGGCGGGAGAGACAATTGTCCGTCGGCTCCTTTCCTCCCTGCAGTGTTCAGAGCATGTTTAACATCCGATCTCTCCTGTTCGCCCTCCCCACCGACCCAGAGCTGGGAAATCAGAGCAGCGCTCCCGGTCAGCCCGCGCCCTCGGGAGCCCGCGCGCGCCCGCGCCAGCCGAGCTACCCCGATAATTACAAGATGTTCTGCTTTCCTGGGATTACCGTCGGTTTTTCTTCTCTTCCCCTCAATAAATATGGATGCGCAGCTGCTGCTAAAAAGAATCAACAAAAATAAAAAGGGGCAGGGGGTGAGCCCGGCACGCTTCCCTCCCAGGATGTGATCCCGGCGCCGCCTCTGTCCCGGATTCAGGCGGGTTGCAGGCAGGGGGGTGGATCGGGATTTTTCTCCCCAAATACCAGGCTCGGGTGTCTGCAAAAACAAAACAGCTCTAACAAATGCACTGGGAAGGATACGGTATTTAATAGAAAATTAGGCAGCGCTCCCTCTCCTGCAGCCTCGCCCCAAAGTCTGGAAGGGGGTGTCGAGATTAAACAGCTCGAACGCCTTCCACAAAGGCATCGCCAGAGTTCCTCATCCCAACAGTTCCTCCTGGCCTTTAAAGGCAAGGATATGCTCTACTCCATATATTAATCTCCTAATCACTAAATTAATTTCCATCTCAGTTACAGCACATTCAGAGTCTATTAGTAAATCATGTCATAGCTGCTTAGCAACTTTTGTTATAAGATTCCTATTAGATCATGTTTCAAACCGACGGAGATGGAACAGCTATTATCTTAATAAGTTCAACATTAAAGGCACTACGGCAGAGACGGGGAGCGCTCCCGCTGCTCGCAGCCACGCTCGCGCGCACGCACGGCCTGTGCGCGCGCGCCCCGGCACGGCCCCGGCGTGGCGGGGACCCCGGCTCCTCCCGCCTTTGGGGAGCCCACCCCGCACCCCGAGCGTCCCCGGGGCCGGCTCCGTGCCGCAGCACGCGTCGCTCCTCGCTCCCGAAGCCCAGGCAGAGCCGGTCCCCCGCTGGGCTTCGTTTCAGAGCCCGGGGCTGTCATTGCGGGGAGAAAAGAAGAGAGACGTGGGCGCTCACTCGTCTGTGCACCGATTTTCATCCAGCCTCGCAGCGCGTTCCCCCTGCCCGGGGCCGGGTGGCGGCGCGGGGCGGCGGGGCACCCAGGGCGCCCGTGCCCTGCTGCAGAGGAGCTCAGACCAGCGCAGCTGGACCGACCCCAGCTCGGGGTGCCCGGGAAGCACGCGGGCACGGCCGGGTACCGCGTGCGCCCGCCGCGCCGGGGCGGGGAGGCTGCGCCAGCGATCGCTCGCTGCAGATTGCCTCCGCCATCCGGCCCTCTTCCCTCCTCGCCGCGCCGCACGCCGACTCCTCCGGCTCATTGGCGTGAAATTTAATTTGCAACAATCAGCCGGAGGTGAGGCAGGCGCCGAATTAGCTCGCCGTGATGCTCTCGCCTCCTCCCGGACCCCTCCCCAGCTGGCAGGCGGCGGAGGCAGCCGGCCCCTCTGCCCGGCTCTGCCCGGCACCCCAGCCCCGTCGCACCCCGGCCAGGGGGTCACCCCCAGCCGGGGCCGAGCTGGGGACGCAGGAGTTGTAAGAAGCCGCCGCGCTCCTCCTGTCTGGTTACACGAGCAACGCAAAGGGTGAGTTACGGTGTGGCTGGACGCGCGCATATTCTGATAAGGAAGAATAATAACTTGTCAAAGATATATATGATATGTGTTTTCTTCCCAGACAGAATATATGTTGGGATAATTCATCAACTCGCCTGGCACTGGCCAGAAGAGAGAAAGAAGAGAGAGAGAAGAGAAAAAGAATCACAATCAAAAGAAGCCAATGCAGAGAAACCCCTTGGCATCGAGTGCCGCCTCCCTGCCGGAGCTCTCCTCTCCGAGCCGTGCCGGGCAGGGACCCCTCGCCCGCCCCGCTGGATTTAGGGCTGCGGCTGGCACGGGGCGGGCGCTCCCTTCGCCCGGTGCTGGCTGTGAGCAGAGCCCCAGGAAGGACAAAGTCGCGGGAGCACCGGGACACGGCCGTGCAGAGCAGCGCTGGCTGCAGCGGCTGCCGAGCAGGCAGAGGCTTTAGCAGCAAGCCGCCGTGTTTATCCAAACAGGCCGCCCAAGATAACACCGGCTTTACCGTACCAAGCCCTAAATCCAGCTGAAACGCTACGGCAGAGCAAAGCGGCGTTCCCTCCGGCGAGGGAGGAAAAGAGAGCTCCTGCTGAGCCGCCGTTGCCCCCCTGCGATGCCCCCCCCGCAGCCCCCAAAGCCACTCTTTGCCGCGTTATTTCCCGACCGCAAACCACGCGGCCCCCGCCGGCGTCCGCTCGGACGGGCTGCCGCTTCGGCGAAGGTAGGCGGGAGGACAGGGCTCCGTCCACCGGCAATTACCTGCTCCCACGTGAGGCACCTGCCGCCTGTTTGCAGGCAGCCGGAGGGTGCAGCCACGAAGCGCTCGCCACAGACGTACGAGCCCACAAAAATGGCCGGATTTCCCTCCCGTGAGCTGAGGGATTAGAAACAAAGCTCCTCGCCAGTTAATTAGTAATTACTTTGTTTGAAAGAGAAACACGCTGGTAAATAAAAGTTATTGCAAGGCGGAGTGATGCCGAGCGGGCGCGGGGGAAAGCGGAGGCTGCGTCCCCTGAGAAGGGCTGTCACCCATCGGGTGCTCGAGCGAGTCCCGTCCCCACGGTGTCCCCTCCCTCGGCGCCTCGTCACCGACGGAGGGTCCCCACTTGCACCCTGGCCCCTCTTACGGTCTCAGCGAGCCAGCGTGCACGGCTGCCGCTGCTCCACGGGGACAGCGTGCCGTGACCACCGCGGCGTGCCGGAGACAGCCGTGCCCCGGCCACGCTATCGCTGCGAAGAGGAATAAAGCGTGAACGGTAGAAGGGAACGCTCGTCTGAGCCAGGGAGAAAATATAAATACCCCAGGGGCCCGACACCCCGCTGCCTAACCCTGCTGCGAGCCCGCGCCAAGCGAGCACAACGGAGCTTCGAGGAGGAGCGCGGCACAAGCTGCCGAGACACGGGGGGCTGAAAGCTGGCACATCCCAAACCGGCAAGCCCAGGGCCCGCCGGAAGCTGCAGAAGGGGTTTGTAAAGTGATTTGTCAACTGACAAGCAAAAATGTATCAGCAATTGAGGATAGTGATTTGCCAGCCACTTTTTAATCCTTGAGATGTTGTTGAATAGATTAAAGTGTCGGCTTTGATCCATTCATTTGGATGGAAACATAAATATCACTAGCGCTTATCCTCCTGGCACCATCGGTGCCCGGCGCGGGGCCGGCGTGCCGAGGGGTGCTGGCCGGCCGTGCCCGCCCCGCCCCGCGAGCCCCACACCGGTTCTGCAGGGACCGTTTGCCACCCGCTCTCCTTTGGCAGCCCCTTTCGGGCCGCTCCTCGTCCGCTGGGCTCGACTGCTGCTTGCAGGGGCGCGTTCGCGCGGGAGGAGGCGGCTGCCGCTGCAGAGTGTGAGAAGGAGCCGGATTTGGGCGGTAATCCCCTCTATCCTGCCTGCACGCTCGGCTGAGCGCGTCAGCCTCCCCAACGGCCGGGCGGCACGAGTGGGCTTCACGCCTCTCAGCCCGGCTGTCGGAGCAAATCCCGCTCGCGTTGAGCTGCCCAGCGGGGCTGCGAGCGCGCGCGGTGGAGCCTCCCTCTGCTCCCGGGGACCCGCTGCTCACCGGCTTCGGTCCCTCCGTCCTGCAGCCGTGGCGCGGGCAGAGCAGGCAGCTGCCCCGCGGCACGAGCGCGGGCTGAGCATCGCTGACGCGGCCCCGGGAAAAGCCCCGGGAAGGGGCTGGCTGCGACGGGGAAGCGGGCTCTGCCGCAGGGCCACCCAGCCGGGAGCTGCTCCTGGTCCCCACCGCTGCACCCCACTAAGCGTTGCCTTTAAAACGCGTCCGTGTCCTCCGGGCTCTGCCCTCCCTCCACTGCCCGCACCCCAGCAGCCCGAGGACAGCGGGGCCGTCAGCCCCAGGTGATTTTTCCGCTCGCAGGTCCTTCTCCACATCTCCGCCCTTTTGCTGGGAAAACATCTCGCTCTGGCTCCGGCCATCGCGCTAGAAAGCCTCCAGCGAGGAGCCCCAGCCAGAGCCGGGCCCTCCTTTTGTCTGTCGCAAGCCCCGGGAGCAGGCAGGGTGAGCAGCGGGGTGAAGGGCCTGGGCAGCACCAAGGCGAGAGCGGAGGCGGAGAAGGTCCGTGGCAAACAGCTTCCAGCAGCAGGCAATCAGCGCTCAGACAATACCCCCGGAAATGTCAGGCCAGCAGGGCGAGATTACGTTGACATTTTATTTAGGGGAAATTGGGACGGACCTGCCAACGTTTTAATTCTGGTCTAAAAGCGCAGGCTTGGCTGGAGAGTGCTGGGGGGCTTTTGTTTGCACCGCTCAGGTGGAGGCTCCATCGGCAAATGGATGCACCTGGGACCTGGGACGCACGTCCCAGGATCAGGACGTGCCGCCAGGACCAGACCAGACCAGGACCAGGACCAGGACCAGGACCAGGACCAGGACCATTCCCACACACGACACCACCAGCAGCCACGCGGGACATGGCCCTGTGCGGTGCTGCGGTGTCACGAGCCAAGCACCTGCTCCTGAAACAATAAGCAGAGATCAATGTTCTGGGTGATTTTATGATGCAGAAATAGGCAGCATAATTCAATTTTCAGCAAGGGAAACAAATGAATGGCTGCTTGCTCCCCTCTCGTTTTTCCCCCTCCTTCCCACCCTCGTTTGATACCGCTCCGTGTGGCAACATCAAACCGACTTTGAATATTTTAGCTCCTATAAAATATTTATATTAGAACGCAAAGAAGGAAATTGGTCGCTTCCAAGCCATGTAAACATATGCCTCCTAACAGCTGGATCCCTGGCAGCGCTCGCCAGGCGAGGAAGCGGCTGCGCGGCCGTCGCGCTCCCAGGCATTTAAAACGCTCGGCGGCCGAGCATCGCCGGGGAAGGGCAGAGAAGGGGAGGACCAGCGGCTCGGGCACTGCGCGACACAGAGATGCTCCAGCCCCGGGCAGCACGGGCAGGGCAGCCCTGCCCGAACGGCCGCCGACGGAGCGGTGCTCGCCCCGGCCCCGGCAGCTGCCGTTGCCCTGCCCTCCCCTGCTCCGCGGAAGGGCGGGCAAAGGGGCTGTGCCGAAGCCCCCAGAAGGGCGAGGGGAGGGCGAGGGCCTGCCCTCTGCCCAGACAAGGCAGCGCTGCCTCCAGCTGACTGGAGATTAATTGAGGACTGCCATTAAAATGTCACCGAGAAAATTATTAAGTTAAGGTAAACCACTTCCACGCGTCAAAAGCAAAGGCAATCAGTCCCAGGCATGTCCCCCTAGGAAATTATGTGGAGTAATTAATCAAAAAGCTAATGAGAAATGTGTTTTCTTTCCCAGCCTAACACCACATCATATTCTTATTAGCCAAGGTTATTACAATAGTAATCATGCATGCTCCGAGTTCAAATTGGGTTTTTTTGCTCCACTGCCACCAATTTAGAAAGCCATTAATGGAAAAGATAAACCCCGATACACAAACCAGCCCTTTGTGTTTATTCGCCTGGCGTGCGACGATCGCCGCACGAGACCCGCACCCCACCAACATATGTTCGCCGTCACCCGATTACGGGCCACCCCTGCCCGCTGCTCGGCCGGCACCGCCGCGGTGGGCACCGCCGGCCCCGGCAGACCCGCAGCAACGCTCCTCCGGCGGCACAAACCGGGGAGCTGCTGGGGCGAGGCTGCCGGCCGCCCCGGTCGCCCCCGCTCTGCTCTTCCAGCCCTTTCCCGGGACGGAAATAAACGCTCAAACTTCAGCGGATTTCCTCGCTGCGCACGGAGACGGGGAACGGCGCGGTTCGCGCGCGCCGGGTCCTGGCGGCGGCTCGGCAGAGCCGCTGGGCGCTCGCCACTTCAGCAAATCTGCCCTGTTTATTTGGATGCCTGGAAGTGGGAACGGAGCTGTTCCGTAAATCTGGCTGTAAGTGGGTAATTTGCTCGGTAGGACGGGTCCCCCCCCACCTCAGAGAGCAGCCATCTGCCAATCTTTCCAGCCCTAAAGTGCACAGTCAGCAGCCCGGCAAAGGGAAAACATCTCTGCTTGATATTCAGCATTAAATAATTCAGCCCCCTACAGAGAGACCAGGGAGAAGAATGAGTCTGACAAAAAATATAAAGATTTTCTATGCCACGTTAAAAATGCATTGACCTGATTAGCTCGCTGGAGGGATGCTGAGCCACAGTGGAGCAGAGCGGGGAAACTCGGTCTCGCGGTGACAGCAGAGCAGAGAGGACCTCAGTGGGGAAATAAAGCACTTCAGCGCGCAGGAGCACCTTCTCTTCTTTTCTTGCGTTTTCTTGCAAAATCTGTTTTTCTTGCTCTCGGACAACGCGGTGCGTTGGAGGTCTTGCTGCAAAGGGGCGTTCCCTTGTCCAGGAGACATCTCGCACCTCGCCTTGGCAGCTCCGCTCCCTCGGGGCTTCGTGTGCGAGAGCCGCCGGGCCGAAGCCCCGCTCCTGCCCACCCGGGGGACCACGCTGCCGACGGCGGCAGACGCCCTGCCCCGAGCAGCCCAGCTCCGAGCCTCCCCGCGCAGCTTGCCCCTCTGCCTGCCCGCGACGCCGCTTAGGAAGCCGGCGTGATCTCTCCAGGATGTTTGGCAGCTCCGGCTTTGATGTGCGGATTAATGAGAACTGACACCACTGGAGCAAAGCCTTCAGAAGCCCAAAGGCAGGGCCTGGGGCAAGACTGGAGGGGATGACACTCTGCACACTCCCTTTGATTGCTCCACGCTCAGCTTCGCCTCCCGGCAGCGGGGCGAGGCGGCGGCGTGGGGCCGGGAGCCACGGCTTTGTGGGGCGGCGGCAGAGAAAGGCAGGTTGCCCAGGGCTGGCTGGCTTCAGCGGGCGCCGCGGCCTTGCTGAGAGCCCCGTGTCGTGCTGGGCACCATCACCGGGGCCGGCTTTGCGAAGGCGCCCCGGCACACCAGCCCACGCAAACACCAACATCCTAGCAAGAGGCAGGACTTGGGGTGCCGCAGGAGCCACCCCGTGCTGCTTCCACGCTTGCGGCTGGCTCCCTCCTCCTTGCTGCCCGACCGCAGCACTGGTGAAGGTCGCGGACGCTCACCTGCGGCGCTGGAGCAGCACCGGCTGAGAAAGGAACGCAGCGTCCCTGCCCGGGACGGGGCTCTCCTCCTCTAGGCTTGAGACCTCGCGGCACTTGAGCAGGGCTGGAGTTGGCCAACGACCCAGCACAGCGCGCTCGCTCGCTCTGCACAGCGCTGGCCCGGCTCTGCTCGCAGGGCAGCCGGGGCTGCGGCGCACTTGAGCGCACCTGGAGAGAAAACAACAACAACATCGCCACCAAAACGCCCCAAAGAGGAGCTGACGCAATATAATAAACTCCCTCCTGATCTGCTACCTGAATAACCTCCAGGCATAACGCTCCCTGGCATCTCAACAGGCACGCAAGGAGCACAGCCAGGGGCAAGAGCTCCGCTCTGTTTAAGCTGAGCAGGACGAGGAAGGTTGCAGCGTGAGCAGCAGCCAAGAGCCTCTACTCCCCCCCTGCAGTGGGGGTCCCTTTGGCCAGCATCTGCTCCCCGATCCCTCTGCAGCCCCCGGTCGATGTCCTCATCTGAAAGGGGTCCCTCGGGGCCGTGGCAGGGACCGCAGCGGGGCGGGAGGCCCTGCGCCCACCATCCAAAGCGCTGGCACCACCGAAGTGGCGGGTGGGCAAAGCCCTGGCTGCCCGCAGCACTCGGCAGCCAGGACCCCTCTCTGCATTAGTCCCGTTAAGAAGAAATCTATTAGCTGGTAATTACGCGCAGGCTAGAACACTACGATTTTATTATGGCTATAAAGCGCTCCACAATTATAATCTGTAAGTTCTGCTGTAGGGTGTTTACTGTTAGAGCAACACCGGATTTACAGCGCTGCACCAGCCCGGCCCCGGGGCCGGAGGTGCCGAGCAGGCAGAGGGTCCCGCCCACGCGCTGCTCTCGGCCACCGCTGCCGGTAGCCCCCAGAGCAGCCGAAGCCGCCAGGGACGTGGCCGCGGGCTTCGCACCGCCCTGGGATTACAGCCCGGGAGCCGAGGCGGGGGTCCTGAAGCGGGCGGATGCACGCACACACGCACGCACAAGCGTGCACGCAGCGGGGAGGGGGTAAAGCAGCCCCTGGCAGGAGCTGGACCAGCTCTCGCTCCCCGAGGGCGAGACTCGAAGGTCAGCCTTGCTCCTCGCAGCCCTGCAATCCCCGGCCCCAACGCCTCGGCCCCACCGCCGAGGGGACCAGGCTCCGGGCGGCCGTGGAGGACAAGTCCTCGCCGCTGTCCTCACCTCCTCCGCTTGAACGGGAGCCCAGGCTGGAGGGCTGGGGCGGCGGGCTGGCTTGGCTGAGGAAGTTACAATTTCTGAAGTTCCTCCAAAATGAATATGGATGCACATCTGCCTCCACTTAGGTGTAACAAATTGTTAGAGATTGTGTTAAATTATCCCAAAACCGTGTCCACCGCTGACATCCCAACTACCCTGGGCACGGACCGGTTGTGGCCCGGAGCTGCCAGGGGATCGTTCATCGCCTGGAAGAAAGAAACGCTGCCGACTCTTACTTTTTCACCAGTATTATGCAGTTAAAGTCCTCCACAGCCTCCTTCTCCTGGAGATGACAAGCGGCCATTCTCCAGGAGCCAGGGGCCACCAGGCGGCCCCCGAGACCCCCCTCTGTGCACGGGGACACGGCGCTGTCCCCCGGGGTGGCAGCAGGGCTGGGAGGACCGCGGGGAAACCGAGGCACGGGAAACTTCCCACGCCCCACGTGCGCAGCGGAGCGGCGCCCGAACCACGAGCCCGATTATTCGGTGCCTTGCTCTAACCGCCAGACAACACATCTAAAACGTGTTTATTTCCATCCAGGCTGCTTTTTAATTTGATTATTTATCTCCCGTTTAGCCTTTGACAGATCAAAGGCTCGGCGGAGGGGAAGCGGAGCTGGGCTGTGCATGAAAATGAGCCTTGATACATAATTAATTAACATAAAACAGTTTCATTAGGAGATGGTGTTACACGGCTGTTTGTCTTAAAAATTTAACCTGTGTAAAGAGCACGAGGGAAGACACATCTCCCCGCCCGGGCGGCTGGGGAACCCCGACCCCGGCACGGCCGCGCCAGCCCTGGTCCCGCTGGTGGCCGTCCCAGCCCGGCGCCGGGTCCCGCATCCTCCCTGGGGAGCAGGGCCACGGGCCAGAGCGCGGCCCCCTCGTCCTTAATTGCACGCAATGTCTCCTACCCTTGATTATTAATCTGTTTTTAATTCTATTAAGAGATGGCCAGGAGAAAGAGTATCAATTTTAGATTAACAAGGTTATTAGCACTTAATTATGTGAGGTGTCTTTGTAATTGAAAAGGAAAAAGAGGAAGCGCCATAAATATCCCCAGCCCCTGAGCTCCTGGGGGTTTGCGGGTGGCTCTTTATTCACGAGGCTGTGGAACCATAAATATTAAATATCTTGTGCAAAAAATTACAAGGCAGAGAGAGGATGCCCTCTGGATATTCCGGCGCCGAATGTTCTTGCATTTACAAATATTCATTAACTGGGATCTGCAAAGTTATTTCCACCAAGACTCGGCGAATGAGCAAGAGAGAGAGAGAGGTTATTTAAAAAAATAGAGTCTAGAGTAAATATTATTAGTAATTTTTAGCTCTGCGTGTCCCTAATTATTCCATAATTAGGAAAAGTGCACATATGCATATACAATCACTAACCTGTCAGTCGCGGGGATTTTCGCTCCCAGCCCCGCTGCGGGACGGAGCCGCCGGGAAAGCGCTTTTCCCCCAAACCGAAAAACGGGGCCGCCTGCGCCCCGGGGGCCCCGGCTGTGGCACCGTCCCCCGCGCTCCCCCCTGAAAGCCCAGGACCATTTACGCAGCCATGGGGCTCTGCCGAGCACCTGCTACTTGGAGCCGCTGCCGGTGGGAGAAAAACTAAAGTGACAAATCTCGGGCTCTTTTTAATTAAAAAAATAATAGGAGATCTCAGCAAGAAACTGGTACAATAACACGTCACTTGCCAGAACCCGCTTTGCTGGAGCTATTAAAAAAAAAAAAACAAACAACCAACCAAGGGCCAGGTAGTCGGGAAAGCCACGTTCATCCTCACCGGGACGGATGTGGCAGGCCAGACACAGGGCGGCCGCGGCGCAGGCAGAATCCGGCAGCCCTTCGCCATCCGCCTCCGAGGGCGGCCGCTCCGGCCAGCCCCGCGAGCGCCCACCGCCACGGGCAAACCCTCCCACCGGCGGGCAGGGGTCGGGGGGGGCGGGTGGCGTCACACACCGGGAATTAAGCTCTTAATCTTAACTAAACACATTACCCATGAGCTCATCAACAAAAATCTAATTATTATGTGTGAGGCCAAGCTTAATTGCTTGTCCTTGACATGAATAATGCACCACGTAAGCCTATTAGCCAGTGTAAGCCTATTATTATTATTATCGTGCTCACTGTCAAAAGTATAAAAGTAAAACAGTCAAACGGGGGAAAAAATAATGTTGTGCAATTAGCAGCAAAATGCCAGACAAATAAGCTCATTAATTGTTCGAGGGAGCAAGCTCCGCCAGTCCTTAGCAAGCGCCCATTTGGGGGCTGGTCAGGGGTGAAGCCCACCCCTGCCTGCCGGGACGCCGGTGCCGGCGTGGCCGGCTGTGCCGGGCGCCAGGAGGGACGGGCAGACGGCGGCAGGAGCACGTGGCGGCCTCGCAGCGTCCCCGGCTCGCGGCCGCCCCAGCGGCGCGGTTCCTCCGGAAGGGACGAAACCGGCTCCAAAAGCAGCTTCTCTGCAAAGGAACGGAGTTTAAAGCCGGGAGCCGGACGCAAAGTTCAAGCCCGGTGCCGGCAGCCAGAGCGCCCGGGCGGCACCCCGCTCCCGTCGCCTGAAACCAGGCACGGGCCCGCGCTGACCCTCGACCTCCCCCCAAACGCCGCTCGGCTCCTTCGCATTGTTTGCTAATTACATCCCGGTAATGAGAAAATCAGGATGCAGGAGCTGGCTGAGCAACGCTGCCTCCTCCCGCGCACGCACTCCTCCCGGACTTATCACTAGTCACAGGATGTTTACAATAATTTTTAATTTGCGCAATTATTAATCATTTTTCTATCTGCCTAATTTGCATAATAATTACTCTGCTCCGTGTTTGCCATGACTGTGAATGACAGTGTTTTAAATTAAATTAAGATTTTAATATTCATTTTTTTGGGTTAAAGCTAATCAAAGTTGCCGCTCGATGCCAAGACCGGGGCTGCTGCCCTTCCAGAAACACTAATAAAGAGATCCGCTTCCCGGTGTCACTCGCTTTATCTCCATCACCCCTCTCATCCCAGAGGATCCCGCAGCATCTTCCAATTGCTCTGCTGCCAGAACCGTTCAGACGCGGGCACATCTGGGACAGGAGAGCCGCAGCGACGCGGGATGCAGACCAAGGGCGCCGGGACGAACCAGCCTCCCCGCTTCCCAGCCAGCGCACGCGCGCGGGGACGGGATCGGGGAGGGAGGTGTGCGGGGGACAGGCGCTGGCTCAGACCTCGGGCTGCGCTCGACCTCCTCCGTGGCCCAGGGGACAGGGAGCACAGCCCTGAGCCGCCCTGCGCCGGCACCCCTGCCACGCGTGCCCAGGCCTGGCAGAGCAGGGCAGGGGCACCCCTCCGTCCCCGGGCACAGCACGGCCTCCCGGCACCGGTACGGCAGCACCCTCCGCCAGCTACCGCGGCCGGGCACGGGGAGACAGCACCCATCCTCACCTCCCTCTCGCTCTCTCCCACGACGCGTGGGCCTTCAGCGAGCTGCAGGCAGCTTCAGCCCTCTCACTGCCCAACTCAAACGTGCTTCCCACGCTGCGCTGCCAGCCACGTCCCATTTTCTGCTCCTTCGCATCCCACGCCGCCTTGGCGGAGCAGTAGCCCCCGAGTCACGCTTGAAGCAAACATCCCGCAAGCCAGGTCCCGGCCTCTTTCACAAGAGATGCAAGCGGCCCTGCTCTGTATTTACAAACGGGGCGCGTTGGCTGCTCCTTTATAGCCACTCTGCGAGCTACCAGGAAAAGCCTTCGCGCTTCTTTACCGTCCCACCTTAACGTTCCTTTAGAGCCACTTCTTAGTGTCCTCTCTTCCTCCAAACCGAGCCGCCGCCGCTGCCAGAGTGCCTGCTCCAGGGCAGGACCGGGCTCTCTGCCTCGCAGGCAGCTGGCACTTAAACTGCTCACCAGGAGCAGGGGCCCTGCGGGCACCGAAGTGCCTGCGCTCCCTCAAACGGCTCGGTTTGCAGGCCAAGCTGGACAGCCTGCACCCCCCGCAGCACGTACCTACCCCAGCGAGACCCTGGTTTCTCCAGCACCCACAGCCAGAGCTCCGCGGGGAGCTGCAGCAGCACCACAAGCGTGGCGGCACCGGCAGGCTCTCGGCAAGGCACCAACACATCTGCGGGTCCTTCTCAGGCTAACGCTGCTGCCGGCGTCTCGGCAGACAGGCTTGACCCATCAGCACAGGGAGAGGCAGCTCTCCTGTCCCCCCCGAAGCTTAACTGCCATTTTACATCCCACCTCTTATTAGTCCAACTGCATGCAGATCAGCCATCCCAGTGTTTGCTGATTTGCACCAAGGCAACCACATAGAAGGATGCGTATTAAAACATTATAATTGCATCATCCAAGCTCTCCCATACTCTCTCTGTTCTTTTGCACAGATATGTTTTACCAAGAAAATATCTGGTAATAAACTAATAACAGACGTATTGCATAAATTCGGTATTGTAACGAACACTGATACGAGGTCCTTCTGGTAGTACTAAACATATGTACCTCTTTCTAAAATCTTAGAACTCCAGCCGTCAAAATAAGCTGCAAGGGCAGAAGCTTACGCTGTTTTCAGGTACTAAAACACTTTTGTGCTTAGTACCAGCACTAAAATGGCTTTGCCTTCCTAAGTAGCAGCTTATATCCCCAACTATCACTCAAGATAGCCAGCTGCCATCTTCTGCTGCTCTGTAAGAGAAGTGCACTCTCACTCAAGCAGGGTGGACAGGAAGGTACAAGCATCTAACTAGGGCAACAACTCTCCACAGTAAGGTGAATTCAATAATTCCACTTTTTTTTTTTTTTTTTTACATCTCCAGAAGCACTCGGATAAGTGAGAGCAAAAATGAGTATGTGTCAAATGTAACTCCACTCTTCAAGGCTGCAGCTGCCTCAAGTTACAGGGAAAAAAAAAAAAAATAGGACCTTGGTGATGGAAGGGGAGAATACAACTGGAAAATGCGCACGACTGAAGAGCAGGCTTTCAATATGCTGCGGTGAGCAGCTCTGAACTCTCTCTGCTGCCTCACACTATTGCCTCACACTCCCAAACCATTTTCCTGCCTGATGGGCTGCAACAGGGCCCACGTGAGCAAAGCCTTCCCGACACCGCCTTTGTGCCCACCAAAGAAATGAGACCTGCTCAGGGTGGTTTCCTTCAGCTTGGCTATTAAAGTAAAAAACCACAGCTCGCTCCCACAAGATCTACAAACGGTGCCTGGCTCTCCGTTCCTCTCCCGGCCTCGCTCACTGGCTGCGAGCAGCAATCCACGGTTTATGCACTTGCAAGCAGCGACAGAAGAGCGTCTGTCCCCAAAGCACGCGGTGAAGCTTAACCGACTACCCCATGAACGCGGGCGGGACTGTCAGCACGGCTAGGGTCCAGTAAGTTCCCACCTGTAGCCCAGATAGTTACCAACAGACTTCGCAAAGGACGTTAGCAAAGCACGATTTGTTTGGCAGAGGTAACCGCAGACGGCGATGGCCGCGGCAGACGGTATATGCAATCCTTTTACCGGCAGGCTGACAATTATTTACCCTCCTTGTCCCTGCCTTGGAAAAAAAAACCACCACCACGCAAAATCAAGTAAAAAAAGAAAGCTGTTATTTACAAGTGTACACACAGGTTCCAGGACTGCTAGAAACGTAACACAGTGAATAAAAAAAACAGGGAAGGAAGTCCCAAGACTCTCCCACTCCAGAGAAGACTTTGTCGTTACACTTCTCGCCCACAGCCCTCCTAGTGCTTGAGAATCACTGCAAAGAGCAATTCTGACGACTGGCCCCTGACCGCTACTGAAGACAAGGCGTCTCCATGGAAACTGCTGGCTGCATTTAATACATGCTCCCTGGGACGCCAGCGAGAACAACTGTATTTATTTCCACAAGCGCTTTCTCGCGAGCAGGGATTAAGGGAAGCTCTGCCTGGCTCCAGCTCCAAGCCCCACGAACCTGCTCACAAGCGAGGGGTTACGCTTCGCGCGGAAGCGAGCCCCCAGGCAGCAGCGCTCGGGAAGTGCCAAGCTATCAGCACCGCTGTCTGGAGAGAAGTCGGGGGGACCAATCCGCCGCCGTTAGCTACTCCGAAATAACGGTCAGGGGAAGCAATTTAAACACCCTCCGTATGTTTATTTCCACAAGAAATTGACCCCCAAAGAGTTGCGGGGGCTCCTGACGATTTTGCTGTCCAATGCAGCATTGCAGGTTGGTCTCTCAACCTCTCGTAGGAGAGAGCCAGAGCGATACGCAGCAAGCAGCTTCCTGCTCAGACAGGGCTAGGAGAAGCTGAGCTTTACTAACGTCACTGCCCATCAGTGGCTCCGTGAACTAGAGGGCACAATAACTACGCAAACTGAACAGGAGCCCTTTGGGTGCACTGGCAGGGACACAGGGGGGATCTGACATCAGCCCACAGGCAAATCGGCTCACAGTACTAAGTGGTTGTAGGGTATAGTCGCTTTCTGGAAGAACCCGAACACGAGAGAAATGGGAACCGAGTTCTGGAACAGACCGGCCTACTGGATGAGGTTAACTCTCCAGTGGCCAAGTGTCCAGCGTACTTTTACCATGAAGAAAAACCTGAGATTTAGGACACCTGAAGACTTGTGAACCGCCCTCAGAGGACAAAGCATTTGGCATAAAACAATTAAGCATATAGTTCCTATGGTTTGTTAGAGGACAAACAAACAGACCAGAAGCCAACGTCTGCAGCACCTTATGGGGGAGCGCCAGGCAGCTGAGGTACTCCTGCAGGCAGTGGCCAGCGCACCGCTCCTCCCCGCTCAGCCGCTGCGCTGCTCCAAGTAGCACCGCTGCAGTTCTCGGCGCTCGTCCTCTCTGGCCGACAGGAAAACCCTCTTTCAGCAGCCCCCCTCTAAATTCAGCCTTGCCTCTCAGAAGACGGTCCACTGGGATGCTGAACGTCGAGGACAGGGCTTGGTCCAGGCAGAGCGAGCCATTCCTCACCGCACCGGCAGTAGGTGAACCTCTGTAGCATCAATTCAGGAGCGCTGCTTTGCCTGGGTCTTCATCTTGCCTACATGTCCTCAACGCTCCACTTGTACGCGAGCTCCTGAACTGCCTTCTTGTTGGCTATCCTGGCAAAGCGCTGCTGCTCGAATCCGTTGGACCTACAAAGCAATACCGAGAAGAGCACGGGCTGCTGCGCAGAAGCTTTTCTGAAGCAACGAAACTTTTTAGAGACAGTATGAGTTTTCCACTACTTTGACCCTGGCTCAGTTTCCACCTCGCTCTGTGGTTAACAGCAGCTAGCGTCTCCGAAGCGAGTTCCGTCGCCTACCCCCTGAGGGCGAGGGGGTCTCTCCCTGCCTGCTGCCAGGTGGCACCAGCCTTACTCCCTTCCGTCCCGGACAAGCGCGTATTCATCGCCCACGCATAACTTAACGCATTCAACCTTCCTGTTGCTAACAATCTCATTCATCTGACAACGGGAATCTTTACGCTGGGAACCCTTTGAAGCAAAAGCTCACTTATTTTTACTGTTATTCTACCACATCACTGTATCAGGAACACATACCTGTCCACACCATCCCAGCGATGCCCGGGCCATATATTAAACCTGTTGAGTGGAGGCGCTGGTCCATTGTACCGAGGTTTTTCTAGAAACAGAAAGAGCAATACAGCCTTTTACTACTACAGCGCAATCACGCGGTCGCATCGCCATCACCCTCAGAGGTATACACAGGCATAGTGCACAGGCTGCTTAACGGCCCGCTAGAGCTGGCAGAGGAAACTTCCAAGCTACGCTGAATCAAACTGGGGTCTGTTGATTTTTAAGTCACCAGATCCTGCTCTCTAAGCTAACAAATAATAGTAACCGTTCCTGGTAACAAGCCAATAATCGCAAATACGGCTCCCACGCTGACTCCAGAGGAGCAGTCCTATAGGAGTGAGCTGCTCTGGCAGTCTTAGGCTATTTATTTAACAGCAGCTGCATTTCTACGCTGCTGGGGCCTTAAACCATAGAGTGGTGTAACTCAACATCCAAACCTTTCTTTTCTTTGTTCTCTTTGGCCTTCCTTTTTTTGATGAAGTCAGCCATGGGGTCTCCTTCTCTCTCTTGTTCTCTCAGCATTCGATCCAGGTCCTGGTCATCAATATAACGGGCCAACGGCTTCTGCATCTCTTTTATTGCATCTTCCACGTTCTGCTGCTGTTGCCTCCCCTGCACCAGCCTGAAAGCAAACACAAAGTTTCACTCCAAAACCAAGCAAACGTTTACTGTGACTCGCTCAATTTGCAGGATTGATCACAGCCCTGAACTGCCACTGTGCGCGCAGCATTCCCAATGCGCGTCCAGCAACGGAGGGAATAATTGAGGGGGTCTCTAAGACACGTGGAACAGGGGCTCTCCTGGTCCCAGGCTCAAACTCAGAACGAAGTGACGTGCCACCACCAACACCACCACTGGGAGCGGTATCAAAACGGGGCCAAAAAGCAGGGAGTGGAAAGTCCTAAGCTGTAACGCGAGGCCAAAGACCGTGCTAGGGAGCTCTGGAGAACCTTACCCTTTACCCCATTTGGCGTATTGCTCGTCTCTCTCGGACTTCGCTTCAGCTTTCTGCCTCTGCTCCAGCCGCTCCTGCGCGAGGTCCCTCTTGCGGCCGGACTTGTCTCGGAAGACGGTCTCAGAGTGTCGGGATTCCTCTGGATGGGGCAGATGCCTCAAGTCACGCGTTTTGGAACATTTCGCCGTCTCCAGACGATTCAATAACTAACTGGGACTCATTTCAACATTTTTTCCCTTTACTTGTTCTAGCCTCCAGCAGAGCTTATCATCCCAAACCAGGCAGGATAACAGCTCTGGCTTTTAGCAGCTGTCCCACGCAGCCACGCTCGCACCCTGAGCTCTTTGAGTATCAGTCTGCTTCTTCAGACTTGCAGATGGGGCAGACAGAGAAAAAGCCTCTCACCCTCCCTGTGATTTCACTGGCATCGCTTTGAGACCACTATTTACAAATCCTTATTTCAGAGGCTCAGTGACCCTCCCCAAGGAGTCCATCAGCATGCCTAGATGCTGCTCCACAGGGATGCTCTCCGTCAGCACCCTAACACCAGGGCCTGATACAGCCCCACGAAACAGCTGAAAGCAGAGAAAGCGAAAGCGAGCTGGTGCTCGTGCAGTGTTTTTGCACCCCTACCTTCCAACTGCTTGTTATTTCTCTCATGCCTCCTGAGCTCCTGCTGTTCCCTCCGCAGCACATCAGCTGACACCAAGCCAGCTTTGACCCCAGATAACATCACGTTTGCCTGCAAATCAAACAAGAATCACATTTACTGCTAGCTGAGAGCTGTCCAGCGATCCAGAGGCGTGACGAGGGGAGGGCCCGAAATCAAGGGAGACGTGTCAGCAGACAGCCATGTTACAAAGCCACTTGGCCACGAACAACTTCACCAGACCTCCAGAAACAGAGTGCGCTGCGGCAGAGCTCCTCTCATGCCGCTTCTTATTGCGAGCGGAGGGTCTGGCACGGCCGCATACATGAGGTATATGAAATTTCTGCTCCTCAATTTCTAAGTCGCTGGACTTTTACAGTCTTCTGTCACCCAGAAGTAATCTACAGCTGAAGTGGAAAGACGGAACGTTTACCTTCTTGGGAGATCCCTTAGCGTCACGGTGGCGATGAGGTGAGAGGTCAGGGGGACTCCTGGAACTGTGCTGATCCTTTCCGGCTGGCAGAGTCCGTCGTGGAGGAGATAAATCAGAGTCCGAAGATTTGCTCCGATTCCGTTTGAGATGACCACGCTTAGGAGAATCGCTGCGTACATGGCTTGGCCTGCGGCCCGCATCAGAGGCATTCCGGGTGCCCCTCCGTGGAGATGGAGAGTCAGAGTCGCGCCTCAGGCACCTCTGAGGCGAGGGCACCTGCCTAAGCTTTTTTGTGGCTGGAGAAGCACCTGCAGTAAAGACATATACTAGCTAAAAATCACAGAATTAGACAGAATTAGTCCCACGAAAGGACTAAGCGTGGTGGCGCGTGAGGTTAGCTCCTAGAAAAATCAAGACCTGAAAAGACGACAAGCTGTAGGGAAAAGCCGAGTATGTGACAAGAGCCTGTGCCTGGAAACAGGGTTTAAACTCTGTTTTCCTTTCGGACATGTTTAAGCCTTAGCCAGCTAACTCTTAGGTTAATTCTAGTCCAGCGGATGAAAAAAATAGGATTACAAGAAGTAGCTGTACCAACAGAGATGACAACCTATCCGCTGCCGTTCCATGACTGCAGACTACTAATTCCACACCGCTCGCCTCTCAGGAGCGCGCAAACACGATCGCAGAGCGGGCAGCCGGCAAAGCACAGGACAGACAGAACAAACTCTTACGCACGCTCACCTTTTGTTCTGCTCTGCTTTTTGAGACTAGGTGACCCAGTCCTCCTTCTCCGAGGCGGTGACGAATCTGGGTCGGAATCGTACCTCTTCTTCCGTGGAGGGGACAGGTCTGGAGTAGCCTGACGCTTCTGACGTGACGAGGACTTGTCAGAGACGACGTGCCTGAGCTGAGATCGCTCGCCTTGGAATCCCCCTGATTGTGACCCGTCTGCGGTTTTGCAGCCCTTTTTCCCCGTTGCTGAAGTGACTCTCTTTGGAGAGACGTCAGGGGAGTCGTGGCGCTGTCGCCTGGGAGGTGACAGGTCAGGGGAGTCGTGACGCTGTCGCCTGGGAGGTGACAGGTCAGGGGAGTCATGGCGCTGTCGCCTGGGAGGTGACAGGTCAGGGGAGTCGTGGCGCTTCCGTCTTGGTGGCGAGAGGTCCAGGGAGCCGTTGTGCTTCCTTCTTGGTGGTGAGAGGTCCGGGGAGTCGTGACGCTGTCGCCTGGGAGGGGACAGGTCTGGGGAGTCGTGGCGCTTCCTTCTTGGTGGGGACAGGTCTGGGGAGTCGTGGCGCTTCCTTCTTGGTGGGGACAGGTCTGGGGAGTCGTGGCGCTGTCGCCTGGGGGGGGACAGGTCTGGGGAGTCGTGGCGCTGTCGCCTGGGAGGGGACAAGTCTGGGGAGTCGTGGCGCTTCCTTCTTGGCGGGGACAGGTCTGGGGAGTCGTGGCGCTGTCGCCTGGGAGGCAAGAGGTTGGGGGAATTGTTTCTCTCTCGCCTGGGAGGGGACAGATCCGGGGAGTCGTGACGCTGTCGCCTGGGAGGGGAGGAGAAGGCGAAAATGGGAGTTAGATTCTTGTTTGTTTTGCTGTCTCCAGACTGGAAACAAAACCCAAGTGGGACCTGTAAAGCTAGCAGCAGGGGCCAAGGATGAAAACAGCTTTCCGAACGCAAATTCATACTTAATTCTGCACCTCCCTGTAGTGACCTGCATCACTGAGCCACAGACTTCCCAAAGTAGATCCCAGAAACCCTCCGAGGCAACCTGGATCACAGGAAAGCTGTAACTTTAAAGCCTCCAGGGACCCTTCTAACGCTCAGACTACAAAACTCATTTTGTGCCCTTGTATAATCATCTTCTCAGAAAGAAACGCCCCACCACGCTCTCTCAGAGAGCCTGGACACTGTGCGACCATGGAACATCCCAGAGACGCTTTCAGAAAAGAGGCATGTTGTAACACCACCACCCTCACCGCATTCCAGGTCTATAGCGAGCCGTCACCCAGATTTCTCTGGCACTGTCAGAGGACTGTGGGACAGCCGTTCGCGTATCGTGCAGAAACCTAGACAGCATGCGGCCCGCCAGTTCCGCCCCCCCCGGCAGAGGTTATTCAACAGCAGAAAAGGAATCCCTGCGTATGCCACTTCTCCCATTTCACAGCAAAGCACTTAGAAACTGCAGAACAAGACAGACGATACCAGAAAACAAGAGTTAACCGACAGAAGAATTTCTAGTTGGAGCCCCGTACCTCATGGTAGATTTGGAAGGTACTGAAATATCCGAACTTTGTGAGTCTTCATTCTGGTCTAAGGAAAAACAATCAGAAAGTCACCACCGTTAGGGTTCTCCACAGTTCATTAATCTCTTCAGCATTTCAGGAATTTTTTTTTTCCTTTAGCTAGTATTATTTTTAACTCGCAACGTTGTGGTTTGGAGCAGTTAAACATTCAGGGAGAGAGGGTGGAAAGGTCTGGTCTCACCTCCTAAAAGTTTCCATTTAGTATTTGTTCGGAATTCCTCCATGAGCTTCACTTCATCTGGACGCTCATCAATAAATTCTGCCACCTGAAGATAAAACACCAGAGTAAACAACACAGCTTTAAAGAAAAAGGAAGAAAGGATTCCTACCCTCTAACGCAAATAATTAAGCAGAACTGCACTGACGGACAACTGACGTGTGACCGTCATTTAGCTGCCTTCCTACAGACAGATCTCAAAATAACTGTCGTCATTGTTCAGTTGTTCAAAACAACAACTGAAGCCTTCGCCTTCAACATTTATCTCTTCGCTGCCAGGATTTCTAGCCCACGCCACAAGGCATGCTGCAGCGGTCAGCATGACGACGAATGACCACAGGAGGATTGAGAAAGAATGCAAGGAAGCGACAGGGTTGCTGTGGAGCGAGTAAAAGTTAACACAGCGGCCCTGAAGAGATGACTTTGTAAATCTAAGAGAAGGGAAGCGTCTGGAGAAGCACCTCATACAGTACTTCAGAAGGATTCATAACGGGGCTCGAATCACAGCTTGTTTGCCTACTCCAAAACCTGCCGAGTCGCCTGTGCCACGAGGAGTACTCAGGTCTAACTCCACCTCAACGTGGGAACGCGCGTGGGGAAACGTGCCTAATAATACTGTGACGTGGTACGATGAGGAAGGGAAATACACCCTACGGCGGGCACGGGCTAACGGCACAATTAACCGCTGCAACATAACCAAACCCCAAACTCCACGGGCAACCGAAATTACACACAGGCCTCCTGAGGACCAAGGCGCTAACACTCCATGGGGCTGTCAGATTCCCCTGGTCTGGGAGACCCCGCAAGCGGGAGAACGGGAATATGCTCAAACAGTCAAACGGATGGAAATGAAGGGAGTCGCAAGGACCCTTTACAGGTAAAGTTAGCGTACCCTAATCTCAACAATTCTCGAACCACCTCGAACTATCAAAAAGAGAACGGGAATTGCACTAAGGGATATAATTGCAGCAGCTCGGATGCAGAAATACAAAGAATATCCCAAGTTGCCCAAGCTTTAAGATTAGGATGCTTACGTCGAAATTAAACTACTCCTTTGAATGACGCTCAGTCACACTTGTCAAATAATAATACCTGGTCAGACACGGATTGGGCTCAAATAGGGATTTTAGCTTTAGGACACGCAGCGTGGATTAGTAGCGAAGGTACGTGGACAACTCGTCTCCCAGTTGCAGGTCAGAACCAATACTGGACATTAGGATCGCTCACCTTAGGTCCCCTTCGGAGAAAGTCACCTTTAGGGTCCAGCCTGTGGGGACGGACAAGGCAGGAAGCAAACCCAGATTGCTGGCAACATTCTAGTAGCGGAACTGTTGTTACCTGGATACTACAATCAACCTTTACGCCCCAGGTTACAACCCTTGAAAAATCGATTTATACTGCATACTCTAACTTTACAAACGGAAGCATTAGCAATTCCGCCCGAATTGGTATGGAAGAGCTCAGTTTCCAACTGCAGGCCACTTCGAAAATGGCACTACAAAACCGACTAGCACTGGAGTTTCTTCTACTACACGAGCATGGAGCACGTGGATTTTTAGCTCTTAAAAACGATAGCTGTTGCAGACACATCCCTAACATCACAGAGAGCTTAGACAGACAATTAGGTCAAATGAAACAAGTGGCCAAACAAGCCGTGATTTGCGAGACAGGACAGAAAGCGGCTTGTTGAAGAAGATTTTTCACGGACTAGGATTTTCTGTGACTGGATGGTTACAAAGTTTATTACAAAGTTTAATTATGTTTCTCTTGTTGATTGTAATCTTTTGTATGATTCTCGCATGTGCAAAGACTTTGACAATCAGATCCTTAACTCCACAGACCGAATGAAAAGAGAGGAAAAAAAAATCCGAGAAATATTTCTAGAAACTACTGAATTGAAAGAGAAAACATTGGGGCTGTTCGAAAAGAAAAGATGAGACTAATGGGAAACAGCAAATGGTATCTCCATAAGTCTCAAAGGGGGGAACTGATGACGAATGACCGAAGGAGGATTGAGAAGGAATGCAAGGGACTGGCAGGGTTGCTGTGGAGCGAGTAAAAGTTAATGCAGCGACCCTGAGGAGACAACTTTGTAAATCCAAGATAAGGAAACACCTGCTAACGCAGCAGTCGCTGAAGCAAGCTACCTGAAAGTAACCTATCCTCGTTTTAATCCAATTATAAAGTTAAAATGCACACCCTGAGGGAAAAGAAACCGAAGTTTGGCTGCCCCCCCCAGTTAGTGAGCACGCGTAGTTGAATGAAAAGGTAATACAGCTTTAAGAGGAGTATGTAGCACAATGAAGCAATCGGAAGGTAACGTATAGCATTTCCTTGCTTTGTAAAAGTGTATAAACATTATAACTTTGCAAGGAGGGTGTGGTAGATTTGCGGAGTTACCACCTAGCACCCATCTCTGCGCAGGCGTGAAATAAATATCTCGGCTCTGTGTTTTTCGGCTTCTTGCGCAGCGGGTAAAGACCCAGATTTGGGACAAGCAGGCTCCGGCGATCACACAGTCGCCTCCTGCCTTGTCTCGAGCAGCTGTTTGCACGGTGAGAACCACGTACCGGCCCTACCACGTGCTTTCGGCACTGGCGAAAAGGCAGATAGGTAAAGAAGGGGCTGCTTTTACCTGTGGGGAGCTAATCTTGCGCTCTTGCGCTCCGCGCAGGAAAGCTCACCCATCCCTGCCGCAGAACCCACCAAAAGAGGCGGCGGCGAGAGAGTTTGGCAAGCGCTTCCCGAAGAGAGATGGGAGGCGACCGCAAGGAGCGCGGGTCTCGTCTGGGGAACCCCGCTTGACGCAATTCCCCGCTCACCACAGGCATGTCCCCTTCGTCCTCCTCCTCCTCCTTCTCCTGGACAGCGGCAATGCTATTCCAGCTGACGTCGTCGTCCACGATCCGCATCCTGGGAGCGGGGAGAGGGGCCCTGCCGTCAGGCCACCGGCGAGGCGGGGAACCGCCCGACCGCTGCCCGCCGGCGGGTACGGGAATGGGGGGGTGGGGTCTGGCCTGGGAGGCGTCCCGGCCCCGCGGGGCGAGGATAAGGGCCTCGGAGGGGGGTCCCGGCGGGCGGGGCCGTGGGGAGCTCCCACGCCGAGGCCCACGGACGGGCAGGGCGGAGGGTCGGGCCTGCCGCGAAAGGCCGCGGCTGGCGCAGGCCGCGGCGCCCCCTCTCCCCGCAACTCACCCGCCTCTGCCGGCGCCGCCCGGCGGCTTCTTCTTGCGGCGGCGGCGGGGCTGGGCGGCCTCGGCGGCGGCCGGCCCGCTCAGGTACCGCCGCAGGTACTCGGCCTTGGACAGCCCCTGCGCCGCCATCATGCCGCCGGCCGGAAGGGACGGCGAGCGCGGAGGGACGCGCCGGGGCGGGGCGGGGCCAGGGCGGCCGGCGGGCGGGGCCAGGGCGGCCGGCGGGCGGGGCCAGGCGCAGCAGCAGCAGCAGCAGCAGCACCCACCATGCCTCCATTCAACACCTTTATTTGGGGGTCGCAGCCCCGAGGGCACCCAAACGTGGGTGCCTGCCCCAGCACATCAGCAGTACACCTCCGGCAGAGGCCCCGACACCGGTCCCCACTGCCTTTGGGCTAGAGCGGCTTCCCCAGGGCAGGGGAAGCAGAGAGGGGCCCCGGCCCCGACCAAGTCCTGGTCCCCAGAGCCGTCGGGGGAAGAGGCTGAAGGGGTCCGGCTGCGCCAGGCTACCGGCCCGAGGCTCCCTCTGACTCGTAGCCCTCCGTCTTCATGTCGTTCAGGCCCAGGTCTTCGTTCTGCTCAAACGTACGCTCGTAGCGCTCCACTTTCAGCTCTGGGTCCTCCTCCGGGGCGTACACGTTCTGCGGGGCGAGACGGAGGCCTCCTTCGCACCCCTCTTCCCAAAGCCTCGGGCACCAGCACTCTTCAGCAGCACCCCAGCAACAGCAAGGGGCTTCGGACAAGATTCACCTCCCCCCCAAGAGCCAGACTTGTCCATCACCCCACGGAGAGCACGACTCGGGTCAGACCAGATCACCCCATTCCCAGCCCCTAATCCCGGGGAGCAGGCTCCGCTCCCCTCTTCCTTCCCACAAAGCCACCAGCAGTCTCCTTTCCCTGGACAGAGCCTGCAACAAGCCACTCGCTACCAAAGCCCCAAAGGGAACCCTGCCTGCCCACAAATCAGGGAAATAAAGAAGAAAATCCACTCAAACTGCTCAGGAGACTTCAAGGAGTTCATCTCTCGAGCGCACAGCACCGTACCTGAAGATAGCTGTTGCCTGCAGGGTCATCCATGATGAAGTGAGCCTTTGTCTTTCCCTCTATGATCTGCAGAAAGAGAGAACATCCAGGCATTAAGGTGCTTTCTGATCCTTCAGCACTTCTGGCACCAAGACATTCGCAGCTCGCTTTAGACAGTTCCAACGTTTTCCTCAGTTAAAAAACCAGTAATAGATCGATAAAACAAGCGAGGACAGGGCAGGGCAAGCGTGGAACAGCTAGAAAAGGTGCAGCAACGCTTGCCGGGGAGTTCACTTAAACATACTTCATAGCCGCAGCGACAGGGGAGAAAACCACATCGCAGAGCACGGAAGATTAAGAGCGCGCTCACCTCCTGCAGTTTCCCAATGAACTCTCGCAGCTTTTCCGTTCTGCTGGGCGTAGAGCTGTCCCCCAGAGTGAAGGGGTTTTTCTCAACCTGGAAGAGCAGACCCGCTCGCTCAGCCAGCTGCGAGACACCCAGCCCCACAGCCAGGCCAAATATTGACGCCGAGGGGTCTGAGCTCAGCGCAGGACCGCTCACCAGGTCTCTGATGTCCTTCAGCAGCCCTTCCAGCGTGGTGAACTTCCCCCCCAGCGCTCCCATCCCCAGCTCGAACTCCAGCTCTGGGATCTCCACGCTGCACGTCTCCGACTGCAAGGGCGAGGCCGCCGTGAGACCCCGCGGATGGACGGCTGGGCCCCACGCGCCCGCCGCAGGAGGACGGGGCAGGTATCCAAAGGCACCGTACCTTTAGGATATCCCTCGTCATGTCGGAAGGGTCTGTAATCCGAAGGGTAATCCTGGTGCCTTGCGGTTCGATGGCTCCTCCGGACTTCACCTAGGAACACCCGGCAGTCAGCTTCACGGACTCCTACGCTCTACGCTTCTACACGTAGTTTTCCAGCTCACCTCATTTGTCCTGTGCCCACAGGAGTCGCAGTTTGTGGCCATGATAATCACCTCCTTGAAGTGTGGGATTTCTGGAGCAGACAGTCAGGGAAAACTCAACGAAAGGAAAGTCTCAAAGCAGCAGCCTGCGCCCTCTTCACAGCCTCAGTCCTTCCCGAGGTATTGCGGCAGCTCGCTGGCGAGTTGCGAGCGGCACCGAGACAGATTTGCACCCTGACGGGCTCTACTAGCAATAATTTATTCACGCCTTATGGCTGCAGCAGGAAGAGACCTGGGTCAGCACACAGAGCAACTCTCACCCCCCCGCCGGCCTCCTGCAGACCCCCGCAGAGGGCACCGATCTGCGCCCATGCCCCCACGCAAAGGATACGCACTAACTTCATATTCGTGTTCGCCGGAGCGTTGCACTCGGGGCAGTTGGTGTTGAACTGCAGTACCTGGGTCACAGAACGGAAAGGAGAATCAGAAAGCCCCGGCCAGCCCGGAAAGCCTCTTCCGGGTGCCAGTCACCCAGGCGCGGCCGCCATTGCACTGCAAAGTCACCCACCTCGTTCCTCAGATCCTCCGCAGAATCAGCTGGCTTCTCATCCAGCTCCTCTCCCTGCAAGAGGGGACACCAGAAGCAGCGTTACCTTCTGTGCCTTAATTCCGGGTCTCCCAGAGAGCGAGGGGACCGGTCAGCCCTGCTCCCCCAGGCCCACCGGCCCCGCGCGTGCGGTAGGCTGAGGACGCAGCAGCAGCAGCTCCCCGTTACCTCCAGCCCCAGCATGGCAGCCTGCTGGGGAGTCCTCCTGTAGCGAGTGACCACAAGAGCATCGTCCTTCTGCGGTGCGTGAGGGTTCTCCACAAAGCTGTTCCCTGAAGGATCGTCTATGATCTACGGCAGAACGAAGCCTTAGGAAGCCATCCCGCCCTTCCCCGTGCAGAAGGGGGCTGCACTCTTGGGCGTACTCACGAAGGTGAAGGAGGAATGTACTTCTTTCAGCTGCTTTAGTTTGCCAACGAACTCATCTATTTTACTTGCCGTCTCTTCGTCCGTCGCCTGCAAAAGAGGACACGTTTGAGACTGATGCCAGGGGCAGCCCGGAGCGGAAGACAACGCTGACACCAGCACACACCAGAGAGCCCGTAACACTCTTCTCATCAGCAGCGTGCGACGCCAATAGGCAGAGGATGAACAAAATAAGCACGTGCCACGCAGGCGTCCCTGAGGAGCTTCCCCTTTCACAGCGCCTTACCCTGCGGACGGGCTGGTCCTGCTCCAGGCCCGCGACAGCTCTGTCAATTATCCCTTCAATGGTGGTAAGAACTGGAGAAGGAAAGAAGACAGAAGCGACGGCACCGTTAAGTACACCACAGCGGTGCTACCCACCCTGCCAGCTCGTACCGATCCCTGGCAGCCGCCGCACGTTGGCCCTCTCAAGCTTATTTGACCCAACGGACAGGAGGCCAGGTCCTTAACCGGTGCCTGCCGCGCACCCACCGGCATGCCGAGGGGCGCAGGCCGCTTCGTGGGCGTACCCACCTCCCTTCTGGGTGAAAGCGGGGATCTCAAAGTCCAGCTCTGGAATTCGAGCCGTGGCACAGTCGGTCTTCACCACCTCCCTGTTCATGTCCTGCACACGACAGTCGAGGAGCGGCGTTAGGATTCCCAACAGGACCAGGAGCTCCCACGCGCTAAGCGACCGCACCGGGGCACGCAGCGCCCGCCAAAGCAGCAGCCTTAGCTCCAGGCCAGCTTTAGCAGCCTCTCCGTTTGCGCGGGAGCACGCCGCGAACACGCACGTTTTGGGCATTAAACGCTTACTCCCAAACAAATAATGCTATTTCTCAAACGGCACAGAAGAGAAACGCTTTATTGCTCAAGCGAGACCAGGCTTTGAGGGACGAAGGCGCGCACGCGGTGTCTGCAAGGCAGCTCCCCGCCGCCCCGGCACAGGGGCAGCACCGGCCCCGCTGCTGGGGAGGGAGAGGGGACCCCCGCTCACCTGACGGGAGGTGACAGCCAGGGTGTAGCGCACGCCCTGCTCCTGGATCCTGCCCGCGGACTGGATCTCCGTGTTGGACCAGGAGCAGCTGTCGCAGGCGAAGGAGCTGACGATGACCTCTTTGAAGAAGGGGATCCTGGTGAGCAGGAGCCGCGTCACCCCCTGCGGCAGCGAGGGGCCTCGTGGGAACCCGGGTCCTCGGGGCGCCGTTTCCCCCAGGCCCCGCACTCCTGCCAACGCCCCCCCGGGCAGACCCCCGGCCCCGGGCCCTGCCACCCCCCCCGACGGGCCCCGCCTCCCCCCTCCTGCCTGCCCCTTGCACCCCCCTCCCCGCTCCGGGACAGGCTGCGGCCCCCGGCAGGTCCTTCCCCGGCCCTGCCCCTCACCCGCCCCGCGGGCCGCTGCACCCGGAGCCGTCCTCCCCACCCCCGGGAGGCCGCTGTGGCCCCGGCCCGGGCCCGCCCCGGCAGGCCCCCGCCCCGGCCCCCTGACGGCCCCTGCGGCCCGGGCCCAGCCCCCAGGCCCCCCTCACGTTGCGGAAGCAGTTCATGCACAGAGACTCGATCTCGGCCGGCTGCTGCTCGCCGTCCTCGGCGCTGAGGGGCCGGAACAGGGCCCCCTCCGCCGCCGCCACCGCCCCCAGCGCCGACATGCTGCTGCCACTGCCGGAACCGCTCCCGCCGCGCCTGCGCGCTGCGCGGTCACGGGAGGCGGGGCGGTCACGTGCGGCGGGACGGTCACGTGAGGCGGGGCGGTCACGTGAGGAGGCGGCGGCGAGGCCCGGCCCGGCCGCTATGGCGGCGCCTTTATTGCGGTTGAGCTCGACCGAGCCGGCCCCGGCCCCGCCGCCCCCGCGCCCCCCCCCCCGGGCCCGCGGCCTCCTCCCGCCGCCGCCGCTGCTGCCCCGGCCCCGGCCCCGGTCCCGGCCCTCTGCCCCCCGCCGGGCCGGCCCGGGCCGTCAGCGGGCCTCGGCGCCCCGCTCGCTCAGGCTGTGGGCCAGGTCTCTCCAGAGGGCGTCGAGGCGGGCGCGCAGGTCCTCCACCGGGGGCGGGCCGTCCTGCGGGTCCCCCGGGTGGGAGGGCGGGGAGGAGAGCTTCAGCCTCATCTCCTCCGTCTCCTGGTCGAGGGCCCGGGTGAAGTCCTGGATCTGGAGGTACGTCTGCCTCCGGAACTCCTCCACCCGCCGCTGCACCTCCCGGGCCAGCTCCTCCGTGTAGCGGTCCGGGGGGGCCGGCGGCTCCCGCAGGCTGCGGGGGTAGAGGCTCAGCTTCCCCTTGAGCTGCTCCAGATTCCCCTGGATCTTCTGGTGGAGGTCCCTCGCGTTCTGGGTCAGCCTGGCGGAGAGCTCCTGGATGTACTGGTTGAGCTTCTCCGGGCTGGCCCGGGCGTGAGGGACGACGTTTCTGTGCAGCTCCTCCACGTTGCGGTGGATCTCGGTCACCAGCCTGTCCGCGTAGGGCTGGAAGATGTCCTTCACCTGCTCGGTGTGGAAGGCGATCTTGTCGCTGTAGTGAGCCACGAACCTCTGGACCTCCTCCGCGCCCTCCAGGAGCTGAGCCGTCACCTCCCGGCTGGGCATCAGGTGCCGCCGGAGCTCCCGGGCTTTCAGGGACACCTGGTCCAGGAGCTCTTCCGTGAACGGCTGCAGCCGGTAGCGAAGATCTTCCAGGTGCTTGCCGACCTTGTGGTGGACTTCGTCCACGTACGGGGACAGTTTCACCCTCAGGCTCTCCAGCTCTTTCCTGATGAGTTTCCGTAGGCTGTCCGAGTCGTGGTACAGCCGGGGCTGGAGGCCCCTGTCGAGGGGTGCCAGCTTCTCCAGGAAGTTTCCCACGTAGCTGACCCCATCCTGAATGCTCTCCTTCAGGTGTCTGCAGGAGACGACAGATGTCGTTACTGAGCGCCCCCGACTTAGCGCCGCATCTCCGCTACGCCCTAACGCACCCGTAATAAAGGCCGCGGGCGGCCGCGAGGGCCGTGCCCGCAAGCTTTGCTGTCCCCGGGGAAAGAGAACCGGGGCCGAGGCGTGTTGGTGGGGCCCGGGGGGAGCTTGCGGCGGGACCGCAGGCGGTTACCCAGGCCGGGCGCTGCGAGGCAAGCCCCCGGAGCGGCGTACTCACGCGATGTCCCTGCCCAGCTTGCTGCTCTGGCCGTGCTCCGTGCTGTCCTTGTTGCTCGTCAGCTGGCTGAGGTACTCCCAGAAGCCGCTCCTTGCCAGCTCGGCCGGTGACACTGCGGGCAGGAGGGCAGCGGTTAGCGCGGCAGCCGCGGCACTGCCCGCCCCCGGCTCTGCCCTCCCGCCCAGCCCGCGTCCCGGCTCTGCCGCCGGCCATCCCCGGGGCGAGCCCCTCCGCTCGGCACCCACCCGGTAAGGCGGCCAGGAGGGCGAGGAGAAGCGCAGCCTTCGGAGGCATGGTCTGCCAGGCCGGCGTGCCGCCGTGCTGCGGGGAGAGAGAGGAGAGGAGCGCGTTCGCTCACGCCGCGGTGCGGGTCCCCTCTCTGAGCGCTCGCGGGTCGGCGGGCCCTGCGCTTCGCGCCCCCCTCGCCGCTCTCCACAAGGACCTCGCTCCTGGGGTCCCCCGTAGCACAGCCGGCACGCGCGTGGAACGACGCCCGGCCCCTCCGGCCGGACGAAGTTAGACCGGGCGCGAGGTGCCCCTGCCCGCGCTGGCTCGGCGGGGCTGCCCCCGGCCCTCACCCGGCTCCCGGTTGCCTCCCGTGTCCCTCCTGCCGGGAGCCAGGCCGTGGCTCCCTTTATATCTGCCTGGCCGGAGGCAGAGGAGCGCGGGTGATAAGGCGCATCCGCAGGGGAAGGCTTTTTGGACCTCACTCCACGTGTAAACACAACGTGGAGGTCCGCGGGCGTTCCTGAGAGGTGACGTGGGGGCCGGTCATCTGACCGGAGGCTGCCCCTTCGCCTGCCCCACGCCGCTCCCATCCCACCGCCCCGGTCGGCCTGACCTCGCTGCGGCCGCAGGCGGCCTTAACCCCCTCGGGGCTGCCCCTTCCCGAGCCTCTCCCAGGCAGAGGTCTCGCGGCAGAGCCGCCCGAACGCCGGCCGGCCGCCGGCCCGCCGGGTCAGCCCTTGTTTTTCCCGGCGATGAGGGAGCCCTCGCTGCTTGCTCTGCGGGTTTCTCGGGACGAGGCTGACCCTGCCCTCGCGGCCGACCTTCGCATGGCGGAGGCAAACAGAGGACGGGAGCTGCCGGGGTGCCGAGGGGGTGCAGAGCGGCAGGACGGGGACGGGGGAAAAAACGGCAACGTTTGCAGCTCGGGTCCAATCCCCCTGCAGAGTGCCGGCTGCTGACGCCAGGCTTTTAAATCGGGAGAGCGCCGCAATGTTTGCACTGAAGCAACCCAGCGAACGGGGACCCGCCGGGACCGACGTCTCCCCGGCGGGGCTGGGCTGCGCGCTCGGGGTGCCGGGCCGGCGCGCGGGCACCCTGCGGCGGAGGGCGAAGTCCGGTGCACCGCAGGGGTGAAACGCCGAGCAGTCGCCAGCACTCGGCCGGCACCAAAGTCCGCCCTGCTCCCGCGCCCGTGCGGGCGCACGGGGCTGCCCCGAGCAGCCCGGGCCACGCTCCCGTCCCGCCGCTCCTGCCACCGCAGCCCACGTGGGAAACGCGTCCGTGGGAGCGGCCCTCGCGGGGCACCCGCCACCGGAGCGGCTCGGGGCGCTGGCTGTGGCCGTAGCTCCGGTCCTCTTTCCTTCTCCCTGAGCCGGGAAGCTCCCGGGGACGAGCAAGGGCCCTCTGCCCGCCAGGCCCAGCCCCGCGGCGTCTGGGCACGGTCCCCGCGGGGCCACGGGGAGGGGGGACGAGGTGTCTGTCGCCCGCCCGGCGCAGCCTGCGGAGACCTGTCCCCCGTGGCAGCAGCTGGCCCCGCTGCGGCGAGGGTGCTCGGCCGCGCGCTGGGGCGCTGGCCCTGCCGGAGCCGCCCAGCCGAGGGGCTCACCTGGCTGAACTGCCCCCAGCCCCCTGCAGCGCCTGCGTCCCTGCACCGGGGACCGAGCCCCCCGCCCGCCCGGCCCCGCCGCTGTTCCCTCTCCCCCGTGCCCTGGGACCCGAATTCGGGGGCGACGCTCTCCCCTTGGAGCGGCTGGGACCTGGTGCCCCAGGTTGCCCATCCCGGGGCGGGACGGCGCGGTGCTGCGGGGCGGGAGGGACGCGGACCAGCACGTGCATCACGAGGGGCCAGTTTATTTCTGCCGCGCGCAGCGGCCGCGAAAGCTCGCGGCGCGGGGGTCCAGAGGGCCGCCCCACGCCCCCTCCCCGCGGCACGCCGGGGGGCTCAGTTCTCTGCCGGCTGGGCGGTGCTGAGGAAGGCGGCCACCTTCTCCCGCACCTCCTTCTCCAGCAGCTGCAGGTGGTCCTCCACGCCGGCGGCGCCCGAGTCCAGCTTCCCCCGCATCTCCTCCAGCCGCTCCACCAGCTGCTGCCCGAAGGACTCGCCGAAGGGGGCTGCCTGCTGCCGGAAAGCCTCCACCGTCTGCCCCACGCGCTCGTCCAGCTGCTGGGCCAGGGCGGCCAGGCGCTGCTGCAGGCTCTCGGCGTCGCCGCTCACCGCCTGCCGCAGCTCCTGGGCCAGCGGGCTGAGCTGGGCACGCAGCTCCTCCGAGCTGGCGGCCAGGCGGGCACGCAGCTCCTCCGCCGCCTTCTCCATCTGCGCCGTCAGGCTCTCCAGCTGCCGGTTGAGGTTGTCCTGCACCTCCTGGGCGTAGGGGCTGAGCCCCTGCCGCAGCTGCTCCACGCTCTGCCCCACCTGCGCCTTCAGCTGGTCGGCCAGGGGAGCCAGCCGCTCCTTCAGGCTCTCCACCCCGCCGTCGATCTGCCGCTGCAGCCGGTCGGCGTAGGGGCCGAGGGAGGCCTGGACGCTCTCGGCGTTGTCCTGCAGCCGGTCCCGCAGCTCAGCGGCGTAGGGCTCCAGCGCCCGCCGCAGCTCCCCGGCCCCGCGGTCCACCTGGGCGCGCAGCTCGTCGGCGTAGGGGCTCATCTTGGCCCGCAGCTGGCGGATGTTGGAGCCGATCTGCTGGTGCACCTCGTCGGCGTAGGGCGCCAGCTTGGCCTGCAGCTCCGCCAGCTCCCGCTGGATCTGCTCCTTCAGCCGCTGCGAGTCCTGCGCCAGCCGCGCCTGCAGCTCCGTGGCGAAGGGCACCAGCCGCTGCTGCAGGTCCTTGGCGTAGGCGTTGACGCTCTGCAGGTTGCCCTCCAGCAGGGTGCTGGGGAGAGGGGGGGCGTCAGCACCCCGGCACGCCCCCGGCCCCCTCCCCTGCCCAGCGCCTCCCGGCCGCCGCCGCCTGCCCCGCCCCGGCCCGCGACCCCGCTCACTTGAGCTGCTTGGTGATCTCGGCTCGCTGCAGCTGGTCCACCGTCTCCTTGGCATCGCTGCCCAGCTTGGTGAAGTACTGCCAGAGCACGCTGGCCACCTCGTCCGGGTTGACGTCAGCCCGCGCCCCTGCAAGCGGGTGCCGGGGTCGGTGCCGGCACGGCCCCGCTCGGCAGCTCCCCCGGGGACGTCGGGCCCCCCTCCCTGCCCCGGGGCAGGGCCACCCTCCCGGCACCGGGGACCCACGCGCCGCCTCACCTGAAACCGCAAGGAGCACCAGGACGAGGGCGGCCGCCTTCGGGGACATCCTGAGCGCCGGGGATGCCTGCAGGGGCGCAGAGCAGGGATGAAGGGAGCCCCGGGGCCGGCGCCAGCCCCCCAGCCCTGCGCCGCCGCCCCTCCACCGCCCGCGCTCCCCACCGCAGCCGCTCACCTGCGCTGCTGCCGGGTGCGGGTACCTGCCGTGCCGGCGGCGCCCGGCCGCTATTTATGCAGCCCGAGCGCCCTCGGTGGCTTCCACGCAGGCCTGTGACACAGGCCCCGGGCTTGGACTTTAGCAAGGTCGCAACGTGGAAGCGCCTGACGTGTGCGCGGCCCTGACATCACCCGCGGCCCTGCCAGCTCCCGGCGGGGTGCCAGGAGCCAGGGCAGAGAGGGGATGGGGGCGCGCGCGGGCACCCCGGGGCTGAGCCCCTCCTGGGGACAGGGACCCTGGGGCGGAGCGGACAGCGCACCACGGGGGGCAGCCCCCGGCCCCGCGCCTCCGTGGGACGCGGCGATGGCCCTGCCGGCGCCGGCCGCACGGTACCCGGGACGCGCGGCGTGGCAGGGCACGGGGCCTGGGGGACGCCGCGGGGTCTGGGGGACGCCGCCGCCCGCCGCGCCGTGCCGGGGACGCATGGCGGGGCAGGACACGGGCTCGGGGGGATGCCGCGACGGATGCGCGGGGGCACGGGAGACCGCGTACGTGCGGGATAGCATCGCTCCCTCCTGCCGCAGGGGACGGCCGGGACCCCGCGGCCGCGGGATGCTGCACCCACGCGGGGTCAGCGTGCCCTTGGCGAGAGCTGGGACCCGTGTGTGTCCCTGGCCGCTGCGTCGGGCTCCCGGCACGCGCCCCGGGGCCGCAGCCCCTGGCTCAGCCCACGCTCTCCCCAGCGGACCCGCTCCCGGCTGGAGACCGGCGGTGATGCGTCGGGCTGGGGCGAAGGGCACGGCTGGCAGGGGCAGGGATCGGCCAGGCGCCGGCGATGCCGAGGTCCAAAGAGCTGCCACGGTGCCCCACGGCCGGAGGGCGCAGCCCGGGCACGCGCGGCCCGCCTGCACCTCCTGGGCGGCGGCCGCCCCGGCCCCGGTGCCCCCGGGCAGAGCCAGCCCGGTGGCCTCGCGCCGGGGCCGGTGCCGCCGGACGTCACCCTCGTCCTGCGCGTGCCCGCGCCGGCCCCGGGCCCGCTCCCGGGGCTGCCCTCGCCGTGGCGCGCCCGGCAGCGGGCACCAGGCTGGCTGCACGTGCACCGGCGCGCGCATCCCTGCGCACGTGCCCGCGCGGGCGCGTACGGGCGCAGAGCGCCCGGCCGGCCCCGGCAGCCTTGGTCCCCGGGGGATTTCCCAACTCCTGGCCGGGAGGCAGGCCCCTCTGCAGCAAACCTGGCAGCGGGACCGGCCTCTGCGGACGGGCCCCCTCCGCGGCCGGCCCCACCGCCCCTGACCTTTGCACGATCACCCCCGGAGGCGGCTGCGGGGAGGGTATAAAGTGGGAGCCCGGGGCTGCCCCCGCGGAGCGGAGCCCGGCGCAGGTGAGCGGGGAAGGCCCCGGCGAGGGTCACGCCGGGAAGGGGACGGGGACGGGGACGGGGACGGGGTCGGGACCCCGCGGGCACGCGGGCCCCCGCCCGCCGCCCCGCGCCACGCGCTCTGCTTTCTCCCCAGCCATGAAGGCGTCGCTCCTGCTCGTCCTCGTCTGCGTGGCCGTCCTGGCGGCGGGAGCAAGTAAGGGGCGCGCGAGGGCTGCGGCAGGAGGGGGGGCCGGGGCTCAGGGTGCTGGGTGCACGGACCGGGGGGGGGGGCACAGCCCCGTGGCCCCGTCCCCCCGCTCCCACGAGGCTTGCGCTCGCAGGGGCCGACACGCCCGGGGAGCCGGAGGCGCTGGTGAGGAAGGTGCAGGAGTTCGCCCAGAAGGCCACGGCCATGGCCAAGACCGCCTTCGGCACGGTGCAGGAGTCGGAGGCGGCTCAGCAGGCCAGGTGCCCCCGCGCCCCCCCGCCGGCCCGGGCGCCCGGCCCCGCCGCCCCGCCGCCCGCAGGGGAGCCCGGCCGGAGCCCCGCTCTGAGCCCCCTCCCCTTGCAGGCGGTGGCTGGCGGACAACGCCGAGCTGGTGAAGCGGCGGCTGGCCTGGCTGAAGGAGCGGCTGGCGGAGCTCTGGACGCGGACGCCGGCCGCGTAGCCCCGCCGGGGGCCGGCCGGGGGCCGGCCGGGCCGGGGTCCCCCCGGCTCCCCACCCCGCGTGGCGGTTCTCGCAATAAAGCAGCGCTGAAGCAGACGGCTGTGGTGGCCTCTCTGGGGGGGCGGCGAGGAGGAGCGCGCGCCGGGGGGGGTGAGGAGGGGCCGGGACGGATGCCCGCGCCGGGGTGCTGCTCCCTCCCGCCAGCGCCGGGGCGGCACGCGGCCGCGCCGGGGCGCCGGGGCCCCTCGCCGCGGGGCGAGCGCCGCGTGCCGCCGCCCCACGCGCACGTGCCCGGGGCGGCGGGAGCCGGGTGCCGCTCCCGCGGGCTGGGGGGTCCCGGCTTCTGCGAAACCGGCCCCCGCTGGGCCCCGCCGCCCCGGCAGAGCCCCGTGGGCAGGGAGGGCCGCCGCGCCGGCCGCCCGGTGGCAGGGAGAGCCCAGGGCACCCACCCTGCCGGCTCCCTGTCCCCCCGACTCCCACCGGGCGCCCCCCGCACCCCCCGCCCGCAGCGGCCCTCGCCCCCGCGCTGCGCGCAGGCTGCCCCCCTCCAGCATCCACTGCAAAGACTGAGTGAGCTCCAATAACTTAAGTCGTGTTTATTTGACAAAAGGAAGGCAAAGCTGAGGCCCACGCCGGTTCGGGGAGGGGAGGCAGCAGGAGGGGAGGAGGGGGCTCCCCGGGGAGGACGCCCCGGGGCTGGGCTGGCCCGGGGCTCCCGCAGCCCGTACCCCCGAGCCCCCCCGGGGGGAAGCGCCCCGGGCAGGGCAGGGAGCAGCCCCGGGGCGGCGGCGGGAGCGGGGCCGGGGTCAGTCCCTGGCCGCGCCGGCCGGCAGCTCAGGCCATGCTCTTCTGGATGTCGTCCAGCAAGGTGATGAAGCGGGTCTTGACGTTCTCGGCGAAGGGGGTGAGGCGCTCCTTGAAGTCCTGCATCAGGGGCGTCATCTTCTCGCGCAGGTTCCTGAGGTGCTCCACCACCTTGGCCTGGTACTCGGCAGCCTGGGGGATGCCCTTCTCCCGGATCTCCTCCAGCTTCTGGCTCAGCTTCTGCCGCAGCTCGTCGCTGTAGGGTGCCAGGTTATTGCGCAGCTCCTCCACGTGCCCGCGCAGGCGGTCCCGCGCCTCCTCGGCCACCGGGGTCAGCTTCTCGTGTATCAGCTCCATCTTCTGCTTGGTCAGCTCCTTCAGCTCCTGGGCCACGGGCGCCAGGCGCTGGCGGTACTGCTCCAGCTCCTCCGTCCACTTGGCAGTGAACTGGTCCAGGAGGGGCCGGATCTTCTCCTTCACGTCTTCCAGGTCCTTGGTCAGCTCCTGGCGCAGGGCCTCCGTGTCCTTCAGCCACATCTCCCGCACCTCCTTGTAGTAGGGGGCCATGTCCTCCCGCAGCTTGGTGACGGCCGCAGCCAGCGTGTCCAGGCTGCTGGTCAGCTTCAGGCTGCGGGGAGCGGAGGGAGGTCACGCCCGGCGCCCGGGGACCCCCCCGCCGCCTCCCCGCCACGCGCCCCCCACTTACTCCAGCTGTTTGCCCACGGCGGAGGACTCCAGCTGGGCGATGGCATCCCTGCCGCTGGTCTTCACCGTCTCCAGGTACACGTCCACCATGTCCCGCAGGCGCTCCAGGGGCTGCTGGGGTTCATCGTGCTGCCAGAAGGAGCGGGCCTGGGTGCCTGCGGGAAGAGCCCGGCGCGCTCAGGACAGGCTGCCCGGCGGGAGCGTGGCGGGGACAGCTCCAGCCCTGCCGCCCTGCCCGTCGCTGCCCCGGGGACCTGCCCGGCTCGGGAGGGGACCAGGGAGCCGCTCGGCTGCAGCCCGCCTCGGAAAGTGCTGTGGAAGCCAGGCGCTTCCAGCAGCGCTCGCGTGGGGCTCAGCTGCCCCGTCCTGCTCCGTCCCGCAGGGGTTTGCAGCGGCCGCCGCCCCAGCCCCAGCCCCAGCCCCGTTTGGACCTACCCGTCAGGCAGAGCAGGGCGAGGGCCACCACCACGGCTCTCATCTTCGCGCTGAACCTGGGGGCAGAGCAAGAGAGTTGGGTGCGGGGAGCCCCGGGCAAAGCCGGCCCCCGCGGGAACTGAGCCCCCCACCCCGGCGCGAGGGGTCCCCGCCGGTGCCGCGGGCGAAGCCTGCGGGACGGTCACCGGTGCTGCCTCCCCGCCCGTGCCGCCGATCCCAGGAGCAGCCGGACTCTGGTCCCTGCGGCTCTGCGGGGGCTCGGGAGCCCCTCCAGCGGCCCGGGCTCTTACCAGCTCTCTCCCGATGCTGCCGTGCTGCCGGTCGTCCCGTCTGAGCCGGCCGCTTCCCCACCGCCGCTATTTATGCCGGAGGGGGCAGTTCCTGCCGGAGATAAGCCAGCGCTGCAGCCCAAGAAATTGCTCCCCGGTGCGGGCGATGTGGCGCGTAGAGTTCAAGGATCGTGCGCGTGGGCCAGCGCCGAGGAGCGCTGGCTTGGCAGGGGCGGCGAGCAAACAGGAGCTCCCCGCGGGACGCGGCTCGCTGGCCAAGGAGCCTGTTTACGCTCCCCGTGACCCAGATTCCTGCTCGCCGCTGCGGCCTCGCCGGGGCCTCTCGGCAGCCCCCGGGGATTGGCCGGCAGCCCGGGGACAAGGTTTACACCCGCAGGGATTTGGCCTGCCGTACCCAGACCCCTCGTCCTCCGCTCGCCACCGCCGTGGGTCTCTGCCCCGTCCTTCCCTCGGCCGGCGAGACTCACGCCGCTCACATCACCCCCTTTTCCCGGCGCACCCCCGACGCGGGGGCCCCGGGAGCTGTGCCCCCGCGCACGCTCACGCCAGCCCTCCCTGGGGGCCTGGGCAGCAAAGCAAAGGCTCGGCCCGGAGCGGACACCAGCCTGGCCACGGCACCCCGGCACGGCCGCCCCGGAACTCCCCCGCCGCAGCTCTGCAGCCGAACCAAGGCGCTGCCCCGTCCCGCTGCCGCCAGGCCAGGGACCCGCAGGAACCGGGCGCCCGGGGCTGAGCCCGGGTGAAGCCGCCTGGCGCGAGGGGCCGGGGAGAAAGGGGGCACGTCCCCCCGACGGCGCCGCAGGGGAGCGTGCGGGCAGCGGGAGGGGCCGGTGAATGCCACGGGGAAGCTGCCCGCTGCGAGAGGAGCAATGCCCCCGCCTCAGAGCAGCACCGGCTCTCCGCAGCCCCGAGCCCAGGCTGGCTCGCTGGGCGCTGCGTGGGCATCCCCGTCCCCTGCGGTGCCGCAGCAGGCTGGAGGCACGGCTCCCTTCCCTCGCCTCTCCTCCCCAGCCTCGCGCGTTCCCCCCCAGAGCTGCCCCGCTGCTGGGAAAGCCCGGCCTCGGAAGGACGCGCTCGACAAGGCGGGTTTGATCCGCAACACCGCGCTTCCCTGCCCACCGAGGGCCGGGGAAAGCAGCGGACGCAGCTGGTTCAGCGCTGCAGCCTCCCGAAGGGACGGCGGAGGCAGGCAGGGAGCTTGCAGCACTCCCGGCCAGCCCAGGCAGGCGCCCAGGGCCCCTCGGGGCTCAGGCCGGGCTCCGAGAGGCAAGAAACGGGGCAGGGAAGAAAGCAGCAGCGACCCCGGCCTCGCAACGGGTAAGAGGGAGCTGGGCGAAGCCGAGGCGCGCAACACCCGGTTGTGTCGGACGCGGGCGGGCAGAGCTGGAGAAGGGCTCTGGCTCCCCGGGGCTCGGGGCCCCTCTCTCCCCGGCAGAGACGGGCCAGCGGCACCACGGCGGCCGTGCCTCCGCAGAGGAGGCGACAGCTCCGGGGACGGATGGAGGACAGGGCGGCTCCGGCGCGGGCCGGGAGCGAGCGCGGCCGCGCTGCCGCACCTTGAGCTTTCGCCCCCGGCCGCCCAGGCCGCTCTGCCTCCGCAGCCGGCGTTGAGCAACAAGGCAAACAGGAGACCAGGGAAGATCATAATCATGGTTTTATTTGTCATGATCCCACTGTCCAACTAATTGACTAGTTGCAAGTGACCCACAAAAAATGGACTGAAGATTTACTGAAACTTTTTTAGTCCAACATAAATGAGGAAGAAAAAAATACTTCTGACATTTCCAAAAAACAGAAATAATAGCAAAGTATATTAATATACATTCAACATATACTGCGCGTATTGATTACTACAATACAAAGCAATGATAAAAAAAAGTGTGATACTGCGAAATGGCACGGTTAAGCGAGTCCCTGCTGTTTCGGATGCTTGCTGTAGGGTGGCCATCGACTCTCCCAGAAATACAGTGTCATGTAAACAAAAGGAACACAAACCAAAGGTACAGAGCGAAAGGCTTTCAGTGTTTCCCGCTCAGGCCCGGCAAGCCCCGCCCGGCTCCCCGCGTCCCCCCGAGCCCGCGGGCGCCGGGCGAGGAAACGCAACCGGAGGGCGGTGCCCCGGCAAGGCCGCGTGGCCCCGGGACGCCGGCAGAAGCAGCGGCCCGGGCGACGCCGCTCGGCGGCTGCAGAGTTTCCTTCCTCTCTGGTTTTCGGGATCGCACAGCCGGTCAGCGTTCTTTTTCCCGGGGCAGGGGAGAAGGGGGAGGCCGGGAAGAGGCAGGGGTAAGGATAGCAAAGTCACCTCTGCCGTGCTGGTTTCACACTTCCTTCTGTGCAAATTCAGGAGGGCTGGGTCGATTTTTTTCCTTTTTTAAAAAATATTCCAGAAAAGTGTCAATACGAAGAATTTGAGCTGTAGCTTGTAAAGTCCCAAAGGCAATGCTGACACCAAGTGCTCCCGAGCCCCGGCTGGGGGGGGCTTCACGCTCTATCCGTCGAGGAAGGGGTGGAAAGAAGGACAAAGAAGAGATCTATGCACGTCTGAACTGTATAAAGGAGAATACCACTGTCGCCACTGGCACGAGAGAGAAAACCAAGTCACAAGTACAATGTCATTAAAAGAAATAAAATACTTTGAACAAAAGGTGCAAGTCACAATTCATATAGAACAGAATCTAGTTAAAAATTTCTCTCAAACAGAAATTCCTTTTGCCTTTTATTAATAACAATAATAATAAAACAACATTTATCAAAAAACAATTCCTACGTGATCAGGAGGGGAAGCTAAGAAAACAAAGAAAAATCTGTCTTCCCTACGTTAAGCCAGGAAAAAGAAAAAAACCCCAAGTCGTATGCGGCTTTGAACAGAACGGGTTAGAGGGGGGCAGGGAAGAGGTGATGCTTTCGGCACACCGACAAACGGAGAGAAGGAACACAAGCAGACAAAGATGAGACAAGAAGCGTATTGCACCAGGGGTGGGTGTTCCCCGCCGGCCGGCCGAGCCCCGGGTGGGACAGGCGATCTGCTGCCGGGGCAGGGGAAGGGCCGCGGCCGGGCTGGCACCGTCCTCGCCCCTCCGCCAGCGCTGCCAGGCTCGGGTCACGCTGGGCCCCTCCCCAGCGCAGAGGGTTACAGAGCGGAAGGACAGCTCGGCCTCCGGGAGCGGCTCCCGAGGGATCCCACCGATCGGACCCCGCTCCGCTCCCGCCTGCTCCTTGCCCCGCCGGGGCGGGCTCCAGGGAGGCTCAGTCCCATCCGCTCGCTGTGCGGGAGCGGAGGCGGGCGGAGGGCCGGAGCGGCCCCCGGGCCCTGGTCAGTAAAAGCCCTCCAAACCAGACTCAGTGCTCAGGCTCCGCGAATCCTCTGCCGACGTGTAGGACTCAGGTTCTCTGGTTATTTCTGTGATAGCTGGAGTTACAGGCAAATATGGCAAAAATTAAAGAAACCAAAGGAACAACACACTGGATGAACTGATTATGAGGAAAAGGGCCATGGTATTCCAGTTAGTCAGAAATACTACGGCAATTTGGCGCAATGCTGCTAGATACTGTTGGTTTAAAATGGACCTTTTCGTTTCAAAGCTGTACGTCAAACCTGCAAGAGAGAGAAGCAGCAGAGATGTTAGGAGACACCGGAGAACGGCAAGTCTGCTGCCACAGTCCTCCACCGCCTGCCCAGTCCAGACCCGCGAGCTACGCCCCAGGAGGGAGACCCCGCCGATGCCACCGGGCTCTGGAAGAGCCGCGAAGGCCCGGAAGGAGGGGTGCTGCCCCTGCACGAACCGGGGGGCAGCAGCCAGCCGCCGGCGCGGAAGCTCAGAGCTGACGGTCTCTCCCCCAGCCTCTGCCCGCAGAGCAAGGGGACGAGGAAGGGGACGCACACGGCCGTCGGGCCGACAAGCCTTTGGGTCTGCCATCGAGGCAACGCCAGGCGTGCAGCTGGAAAGAGAAGGGCCCTTGAATACTCACTCCCTCCTGGTTACACCCCTGCCTGCTCCATCCCAAAGGGCACCTCCGGGTGCTTGTAGCTCAGTAGGACGTCTGTAATACATGTCGATGGGTAACAGGAGGTGTTTAGATGCTGGCTGCCATCACCTAGGTTGGGGTGCTCTTGACCTTCCAAACTCTCCCCGCATTCTGTAAGGTCAAAGAGCAACATCAGAGTTTGCACAAGGAGCACCACGGAGTTACAGCTCCAGCGTGGGGATCGGGCCAGCAGGCTGCCATGGCCTAAAGGGTCGCCTCGCAGGCAGGGCCGCCCCGTGTTTCTCCGGGAAGCCTAGATCACTGCTCCCACCAGCCCGGGCTCCGACCGCCAGCAGCACCCGAGGAGCCGCCCTCCATCAGCACGCGCTCCCCCGCAGCCCGTGAACCTGCCCGCTCCCTGCGGGCACCGCTCACCGGAGGAGAGGTGGCTTTGCCACACAGACTGCGAGCTGGTCCTCTGGGTTCCTGGCCCAGACCCCCCGTGCCGTGCCTCTGCAGCTCGGCCAGGTCCTTACCCTCGCTCTCCCTGTCGCGCAGCTGCTGACTGGCCATCAGCGACGACTGGCTGAGGACGGCATCAGACATCCGAGCAGAGCTTAGTGCTTTTCCTGCCATTAAACTCATTCCAGGCAAGTTATCTAACTGCACCTGCGGAGACAGCAGGACGCAAGTCAAAGGGGGGTCGGGACGAGGCGCTCTGCTGCTCCCCCAGCTCTCGGACAGGCTGCCCGGGGAGCTTCTGCAAGCCTTCAGCGAGGGTTTCTAAGTACAAGCAAAAACCGTACATCGGGTACAGCTTAGGCGCAGCCGATGTCCCCTCGGCACAAGAACGGACTGGGCAGTCCGAGCCCCTTCCAGGCCTGCGCTGAGCTAACTCGGGAAGAGCCCTTCTCATTTATAGCCGAAGGGAGCTGTAGCAAAGACGGCATCGAGCTCTGGGCAGGACAGTTCCCGGTGGGCCAAAACACAGGGGAAGCGGAGCAGCCGCCCTCTGCTCTCGGTCAAGGTCTGGGCTGCCACGGCCAGCCCGTTCAGCAGCACTGCAGAACCGAAAGCTGGGCTTGCCGTGCCTGCAAAGCCCTCCGGGGCCAGAGCCAGGCCCGGGGCAGCCCAGACCGCTCCATCAGAAGGACCTCGGGGGACCACGAGCGAAGGAGGAGCACTTCCATATTGGTCTCTGCTACAACGTTTTCAGCGTTAAGCGAGCAGGACGTACTAACTGAAGCGTCCCCACGGCTTTTCATTCCCAGCAGCCCCGCAGAGCAGGGTGCTGCCTTTCCCGTATGACACCTCGTACATAACCCGCACGCAGCACGGAAGCTCTGCGCTGCCTTAAGCCCTGCACGGGCCTCTTCAAACCTACGTAGGCATCATCACTGTTCTGAATGGTGTGATGTCTCTGCAGGGTCCTGGGCCGCGGGTGCTCGCTGGAGGCGGGTCGCACAGGGTAGCCCAGTCCGTTGTGGTCAGGCACCTGCATCGCCTGGCCGGGGGAACTCCTGTCCATACAGTTCCCTACGATGGACTCTTGAAAAACCAGACAAGACAGAAAAACGACAGATTAGTACAAGGAACCCGCAGCTCTCAGAGACGCGCGCCACCGCAGAACCGCGGGACTGAGGCGTGACGGCATGAACACACGCTCGTCGCTGGCAGACCAGCGTGCTGCTGGCCGGGGGGAAAGGGACCCCCGGCTGCTCTTGTCGAAGTGATGCAGCACCAGGGCTGCCCCAGATGGCACTCGGGCAGGCTTCTCCCTCCAGCACCGAGATCCCAAAGATCCCAAAAGATCTCAATGCTAGCTGCCTCTGATCAGGCCTACAGAAGCAGCCTGAAATTGGAGGGACAGGAGCACCACAGCACAGGAACCGGACCCTTTCTGACTGCATCCCAGCACTGCCGCCTTCCCCTCGAGCCCGAGCTCGCCCTCCTCCCTCCATCGCCCACATCATTACACAAGAGCGGAGGGAGAAGCGTCTCCCCGGCCTCCAACACGGGATGTTCTAGCAGGGCCCCTTGGCAACTGTAAGCAACATAATCTCGCTGGAAGAGCTGGCCAGGATGTTTGCTTTTATCAGATGACTTCTCCCTACCCTCCTACAGTCTGGCCGTAGGACTACATGAGTGTTCTGCCTGGCAAAGTCCATCTGCACCGCAAGCTCTTATGACCGAGGGTAAAGGCTACATTCCTATCAAGCAAAACCTCTCGTCATCAAGTACACGATGTTTTGAATAAAGTCCTGAGGTATGGAAAAGCCTGTCATTGGATCCGATGCACGTAAACAGCTCGCTCTCGGCGAGTAGTCCTGCGGAGCACAAACACGCGGACGCGGCCACGAGCACTAGGGAGCTGCCCTGAAATGACACAGCTGCAGGTAGATCCCCCGGCCAGAGCTATCAGCTTTCACGGGGCTTTGGCCAGCGGGAAGCAATCTCCCGCTGTGCCGGGACACCACACCTCCTGGCCGGGACCGCAACTGTGAGATGCCAGAAAGATGCTCCCCAAAGAGACCTGTCCGTAAAGTTACCCGGACCCGAACGAGACCCCATCCCAGGCACAGCCTGCCACCTGAGCTCTCCGCGCCGCTCCCGGGCACGCGAGCGCACCGCTCCCCATGCCCTGCCTCCCTCAGAGGCATGGAGGATCCTGCAGGAACCCTGTCCCAGGGCAGTCGGAGATACAGCCGGCCGGCCTCCCCCTTCCTTTGCACAACCGTGGGGTTACGTGCGGTTAACAGTCAGCTTTCCCGGAAAAACAAGAAGGAAAACATGAGGTAACAGATGTTGGCGGAGCAGTGCCACCCACACACTGCTCAGGACGCCGCTCCAACTGTGGGAACAGTTGTTCGGGCCGGCAGCCTGCTTCTCCAGCTCCACAAACAGCCCCGATGCCGAAGCGCTCCCGCAGCCAGGCCCAGCAGCGAGCCCCCCGCACCAGCCCCTGCGCTGCAGGTGCCCAGGCACGGTGGGACGAGTCCCCCTGACCTGGAATAGCCCTGACCCGAAAGACAACCCCACGCTTCCCCTTGCCAGCACAGCACCTCTGGGGATGCAGCTCAGGCCGCAGGGGCAGGACGGCCTGAATTCGCGCTCCTTTCCCTGCCCCAACCCGGCTCCAGCAGCAGGAAAGCCTTTCATCCCCACATCCACGGGGGACGGGGCTCCTGTGCCAGGCGGCCTTTGTGTCGGCACGGCATGTGACACTGGCACCCCGGGCAGGGCCACCGCCGCCAGCGCAGCTCCTTCAGTGCCGAGGCGAGGCAGGTTTCCCATGGGCAGCGTTCCCAGCCCCGCGATGGCTAGGCTGGAGCAAAACTGGAGCAGAGCCGTTCAAAGGCGGTTTAGTGACATCCTAAACACAGATTTGGTCGACACTCTCACGGTCTCCAGCTGCCATCTCTGGCAGATGCTCAACAGACAAGCCAGGGCTTTTTGATCAGGGTCTACACGCTCTGTTGGAAGGCACAGATACTCCCGAGCCACTGCAAAGTTACACCCCGCTCTAGGGAAAACACACTTGGTGACCCGGGGCAGAAGAGAAGATACCCCCCGTCTCAAGAGAAGCTGTGGCCTCGTAACACAGTATAGGGAAAATAATGGGAAAACCCAGGGATGTGGCTGAGAAAGCCCAGCCGTCGGCACCAGCGCTCGGGGAGAGGAGCCACGCTTGGCCAGGGCAAGTCTCCTTGGTCGCCCCTCGGTGCTCGTGCACAGCGCGCTTGGGAACGCTGGAGCTGCACTACACGCGAGCGAGCGAAGCGCCAGCGCGCTAGCGGCGTGTACGCGGAGGTTTTGTAGGATGTAATTGTAGGTAAGGGTACCTAGGCAGCTTAGATGTCGACTCTGCGCGGAACCAAAGCGGCGCAGGCCTGATTCCAAGTGGGTTATTGAAGCCAGGAGGAAAGAAGTGCGAGCAGTTGCATCTCAGGACATAGTTTACTACGTGAACCCTCCAAACAGCCCTGTCAGAAGGGCTTACACAACACTATTTGTAAACATTTACTTGCTTTTACTCATTTACAAAGTCTTGTAGTCTAAAGTCCTTTTCCCTTGTGTAACCGGTTCTAGCACCATCAGTACGGGGGCACAAATTTAGCTCCTGGCTTCATTAAATCTCGTGGTTCATCTAACAGTCTACGGTATCACGATGCAAACTCATGATTCGGTACAAAACGCACCTCCAGAGCTTCCAACCTCCGCTCAACCTGGGGCTATTCTCCCCTTTCGTGCTTCAAGCACTGCAGGGAAACTGAGGTCCAAGAGCAAACACATCGGTAATCCAAAATTTAAGAAGACTTCAGAAAAGCCGTGCCTTGTCCCTACCCCCCGCTCGCGCTCCAAGGGGCCAGGGCTTGGCATGCCCGCTCTGCCCTCCGAGCCAGTCTGTTCCAACCCAGTACTTTCCCAACAAACCCGCGCTGTGTCCCCAAACAAAGCCATGCCTCCTGCGCCCTGGACACTGCTCCTCTGCAACAGGGTCCTCTGTGCCAAGGGCAAGCTGATGGCTTCAGACCAGCACAACTCAGTCCTGCAGTGAATACTGATCCAGCCAGCTGGGCCCAGAAAGCCTCTCTTCAACGCCCTCTTAGCAAGGGGCGAGGATGGTGTTTTTCATACAGAGAAGGCCTGTAGTCACAGCTCAGGCAGGAATTTCTCTTACAGTGCACCGCTGCCAACGCAGCCACCGAGGAGCAAAGGCGCAACTGCTTCCAACTAGCAGAAAAGGTCTTCGGACGCTAATGGCAAGTTTAAACTCACTTTCTTCAGAATCAACCCCTTCTAGTTCAAGCGGGGCTAGAGTCTCGCTGCTGCTTCCCAAAGCGCCAGAGGGGCTGCTGCAAGGCGGCCTTAGCCGCGAGACATTTACCACCACTCCTACGGCGCACCTTTGCGGAAGCTTCCGCAGTGCCAGGACTCAAGGGCCCGTTCCCAGGAGAAGGGATACGCCTGGGGGGTACTGGCGTGCCTGGGGGTACGCTAGTAACTTAACTGTTTCTAGCCCGTCGCTTACACAGGATGGGGAACATCACCAACACGAATAAATACGTCACCAGCACACAGCATCCCTGAAAAGATGGCAGTATCCTGGGACCTGGTCTTTACCTGCCTGCAGAAGTAGGTCAAATTCCAAAGAGAATCAGCCGGTCGGGTTCCCTTCTTATTTAACGCTGTTTATTAGAGAGACTATGCCTGCAATTTACTTCAGGCCACAAAAGCCAGAAAGAATCTAGGTAATTCCGTGCTATGCAAAATATGTCACGAAACCCTCGCCGTGCTGGGTAGAGACGGTGTCCTCCGGCAGGAAGGCAAGCGGCACGCAGCCAGCACGGGAGAGCGTTTCGTCTACGCGAGCAGCAGGAAGCCTTACCTCTGCTGGGCACCTTATTCCTACTGAATCCAGCAGCGGGCTGATGTCTGTATTGGTGCGTCCCCAACTCCTGCGCGTGATTAGCAGTTCCTAGCAAAGATTCTGGGTCCCCATGCCCTCCTGCATTTACAAGCAGAGGGGTCTCGTGGCAACCTTTGGTCAATGTGTTTGAACTCTTACTGTCTGGAAAGCTGTCCCTGGCACCCTCGCACGCGCAGTCCTCCTCCATGCTCTCCGAATGGAACAGGGCTGGCTGGTGTACGTATCCGTGCGGCGGCACTGACGCGGGTACCTGCTGGATACATTCTTGCGCCCTGATTTTTAAGAGATGCTGGGGGCTGTTCTGTGGGTGGTACGTGTCAGCGCTCTGATAAGGCAAAGACAACGACTGGCGCTCCGAGAGGTTCTGTCCCACGCTGCTGCCCATATTCCCAGCATCCCCTTGACTCATATGCCTGAACAACTCTTGAAATTCTTGCTGCTGCTGCTGCTGCTGCCGCCGTTTGATGAGCTGTGCAAATTCTGCCTGGGGCAGCCGCATGTCCGTGTGCCCCGTGAGCGAGTGCCGGGGAGAAAGCAGTCCCTGGAGGATGTGCGGTACCTGCTGGTGTCGGCTGTAGTCGGGAGGCGTTGGGGACAACAGTGCTTGCTGTAGTGCCGATGCAGTGTAGTGCTGCTGCTGCTGATGTGCATTTTGAGGGAAACTGGGATACTGGTCAAGCTGCGGGACTTTCAGAGCCTGCTGAGCTGGAGGAAACCCAACTCCTCCCGACGGGCTGTAGTTGCTGGGGGAAACGCGAGGCTGCTCTGGGAACAGGTGGGGGTGTAAGTGCACCTGGTCGTAGTTGGCGGGGGGATACCTGTTCACGTTCAGACTGCGAAGAACAGAAAAGAACAAGTGACCGCTCTGCAGCAGCTCCGGCTCGGCTCGGCATGCCGGGCTGTACCTTCCCCGGTCAGGAGGCAGACAGAGCTGCTTCTGGGCAGGAGGTGCTCCCTAAGCCGCGCGATACAGCAGCCCCGCAGACTCCCAGAGCCCCGACCGGGCTCGGGAACCGCTGCCCAGGGGCAGGGAGACAGCCCGCTCCCCGAAACCAGCGCGGGGCAGCCCCGGCTGGCGAGGAAACCACGCCTCAGCCCGAGACATCTGCCCCCGCTTCTTCCTCCCTACTCCCAGCTCGGGGAAGCGGCGCAGAGGCGGCCGGGGGCCTTACCTGTGCGACTCGGCGCTGTCGGCACTGAGCTGCTTGGACAGCTGCCTGTGGCCGTAGGTGAGGGAGGCCATCAGGTTGGCGCGGTGCTGCATCTGGATCTGGTTGGCGCTGGGGCTGATGGGCATGCCCCGCGCGTGGGAGGACATGCCCTGCCCGGCCACAGAGGCCCCTTGCAGGAGGTTGTTGCTGACCATGTCGCCGGGCTCCTGCACTTGGATAGTGACCTGCTGAGGCTGCGACTGCTGCTGCAGGCCCAGGCACGTCAGCCCCATGTTTGGGGGAGGGGAACAGTTACCGGACTGTGGGAAGATTGTGTTGTGGGACGGCATCCCTTGGAACTGGGACTGGGAGGCGGCACCTACAAGGAACAAAGACCCTCAGCACCCGCGCCAGCCTGCGGCAAGGCTCGGGAGCGAGATGGGCCCCGCGCAGGAGCTGCCGCTCTTCTGGGCCGCACTGGGAGTCCCAGTACGTGTCTGCGGGTGGTGAGGAGCGCTACTCCCGACCGCTCCGTCACGCCGCGCCAGCGTGCAAAGGTCACAGCTAGAGCCCCTTGCACAGAAAGAGAAACAAAGCAGAGTTGACAGTGATTTGCATAAACCCGAGAATATCAGCCCTTCCTCCCCACCCCCGGGAGCGATAAGTAAGGATCTTATGACAAGAAACCCAACAGCACATTCCAGCTGGCAGCTCCTCGCAAGCTCTCGATAACACCAGCCCTCGCTGCCAGATGGAGAATCTTTTACATCATCAGCAAACCGCGCAAGGACTAGGCCGCAGGGGGGAACCGAAGCCCCCGGCACCCCCACGCACTGTTTTCCTCGGAGGTTTGATAGGACCATACGGTTCTGCCAAGTGGCCCGCCCAGAGGAGCGCAGATGGCTCGGTAAACTGTCAGCGCTTACCGTGGGGCTGGAGCACGCTGCTGCTCACAGGAGGTGGGCTGCTGTTTGGTTGCCTGAAGAGATGGTTATTAGGGTGGTTCGGGGGTGGGCTGGATGGCTGAATCCGTAACCTGTGCAGGGAAACAAGCACCTTTTCATCATGCCCGCTCCTCATTAAGATGCCTTGTCAACTGTGAGAGCTGACGCCAAATGCCGCGCTTCTCTTCTTTTAAATAAAGCCCTGGTTTGGGATCCCAAGCTCTTTACAGCTTGGCTTCTCTTCTGAGAGCCACCTGACTTGCCCAAGTCACGCAGGTAGTGAGCGTAACCCGGCGGCTACAACAGAAACCCGGGCACAAGGACACCGCAGGCTCGCCTCCTGACTCGCTGTGGCCAGCGAGAAACCTTCTGTTCTCCTTTCCCGCATTTCAGCCTGCCTCACCTACAAGTCAGGGGGCTGAAGCCAAGGACGGTTACCTAAGCAAAAGCCTAAAAAGGCGCGAGACGTCCAGCAGCAGCTCTGAGCAGAAAGCATGAGAGAAACCGGCCGCTGAAGGGAACGCATTTTCAAGCCGGTCAAACGGCAGAACTGCCAATCATCTGTTCAAAGCAGATTTGTGCCTTTGAATCATGTTTCTCTACTTCTAAAAGTCCTTCAGACAGAATCCAGCTAAAAGCACCAGGCACATTCACCTGGGACCTGGCTATGTCATTCTAACTTTATACGCTTCCAACTCGGCCCTGGACTGTCCTAAGCGCGTTAGCTCACCCCTGGGCTTGAGAGTAAGAGTAAAACGCATTCCCCTGAGCTTTACTAAAGCAATTTCTTTACCTCTGAAGCTGGTGAGTGAGCAGAGCTGGCTGGTTTTCACATGGAGCTTGCAAGGGTGGAGATGGCTGGGGTGGCCGGATACAGTCCTGAACCAGGCACCAGAAAAAAAACCAAGAAGTTTTTGCAATCAATAACGTCTCGACTGGTAAATTTAGAAAACACTGATTGGCGAAATAGGACATATCCAGATTCACCAAATACTCGACCCCTGACTGTGGCTCTGGCTATCGCAGCAGCTGTGCAAACATCGCTGCTGAAGTCCTTCAGGCTTGCTCCTCATTACAGCAAGCCGAGCAATCTGCTCTCCTCAGTCCCACTGGGACCTGCTCAGTAGCTGTATCTGCAGCAATGCAGGAGAACACAGCTAAGACTTCAGAAGGTCTGCCTCAGGCTCCAGTACCTGAATCTGCTGATGAAGGATCTGATGGTGCTGCTCCTGCTGGTACAACATGTGCTGCTGCTGTGTCTTCTCCAGCGTCCTCTCGTCCATGTGCCCACCATACATCTTCTGAAGCTGCTCACACTCCTGTAATGAATCCAACGCACCCTCTAAGCGACCTTTTTGTGCACGGCACACTTGCTGTGCAAAAAGGCACTTTCCACAGCCTACCCGTCTGAAAACGCCAGTAAAGAAAGCCTAATCCATTTAATTTGACAGAATCACGTGTGTAACACAGCTAGCCCAAGCCTTAGACAACAGAAAAGAAACGGATGCACATGGCACCAAGCTGGTACCATTGCGTTCCCTTAAAATGCAAGCACAAAGCCCTAGTAACGATAACTGCAGGGCGAAGAGAGCACCTCGTATTTCTACCATGTTGCAAGGTGAAGGTCCTGTCCTGGGGCCAAACCCCACTCAAGCCACCAATAAGCCGTGCGCTGGCTGCATCGGGAACAGCATACGACGCGCTCCAAACGCTGGCAGTAGGAACTGCCCCTTTCCCAGGACACCCTGGAACAGCCCCAAAACTTTGCTGCCACAGCAGCCGCAGTCCGACAGTGGCGGCGGGACCCGCGAGGCAGGCAGAACAGCCCACGCGGGGGCACGGCACGTGGTTTGCTCCCCAGAAAGAGGGGGGTGGAAGCCCCCAGTGTTCCCAGCTTGCAGGTGAACAGCACGTACGTTTCGAGGACACTCAGCAGGGCTGCTGCAGATAGGCAGAGGGGAACAGCTCCTCGGCTGGAAAGCCACTGCGTGTCCACAGCCATTAGCGGTAAAGATTTCACCCTTTGCTTCCTGAAGCAGCAAGGCTGAGACAATAAAAAGCCCCTGCAGAGGCTCTTCCGAGGCCCCCGCCCCTCTTACCTGCTGAAGCTGTTTGATGCTACTGTTATTGCCCATCTTCTCCAGGTGGGCTTTGAAAGCCTGGATGCTGGCAGCACCATCAGAGAAGCGCCGAACCGGGGAGAAGCGTTCGGTGGGGAGGTGCAGAGTGTTTGAGTCCTTGTAAATAGAACTGAACACATGGGGAAGTGGGTTAGTGATACCAGCTAAAAACCAAACTCCGGTACAGAGACATTTAATTTACACCAGCCATGCTAAGTTCTACCTGCCCACTCACCCCGAATAAATCATGTTTTAGATCGAGACATAAAGTGCCATCATCACTGTGAAGAGGAAACAGGATTACCAAGTATCCTCGGTGCCTGGGCAGATAAATGTGTTTTAAGGTTGGAGACGACTCAGCCACAAAGCAGATTCCAGATGGGCAGCAACTCACTGCCCATCCATACAGATGCACCTATCCCTCAGATGAAAAAGGTTTACAGAAACCATTCAGCATCCTAAAAATGTAAATTCACCTCTTCAGTAGCCACTTCCTGAGCCTTCCAGCTCCCCAGGGCCCCTGCCTACATCTGATGCCTGAGGAAAACAGGAGGGGCACGTGGACAAAGGAGCCTGACGTGTTCTGCAGCCTCTGAGGAAGAAGGGGGGCTGGCATCCGTGCTTAGAGATGCACCGAATTAAAAAAAGAGGGCAGGAACGTAACTCCGTGCAGTAGGGGAAATCTTTCTACTGCATTAACCAAGCTGTCACTTCACATCCAGAGTCTCCCAGTTGCCTGGATGCTTGGCACTGGGCAATCAGAACGGGTACCTTTGAAAAGCAGACATAGCCACTATCGAGGCAACTCTGCCCAGGGAACTACGAGCGCTCTCCCTTCACAATGAGGTTTCTTCTTCACCATCAGAGGGAGCCAGATTTTTTTTCAGGAGCTGTTTTCTCCCAGAGTTGGGGCTCCCCATCATCAAAGCCAAGCGCTAAGCTCCTGCCCTGCCATCAGGTGCGACCTGTATTCTCGTTAGCAAAGCTAACTTTCCACACACACATCACAATGTGCCTCATAACCAACAGAATCAGGTTTCTCTGCCTGCCCCGGTGGTTTCTGTCCAAATGCAATCTATAAAACCCAGCAAACAATACTTAATGGTACAGGCTCCGACCGTGGCCTTTGTGAGAAGGTCACGGAGATGTGGTGTTTACAGCACCTCCTGGCACTAAACCCAACAGGAGCCCACCTGGCTGCACGCTGGCGTGGCCCTGAACTGCATTACTGCAGGCACGTTACTGCCACGGCTACTCGCAATATGGCTCTCTACTGAAGCCTCTCCCAAGAAGGAAAGCTATTTCTCCTGGAGAGATAGTCACCTCCCTTCTCAGAAGGTGACTGATGCTGGACCATTTCCAGCATGCTGGGTTCAGTTCCTGTCACTTGGTCTGCCTTAGCAGGAGGTACTTCAGTTTCTACAGATGACACACAACTTTCTTCCAAGGACAGAGCCGTGCCCCTGCCTTTTGATGCCATCCCACCCGTTATCGTGATCCATTTGCCCTCCTGTTGTACTGACGGAAAGCAGAAGCTACAGATGAAACTACGCTGAGGCTCCCCAACCCGTGTGGCCAAGGCAGAACAATTGTACTGCCTTGTACGATTGTTGTACTTCAATTCTGCTTTCAGATACCAAGTTACCGTGACCAAAAACAGGTGCTACGCAAGAAGATGGCTTAAAATCTGTTAAGTGCTAAAATAAAACCCACCTGCCATTCAATAACAGAGGTCTATTTATGTGATGACACAAGACTGCTAATGGTTTCTGTGCCATATGTGTCTTGGACACAACACGGGGCAATCTGTTTGGGCCACGGTCAGACGAAGTGTCCGTGATTTCGCAGGTAAAACGTGAGGCAGGCTCACAGCACGTTATGACACCGAGGGTGGAATGAGCAGATACCACCCTGTTCGTGATGCAACAGCCTCAGGACTCCAGAGCCAAGAGGCAGAGGTGACACAACATATTTACAGGGGAAGTGTGTTTTAACAGTCTTGTTTAAAAAAGAAAAAAAAAAAAAAATCAATTCCTGCAGTGCATGAGGGACCCGGCTTACCTTTACGACTTGAAGCAATCTTTAAAGCAGGACACAGCACATTCTGGTTGTTTTGCAAGCTGCACTCCTCCTCCTATCAAGCTGTGACCCTAGAAATCTTTCCCCTCCTGCTCTTCCCATCCCCCAGGCACCTCTGTGAGGGAGTAACTTCAGGGTATAGAGGTGCTTATCTTGGTTTTCTGGAGTTCCAGCGTGGCACTAGCACTGTCTCAGCCTGCTCAGAGTTCACCTGTCTCTGCTGATTACATCAGTGCTCAGCTCAGCAGGTATCTGGCTACAATAAAAAGCGCTTTGTCAAGCCTGCCAGCGTGAGCTGGCTGGGAGCTGGAACACAAGCACCAGTCTGGCCTGGCAGGCGACTGCTTTCTCAACAGTCAAGACCAACAGGCAGCAAACTCTGCAGTTTGCAGCTGGTTTGCACTCGCAGCACGGAGAGGTTCAGAGCACCGGTTTTTAAGCTCCCTCGGTGGCATTAGCATCTCTGGTGCGCTGCTGCGGCAAGGCCTCTGTGTCAAATTAACACCTCTCTCCATCCGGAGCGCCCCACCCACGCATTTTGAGTGCGTTCAGACCCAATCTGCAGAGGTTCCCTCTTTCCCAGACATTGTGATTTTGTTTTTTTCTTCCCACCCCAGCTTCCTTTCCCCACGCCATTCCCATCGGGGGTTCAGATCAGAAATAAAATGACTCTTGAGGAGCTTTGCAAAGAGAACTTGCAGTCAAAACACACAACTCTGGTGCAGAACAGTGAGGTTTTTAAGCTCTGGTGTAGATGACTCTCAGTGCAGTCTTTCGCCTGCATCTGCCTCCAATAACGTTCTGTAGAAAATCTGCTATCTCCTGCTAGCCTGACACCTACCACGACAAGAGAGAAAAGCTGTCCTCTAAAATGAATAGCTTATTCTCGACCCCCAGGTGACAGCGGCCATTCTGGCAAATCACCTCCGGCCACAAAAAGGGGACTGGAGGGGAAGAGCCAGCTGATTCCTGCCCCTGCGTTGCTCGTATCTGCGGGCACGGAGCCCGCGCCAGCGCAGAACTCCAGCGTCCCCAGCGCGGTCAGACACCCTCTGCTCTGTGGGTCTGCTCTTTTTACTTGTTCCTCCTCCTCCTCCTCCTCACCCCTCCCTGCCAAGCGGGATGTCCTCAGTGCTCCATTCCAGACGACATCTGAGCAGGTTTCCTGGCGCAAAGCTGCCCGAACGGCCGGTGCCATTACTCACCGGTGCTGATCGGGTACCAGGTGTGGAGCCCAAGCCCGGGGTCGGAAGGACTGCTGTCCTAGCTGCCTCTGCAAGTCTGGAGGGATTTCAGCTGTAGGGTTGGTCATTGCCAGAGTGTGCCTTTTTGACCTATTTGCCAAGTATCTGCAACAAGCAGGAGCACATTTTATAAGAGACTGATGGGAGTACTCCAAAAACAGGGAGCGTTAGATAATCCAGAGTAAACGGGAAGGAAGAATGCTTGCTGCAGTGCTCAGAACCGACCGGGGAGGAGCACGCCATGGACACACTGCCCATGCCCGTCACATCACTGGGTCTTCAGTGCTTAGGGGACAAGCGTAGTTTCGGCTGCTTGCGTGCTACTGCCAGCCTCAGAAGGAAAGAGTAGTCACTTGCTCTTCCCAGCAGGAAAGCCACGTTTCATCTCAAGGGGAATGCTGGTATATCCCTTCGGGAATACCCAGGTGACTACCTGCCCTCAGCGTGGATTCACTCCACTACAGCAGGTCTGCCTCCCTCTCCCAAGGCCCCACTGAGCCACGGGGAAGTCTGCTGCATGCACGGAGCCAAGAGACGAGTCACAGATAATCCGAGCAAGAGCTGGCCAGAGAACGGGCGCAGAGCAGAGCTGCTGCTCAGCTGCGGCCTTGCAGGATGGCCTTTGCACTTCAGACCTACCCTGGGGCGCCCCGGGCCCAGCCGTGAGCAGCGGCCAGCTTGTCACAGCAGGGGAAGGGTGCAGGAGGGCCACCCCACCACCGATTACGGGTGGGTAGGGCCTCCGGCTGCCCGAGGAGCAGGAGGAAGGGCGCTGGGCTGAGGAAGGGCTGGTGCCCAGCCCGGTCCGACTGCGCCATCTAGTCCCTGCTCCGCTCCCCGGGGAGTCGGAAATCGCCCAGCGACGCGCAGGGCAAAGCCGGCGAGGGAAACCGAGCGGCGAGAGGGTCCCTTCCTCTGGAGCCACAGCTCCCAGCGCTAAGGCTGGGCTTGCCTCTTGCACCAGAGCTCGGGGGCAGCAGCTTAAACTAAAGCACCCTCTGCGCTGGAACTAAGAGACTTCCGTCCTTTTGCAAACCCTCTAAAGGCTGGGGAAGCGCGCAGGGCAAAACTAGGAGCCTCCGCTTTGGCGAGGATGTGCCGAAGGGCCACACAGCTCCGTCGGCTGCTGCCCTGAACTGCTAGCTACTGGCTGCTGGGGTGCTCAGAGCAGCTGGGGGCACAGGGCCAGAAGCGATAACGCACCAAGCACCTACCCAGGGTGCCCTGGCTTGTGCCAAGCGGGGGGGCTAGCACTTTACCCACTCAAGGCCAGGTGGGATGAACGCCCACTCATGGACTATTTCCACTCTTGTGAACCAGCAGCAACGAGGCAGCTGTGGCAACTGTGACAAAGATCACTTGGCCGGCAACACCAGGGCTACTAACGGGGAAGTCTCACCTTCACTCTCCTCCCCTGCTAAGGCTCCCTGCAACTTCAACTGGTGAAGCACAGAAGAGCAGCAAGCAATAAAGTTGTTGCCTTCTCCAAACCCAGCCTCTCTTTGCTAGCTGCTGAAGCCACTTAAGCAGAAGACAGCAAGTTAACAGAATGAAGAGTGCATAGCGTTGTGGTAACTTGCCAAAGTCTGTGCCATTAGCTGTTTAAGAATCATTTGATGCAGACGGGAAAGTTTCCCAAAGAGCTTTACAGTTGTGGTTTGCTAAGATCATTTTATTTCAGACCTCCAGGGAACAATCCAATCATGAGCTATAACAGCGTTTCGGGTGGAAGAAAGTTTCCCAAAGCTCAAAGGAGATGTGACTGTTCCCTGGAACAGAGAAAAGACTATGCTCTGTTTTCAAGGTCAGATTAAGAAGGACAAAAACCGCTCACTGGTGCCTGCATACAGAGTGTTCGGAGCAGTGTTCTGAGAAGCTAAATATTTGCATCTGTCCCTGATGTTAATGCTATTTACCCTTCTCCTCTGATGACTACTGACATGTTGCAACATAAGGGGGTGGAGAGCAAGTTAACACACAACCTGGATGGGGCTTTTTCTGGGCCATCTGGTGGAAGAAGAACACGTGGTATGAAAGGACTAAGGGCAGCACTGTCGAGAGCAGCAAAGTGACCTATGGGTCCAAGGAGACTTGCCTTTCAGTGGGATCCGAACATTTCTGTGGCTTGCAACCTACACAATACTGCATGCAGGTTTCAAAACGTCTCCAGCTGAGCTAATGCTTTCACTTACGAGACTCAACTGAAACCTTAGGTTTTAGAATAGGAGAGGTGAAAGTCTGCCCAGGTAAGATGTCCAAGCATCCCCTTGCCAAGAATCAGATTTATCTGATCTGCACAATCAGAAAGACTGCCTACCATCTGAGGCGTCGTCACCGGACATTACGGGCCCTAAATGACAACTTTTCGTAGCTACCTAGGCAGCACGGCTGCGTACAGAGTCTGCGTTCCTGAGCCCTGCTAGGGAGGACAGCACGCAGGTAGGGTACAGCAGCTTAACGGGGGCTGAACGCAGCCTACAGCGCCTGCAGGTGCACGCTCTTCACCCGCTCAACACCATGGCTTAGCCTCATTTCTTTCATCGTGCTCCCCTGCAGCTGGGGCAGGTCATGAGCGTGTACCTTCCCAGCACCGTGGCTCAGTGGATGAACAGCAGCTCCTGACGCTGGAAAATACCGTGAGAGTGAGCAAAGATGAGGGTGAAGGACCAGAGCATAAGGCTACACAGAAAACACAAGACGTGCTCTGCTGAAGGGCTGTGTCAGCTAAGGTAGGGCTGGAAGCGAGTTCTTTCACATGTACCAGCTCTGACTTTCTTCTAAGCTCAGGTAGGCAAAAGGAGTCTCAGCGCACACTCTGCACAATCTGTCACTGCACACACCCACCGTTCAAATCCCCCCTTCGCTCTGGAGCACTGAAAGGAGAAGAGCTGGCAAAGGCTCTGCAGTACGGCCTCCACCCACCCCAGGGTTTCTCTGCCTGCAAGCAACCCCCAATGTGAATCCTTCTCCCAAGCGCAGCCCCTGAGGAAACGCTACCTTACTCGAGGTGGTGGCCTGTGCAAACTGGGGGGAGTCCAGAAAACTTTTCAAGTTTGAGGTAAGAAGTAGGAGCACTTCGTAACCACACCCACCACGTGTAGTGCACCAGCCGGTTAGCAGAGAAGAAACTATGCAAAAGCTACTAAGAAAATGTTAGCAAGGACATGGTTAGTGTTTTCATGGATTGAGAAAGTACAAGCATATTCTACCCGCTTCCCAGTACATGTTTGGAGCAAAGAGAACAGAAGTTTTCAGCCTGGTATCTAATAATCCTGTCCTTATTGGAGCAGACTATTTTAAGGCCTACTGCTACAATTAGAAGCTAGAGGTACCCGTATTTCCAGCAAGCTCACTTTAAGGCATCAGAGTTGGATGTTTACTGCACGTCTTGATACAAAAGCTGCATTGACACCCAAGGCCACAGGCAAGATCTTCCTACCTCCATCACTCAGCAGGGAGGGGTGAATCACTCAGCACTCATTTTGCAGGTTAGTGTGGATTGCATGCTGGTGCACACTAAGCAAAGGAATTTAGCAGTTTCAGAGTTTCTGGAGAACCTACTGCTCAAATAGCTAACCATTTCAGGGGGAACCCAGCTTCGTAAGCACCTAGTAGTGTCAGAGGAGTAATTGCCTACAGTAATCAACACCCACAAGAACAAGAGAAATGTTGAGCCTTCGCTGTAATCAACACTGTTGCCTGTGATGAGGTTGCTCGTGTTTTAATTCAGCTGTGGAACTCCACAGGGTGAGCCTCTTTGAGGGTAATAAGGGCAAATGTTAACAGACTGGGGGTTACCTCTGCACAGCTTCCTGATCTGGCTCCCCATCGGAGCTCTCCTCATCCACAGGGGTGACAGCTGGGACAGCCTGCAGAGAGAAGAGAAGCCATGGGTTCCAGGAGGCAGCCAGCGCGGTCCCACCCACACAGCAGACGCCTGACCTTCCCAGACAGGCTTTCACATGAATATACGCCAGCTCCTCCGCAGCACCAAGGACCCCTTGCGACATTCCTTCCCCAAACAGAACTGCCTGTACAAGGTTGCCGCTTCTCTTGGTGCTACCAGGAAAATTCAGTGATACAAATGCCTCAAGGAAGAATGGACGTTAACGCCCAAGACGGACATTCTAGTTTTCTCTATCAGATCAGCAAAGGAGAAGAAAAGCAACCACAGAAAAATTTCACAAACACGTTGTCAATTCCAAAGAGCAATACCAGCTCAGCTGCTAGCTACAGGAGAGCACAGCAACGCTCCCACAAGGGGACAGAGCACCCTGCCGCTCCGGAGGGGGAGAGCCTTTGGAAGCAAGCGGGCACACTCCCTGCAGCGCTTCCAGAGCGCTACTCTGTCTGCTATGACCTGGAGGCAGTCACCTCTGCCTGCGGGAGAAGATATTTATAAGCACACCGCCAATTCTCTTCTTTCCTTTTGCTACTTACTGGCGTCATAGTGACGAGCGGAGATGGACCTCGAGGACGTTTCAGCAGTTGCTGTGCGTGTAACTGGATGTTAGCTCCGCCGTCTGATGCCCTCCGCCCCAGAGGGCCCATGCCATTCAGCAGCTGCAGGGTGGGGGGCTGCAGCAGGGACTGCTCCTGGGAAGCACAGACAGTGCAGTTATCAACCCCGTACTGGATCCTTCCAGTACCCGAGCGCTACGGTCGCAAACCCAGACACCGGCACGAGGGAAGACAACCCTTCTGGGCTTCAGGAGAGATGAGGGATTAATCACCAACATCTCAGAGCTGAAGCGGGGCAGAAAGAGGCAGTGTCAGTGGAGAAGTAGTGTTTAACTCCCCATTTTCCCTGCACTCTGCTTTAGTTGCCAGGCGGGCTGCAACCTGCAGCTCCAAAGCCAGGCAGCGCAGTCCTATTTCTCCCCAGCCCGCTAATTAATTTCATATTGTAGTGTTCTTTTGTTCTTCAGCTTTTTCAGTAACCAGCTAGAATCATACCTAAAGAGACAGCAAGAGGCTAAATCTTGAAGCTTACGGAGTCCAAGGAATTGGCAAATGGAGAGAGCAAGCGCGAGCACAAACGCACCCCCGCGTGCCGGTGGGGCACCGACCGCGGCGGGGAGCACGTGTGTCGGTCCGTACCTTGTACTCCAGCTGACCCGTGGGCTGCAGGTTCTGCCTAGGCAGCACATTGTGCATGAAGTTCACATTCGGGGTCACCTGCAGGAACGGAGCCTGAGGAGTGACACGGGGGAAGCCAGGCAGGAGCTTCTGCAGATCTTCCATGACTTCCGTCCTGTGCAATCACATTTATAGACAGGTGAATTAGCAATGATGCGAAGAGAACCACCCGTGGGCCCGGTGCACTCAGCTTCCCTTCACAAAAGGCTGCTTACTGCTCTGGAAAATGGTCAGAGAGTAGTCAAGCCACTCTTTGGTTTTCGTTTGTCCTTTTTCCCCCCCTCCAAGTTGAGATTTGCCAGAGCTATCTCTTTGCATTAACCTCGATCGCATTTATCACAAAAATCTTCAGCTAGGACATGACAGCAGTGCAGCTTAGGTGAGAAATGGGCTCGCACACCAGTCAACACCACTATAGCTTACACAGAGCTAATCAGGAAGAAGACAAGGAAAGAACCCCATCCTCATCCTCAGCCTCAGAAATATTAACCGAGTTGTGCAACGGGACTAGGATGTTTAAAAGAAAGCTTTTGCTAAAGAGATACCTTGAATTTCTTTCTCTATCTAGCAGAAATCAAGTTTGCAGAAATAACTCCAAGCCGCTCACAGCAGGAGCAGAAAACCAAAGGTTTGATACCAGCTATGATACAGATACACGCATTCATCACCACCTGGTCTGGCTAAAGTGAAGCAGAGACCTGCGACCGAGGGGCATGCTGTGAGGTGTATTTCCCAGCCCAGAAACTGGAGACCACTGCCAGTCCGAAAGGTATCAACTCTTATATATCACAGAGCCCAGAAGTCCCCTTAAGGCATTAGCTTGTCATCTGCCAAAGTAGCACATGAATAAATCTGTGATATCTCAGAAGGACCGAAGGCATCTGCTAGGAGTAAATCTTCAAGTTCCCTTAATCCTCCATCAGGGCGTTAAGAGTCCAATACTAACCGGGGGTCAGCTACTCCAACTGTGTGCCTTCTCATGGAAAGGTAACGGACCAGAGCTTCAGGTGACGGCTCTTCCCCTTCATCGCTGTCCAAGTTCATTGTTCCATCAGTCTGGGCAGGCAAAACATTGGAGATGTTGAAATACAGTGTGAGGATCAAGCAGAAGGCTTCAACGCAAGCCCAGGAAAAGAACTTGCAGGGGTCATCAAAGGGGAGTACCTCACCTCTACAATTTGGTTTTCAGGGTTGATGAGCTGGACTTGTGGCACGTTGATGCTCATGGTATTGCCTGTCTGTTCTGTCTGCTGAGCAGAGAGATCAAAATCAGAAGACACGAAGCTAGCATCTCTTACAACCCCTTTACAAACACCGCCTGATTAACACCAGTGCGCAGACCTAACCGCCTGGGAATAGGGAGGTTACCCTGGAGCCCGTGAAGGTCTGTTTATTCTCAATTCTCAAGAGGTTGCCTCATTTCCCCTCCTCACTTCTGCTCAGGCAGGGTCAGCATCTCTTCTGCTTCCCTTATGACCAGGCCTCTCTTAAAGCAAATATTCATTTCTTGGACAGCAGCACAAATTGAGGAAGAAGCACTGCACAGCAGTCCTGTCTGCAAACTCTAGCTCCCAGCCAGTAACCCTCACATCGCCGCCTCCTCCTCTGTCCCTAAGCTAACCCAAGACTTAGTCTGAAGGGTATGCGCTAAGCCCACAGCCAACGAACAAACTGTTCCTAATCTCAGGATTATGGCACCCTAAATACACATGAAGTTCTCGGATGAGGAACATTTTGACGCTCCTGCCAGGATGAGGACGCTCCCAAGCAAGCGAGTTTAGCAGGTAAGGGACTGGCTGGCCTTCCAGGGCTGGGAGAACACTGTGCAAGCAGCATCTACCTGGATGTTAGCAGAGGTGGGGAAGGTCATGGTCCGTGGTATACTTGGAGATGCTGCAATGCGCAGATTCTTGTGTCTCTTCAGACGGTCGCAGAGCAGGCTGTAGATTGCACTGTAGTGATCATAAGCATCGGCTCTTAATGACTAAAAGAGGAAAAGGAAAAAGCGCTCAGTTCTTTTTGTCAACCAGTCAAATAAGCTCCGTACTGTGCTGAGGTTGCTCAGTTACTAGAGGTGATAAGCAACAAACAGGGCCATTTGTTCTGCAGTGGGAACAGGCAGGACACGACTGTCAGCCGTGGTGTCTCACCTGAATTGTGCGCTCCTTGTCCAGCCCCATGTCCACCATTGCCAGCAACACGTCCTCATTCAGCGGCTCCATCTGCCTCTCAGTCTTCAGGTGCTGACACTCCGCTATCAGCTGGAAAAGCACAGACAGAGACTTCAGTGCTGACATTCCCAAAGGCACACCAATGAGTCATAGCGCTCTGAAGAACCCGTGCACCGGGCTCCGGCTGCAAGCTGGCATGCGCTTCGAAGGCTGATGGCACACCAATTCAAAATCTAGTGCCTTAGGCTCTCAATGCCAAGGGGAAAGATACAAAAATATATGCAGATGCGGAAAGCAAGACCAGGAGACGCAGAAAGCGGAAAGGCAGCACCCCAGCACTCGGAATGAGAGTTCTCAAACATCAAAATGAACATTGCAGCACTACGTGCCCAGAGCCCCTTTGCAGCCCGGCAGGCGCCGAGCAGACCCCGCTCGCACACCAGCTCGCTTCTGCCTCTCACCCTGTCAAACTCCGCATCAGCCTCCCCAAGCTTCATCCACTTGTGTTTGCAGATCTGCTCCATGGAGAGCCGCTTGCTTGGGTCCAAGACCAGCATGTGGCGGATCAGATGTTCACATTCTGCAAGGGAAGAGAGAGGCTGGGTAGCCCGCAGGGAGGGACACGACTTCTGCAGGAGGCAGCCTTGCACTGCAAGGGCGAAAGCGCTTTTTTCTTTCGAAGCAACGCACTTCTCGGTAGGAAGTCATACATAGCACAAATATCGCTTCTCCTTCTGCACTTCGCGCCCGTTCGGTCCCCGATGTGCCACTTTGCTGCAGACATTTGATTTCCCCATGCTAGGAAGGAAGCCGCCCAGGCCGCCGGGACCCTGTGCTGTTTGCCGGAGCCCCTAGGTGGCACGCTGTCACCCTGTCCCTCCCCGCCTTGCCGGGGACACGACTGGCTTTTGGGGGTTGAAGGGCAAAGTATCCTCTGAACAATCCCCGCTCAGCAGCAGCTCGCTGTGAATTTCTCTGCTGTATCGCGGTGGACTGCTGAGGCTCTCCCCCATTTGGGGTGGGATCTAAGCGAGCGTTAAAAGCACCACGTGTTTTAGCAAGCATTTTCTGCATGAAGAGAACCTCTTCCCCAGGTAAGGTGGCAGGCAAGGAAGCTTTCAGCTGGGAAACTCCAGGCAGCCCATGCAAAATTATTCCCTAACCTGAGAGCAGGCAACCAAGAACCTACATATGACTCGTTCTTAAGTGAAGCCGCTTTTATCTGAGAATTAATCACACTTTTCAGAAACAAGATTTATTACTCAAGCATTCAGAAGCATTTTTGTAGAAACAGGACAAAGACATCCATCTCTGATGGGGCTATTGCTGGAAATTCATGTGCCATAATGCCGTAAAAAACTTCTTGTCTAAAACAGGTATAGCGAAAGCCTCTGTATTCCTAAATCACCATTCCATTTTTAGCTTTCGCATTTCCCAAAATTTAGAAAAAGTATATCTTTGCTAACATTTTGCTATAGTTTGCATAGTTACATACATGAAAGCTGAGATTTTAAATAAGAGTATTTGGGTTTCTAAATTCTAGATTCGGAACTCATTTTAGCTTACGTTACAAACCACCATCCAGCGGATAAGCTTCCCGGCATACCACTTCACTGGCATATAAATCAACTGGTATACTATAATTTAAGCGCTCCAAAGAATCCGTAAGCAGAGACGTGACCAGCGCCTGCTCGGCGCTGCAGGCGCGCCGCGGCGCGCGCACCCCTTACCTGTGGACATGAAAAATGGAATGCGAAATTTCCCACTGAGCACCCTCGCGCGCAGGTTCTGCAGCGTGCTCCCATCGAAGGGCAGAGCGCCGCAGACCAGCACGTACAGCACCACGCCAAGACTCTGCGTCCAAAACAAAGGTCGCGTCAGCAACGTTAGAGGGAGAGACTGGGAGACTGTAGTTAATTGCAGCAAGCGTTGTTTAAATAGAATAAAATAATAATAGAGAAGAAAAAGCAAAACCCATTGGAATGGACCTTGTCGACATCTCAGTCCCAGGCCAGCTTAATTCCTCCTTCAAACTTCAAGCCTAATTTAGACTTTCTTTGGAGCCTCAGAAGGCAACGGTTAAAGCAGCCTACAGCCCCAGCCTGCCCGAGGCAGCCCCGCACCACCGCGGCAGGAGGCTCTGGGCAACCCGCACGCCCAGACCGAACGCAGCGTCAGCCGACCGAACACCGCTGCGACAGCGCGGCCGTTTCCGACCCAGCTATGCCACCCTTCCCTCCCGCTCATCCGGCTTGGCTGGCAGAGCTCGGGGAGCCCCGCGAGGAGCAGAGGCAGGACAGCGGGCAACCGAGCCAGCGTCGAAAGGCAGGGCTGCAGGGCAAAGCAGGCTTTGCGTTGCACAGCTAGTGCCGCGGAGGAGAGCGTCCCAAGCCTCTGTGCTAATGCGCTCTCTGCAAAAACCTCGTGGCGCAAAGCTTGAAGTTGGCTCTTTCAGCTCTGCCAGATCAAGCCCTACCGCCGTAAGTACTCTGCCGTTCAACAGCAATGAAGTGAACCATATTTTTGGGAAACTAAATTAAAATGCATTTCTGGGCAACTAATATTTTTGGCATCGTGCCCCCCAGTAATGAAAACATGTGACATAGTAGCCAGAATAAAATTCTAAAAGCGTTTCTTCAAAAAACATTTTTTTGCCACATCACGGGCTTTTCTCTGAGACATGTACTAAGCGTTCAGGAAGCAAAACCAAACAAACAGAGCAAAAATGAGATCAAAGTAAGAGAGAAAGAGGTTCATCGCATACCCAAATGTCAACCTTTGGCCCATCGTATTCCTTTCCTTCAAAGAGCTCTGGAGCAGCATAGGGAGGACTCCCGCACCAGGTTTTAAGCAGCTGACCAGGTGTGAAGATGTTACTGAACCCAAAATCTGAAAGAACAGAGAGAACTGATGAGAGGAATACGATCCACTCCAACTGCCCAACACAAATGGTCCATCAGTAATTTGCTGAGTCTAGTAAAGCCACGTACAATCCCCTAACGGATAACTGATACGCAGACATCAGAGCAACAAGAGCGCAAAAGAGGCAAGAAGAGCAAGAGCAACGCTGAAACCACCTGGAGAGCGTGCAAATTCGCTCCGTGCTGAGCCAAAAGACGACCAAGTATTAACAGCGGCACATCCACTTCATACAGTATAAGCCACAGCCCATTTAAACAACCTGCTGCAAAACACCACGACTTAGGCCTGCTTCACACGCTACCACCATACTGCTTTTGCTTTGCAGAACACAAAGATCTTTCCAAAAGTTTGCTCTTCACTTTTCAGCCACGTGATTTCCCTGCCAGAGTCAAAACCCCAGCAATCAGATCAACTAGGGTTGCTGCAAGTCAAGTGGACGGTTTGGAACGAGGCTTCCACCTGATATTCAAGAAATCCCACATAAATCCCGTGTGTTAATTTCCAACGTTCAGCTTCTCCAGCGTCAAGTTTCACAACTTCATCAGGGCCAGGGCAGCCACCAGCAAGGACAGAATGCAGACAAAGGGAAAAAGAATGGGAAATTTTGATTTTCCAGAAAGCACTATGTGAGCTGGAAACCTCAGCTATGGTGGGCAGCTCTACAAACCAAGTCAAATCATTCAAAGAGCAAATAATAAATCCCAAAAGAGAAATTAAAAGAAAGGTCTTAACCTTACGGGCAGTCAACCATCAGCTTACATAGGCACTAATGGCATTCTCTGCTAATTAACCTGCCACCCTCTGGCACGCAGCTGGGGCTTGCACTGGAAAGAGTAAAGAAAGCAAAGTCTGGATTCAAGAAAACGGAGCTTTTTCTTATAAAAGAAGGAATTCTCATTAATCACTTCTTTCTTTTTCACCCCAACTGAAAAACAGCAAACACACGGTCACAGAGAGGCATCTCCGCATCCCATGTACAGGGTGTCCTTAGAAGCGAGCTCTGTCAGAAGGAGCCGTGCCGCAAAGGTTATCTGCAAACTGCCTCGCCTGTGTTTCTGCTAGAGGTGTGCTAGCAGGAGGCTGAGTGACATTAATGCACACGGACGGGGACCCACAGCAACCAGGACATTTTTCACGGCATTTGCACCAGCAGCAGATCCTCACAGCAGGCTTGTGTGAGAAATGCGGGAAAAAACAAGGAGGGCCAGAAATACTCAGCTTGCAAATTCTAACCGATTCAACCAAAAAGCACCGTGGCAAAAATATACAGTACAGCGAGGCCAGTGAGGGCCAACACCTCTGCGCAGGAGGCAGAGAAAGCCCAGCCACAGACAATGCACTAACTGGGGAGTCCGTGCTCCTGCTTGCGATCACCGCTTTCCTTACAGGATTTTCCATGACCTAATTTCAGGTGACTCTCCTCTCCTCCTTCAAACAGCTTCTGCAAAACTCAGCAGACCACCTAGCACAGCTCGGCACAGCAGGCGCAGTCGGCACGGCTCCTGCTAGCTCAGCTCCAGGAGGGTACGGCCAACTTTCCTTCTTACCATCCCTTCGCAGGGGGGAAAAATTCTCAATGCAGAGATGGTTTACGCTTGTGAAGAACACCTAGTGTGGCGTGTTCCTGCGGCAATACCTGGAGGACAGACAACGCTGCTCAAAGCCTACCTCAAAGCAGAGCACAGCGATGGCAAGTGTTCTTTAAAAGCACCACAGTACAAAACAAGGCGGTTAAACACCCTTTGGGCTTTTACTGTTGGAAATGAAGTCATCTAAACTTCCAAAACATAAGAGCAGTCAGCCTTTGGAGGACTATTTCAGGGAAATAGTACACAGCTGCACAATCGTCTTTTCCACCTCTGCAAGCTTTTGAGCTGTTCTGTCTCACATTTAAAGTAGGATGTGTAACAAGTGCCTGAATTACGGCTACCAGAGCAAGCAATAACGACTACAGCACTAAACGTATTTCCATCTCCTAACAACAAAGCATTTGTAGTCAAGTTCCGACGTAAACTCTTTCTGACTGTGCAAGAACACGCTGGAATTTTGGTACTTGGCGTATTTTGAGCAAATTATTCTGGTTTAGTTACTTTTATTTATCCTTATATGTACTCGAGTGGGCTTTGCAGCACTTTGGGAACCAACCATATTTTCAAAGCAGCGATTATCGCCCCGTGCAGCCCGGCACCAGCTCCAGCTTTGCACGGGACAGAGGAATGAGGTGTTCCCCGCGCTGCCACGCCGGCCCGCTAACCACACCACGCCGATAAGAGCCCTGCCTGACAGCGGCACAGCAAGCGAGCGGCAGCGCGTTCTGCAGCGAGAGCAGAGCTGTGCTGTGCCAGCTGGCGGCCGCCGCTGCCGCTGAACAGACGGGCAACAGCTGCCTCCCGCAACCTTCTCTGCTTCCGAAGAGCTGCAGGAGATTGGCTCTTTGAAACTTTACCCCCCTTTCACGTGGGCTTGAAATTAGTCCACGGGGTCGCAGGTCTTTTTGACAGCGGAGAAGAGGTGGGCAGAGAGAGCAACCCCGCAGAGTCTCTCCTTAGAGAACCGGCAGAGACGCCGCAAGCACCTCGGTGTTCAACCAGCAGGTCCTGGAGCTCCTGCCGTCACCCCATGGCTGCCCCGGATTTCAGGACGAAAAACCTCTCCCTGTGGAGAGCTGCTGCTCTACCCAGCACTTTCCGGGCTCCGGGTGAGTCACGCTGCTCGTCCCTGCGGGGAGCTGGAGCCAGCCGGCTCCGTCTTACACGGAGCACTGCTCAAAGGCTGGAAACGGCTTCCAGAACCCACCTGCGCTGCATGAACTCAGGTCAAGGCTGGTGAAAACAGCAGGCTTTTTAAAAGTCCCCCCAAAAAGTTAAAACGGGGGATCTGAAAACCCCAAAGCAAACAACAACAAAATCTCAACCAAACAAAAAAACCCAAACTACAGCTTAAATAAACTTTCTTAAAAACCGACAAGTCATCCCAGTCCAAGGAGACGTATAAATCCAAGTCCCCAGGGAGCAACCAGGTCTCGGGCCACAGACAGATGCAGAGGGAAAAGGGCATTTTCAAAGAGCAAGGTAAAAGTCACAATGATGTGATATAGCGAAAATATTTAGAATAAACATCTCTGTGCTACAAACAAGTGGGCCCAGTCCCTCACGTCTCCTCAGAGCAGAGCTTCAGGGAGCTGGCTTTCGTATCTGCACAACGGGGACTTTTATCCTCAGAAGGTGAAAGAGCAAGCAGACTCCTGCAAACGAATGCAAAGCAATGCATAGATCAGATTCCTCTCTGAAACCATACCCCAGGAAGGCCTGGGTATTTAGCAATAATCTCAACTCCTGGCTGAACTCTCTGACTGGGAGCACAAGTGAACACGGTGCCAGAAGCTACTGACTCAGACTTTGAGAAGGTACACTGGAGAAAAAGCATCCATGGGAAAAATGAGAGCGAGGGTAACAGCGTTTGTATCTTACTGTTTATGGAAAAATAGTATAGTTGCAATCAATCAAAAAAACCCCAAACCCAAAAAGCACATTGGCAGTCACCATCGAGTGAGAACAGCAGCATTAACCCACTTGAGGACTGCTACGCTATCTTGCTAAGCGTCATTTACTTAACTAATGCCGAGTAAGGGAAGCAAAGCTGCAAATGGAGGTCAGTAGTAACGTGCTAGAAAATCTGCACGGGTGAGAGTCTGAAAAACTCCCAAAGCTGACGGAATTTGCACGTTACTAAAGGCTGCGCATATGGGTATGAGAAGAACCACAAAGCTGTAGTCCCAGTCTCAGCCCTGGGTGTTTGAGATGACGCGCTGGCTCACTGCATCCTTCAAGCTATCTGCGTTGCTGCTGCTTGGCAGATAAAAAGCGACCGGACCTACCAAGCAGAGCCTTCAGAAGACACTCGAGATCCATCTATAGCTTCCATCAGCTGAACATTAAATGCATTACTGAAGAGGTCTGAGTTAGACACGGGTAACGGGTTTGGCAGTGAAGGTTTAGCTGATCCTCCGCCCTGCGTAACAGGGCTTCATGCGTTTCTGTAGTATTTATTCTGGGAGGTCTGGTGTGAAAGAGATCTGTTGCTATCGCTTCTTTTTTTGCTCTTGAAACAATGGAAGAACTGGTGTCAAGTTGTAATTAATGAGTTATAGGGACAAAACTTAATACTTGGAAAATCCTATACCATAAATCAGCTTTTCCAGGCTACTTTTCAAGTCACTACTACATCTGCCTGCCAAGTAAAACACTACCACCACCAGGGTGGGAACTATCTTCTAGAGTCCATTCTGGGAGCAGAGATTTGGAAGGAAAATAGTTTCCAACTCCCTTAGATTAAAAAAAAAAGTTTCCACATTTTTCAGACATTCACAGAGCTTGTCAGCTTGCTCATGTGTTCGTTTCTTTAGGAAATCCAGCTGTATTCCCGCTTCTACCTGGGTTAGTTTTTAACTTCTTTCTTTCTTTCTTTCTATTTGCTAGGCACCCTCCTCCCCTACGCACAGACTAGATTTTACCCCATGAACACAAGATGGCCTCAAATCATTAGCGCATCCGTTTGCGTAAAACGGACGCCAGAAAGCGCTGCTTATAAAGACCTCCTGAACGGCCTTTCTCGTAGGAGCTCCGTTACCTGCCGCCAACTCCTTCCACTGCCCAGCGTGGCAGCGACCAGCAGGCGCCTGCTGCTGCCCTCCTTCAGGACGGAGGCTCCTACCCAACTGTAGGAACCAAGTCTGACTGGCAAAACCAAGGCGTTTTCCCCACGCCGTCAGGGTGTTTCTCGGTGGCTGCACGCAGCGCAGTCCTGGGAAGCGTGAGCTATCAGGCCTTCAGCTGGCCACGAAATGAATGCTGTACCGCGCAAGGCAGCGCAGATTCGCTTAACGCATAGGAAACACTACGAACCGCTCCTGCTTCAGCAGCAACGTGTCTCTTACTCATCTTCTCCTCCCAGAACAGTGAAGAGGAGGTTATCATCCTTGTGCCAAGGAGGACATGGTTCATGCTATTAAGCGCCCAGAGGAAGTTTCATAAAGTCCTTCACTCCTTTCTACTCCTTCCCCACTCCCTCCTCACAAAGTGAGGATGGGAGAAACATCAGAAATTACTAATCATTTTACTACAAATCAAATGTTAAACTCTAATCTAACACCTACGGATGGTACATAAGAGAACAGTAACACGACGAACAAGACTGTTTCCTCTCTCCAGGACAGTATCAAGCTAGAAGAGTATTCCCCATCTCCCAGTATTAAAATGCTCACAGACGGAAAAGTTTTGTAGCCCTAAGCACTTTTTTTTTTTTTTAAAATCAAGTTACAAACCCTTGTAAAAGCTGACAAGCTCTCCAGGGAAGTCTATTAGGAGAGGGGGCAACAAAGCGCTTTCCAAAAATGCTCTGCTATACATTAGGCTCTAGCAGAATTAAATGGTAAGTATGAGCTCTTCCAAATCAAAAGCCCATGAAATGAGATGACCAGGGCGGTATTAAATCCTCTTGTTTCAATCGGTTGCTACATAATACCACAAAGCTAAATAAAGTCAAGTCTGACAGTGCAGCACAGAGCTCAGGAGCCAAGGCTCGATCTCATGCACAAGCGGATCACAGACACGCAGGCCTGTGTTAGGTCAGTCTACAAACTGCCCAGGGTGCAAGCTCTCTGGAAGGGCAGTTATTAGCAGAAAACCCCACTGCGCAGCAAAACACTGGGAACAGACTGTAAGGGCCTGTTTGCTTAATAACCTCAGCTTCCCTCCCTGCAATGACTAAAATACCCAAGGCACTGGGGCTAATTCTCTTGCTCTGTCAGACAGCATAGCGAAGCGATTCCAAGAGTGCCGTTTCCCCTTCACTGCTCTACCATAAACGCTGTCATCCTTCCTTTCCATTCTTTCTCTCTCACCTAGTCTGACCTGCTTCAAAGAAGTCCTCAACTGGCAGCAGGACTCAAAACAAGGTCAATTTTTTAATACTCGTCTCGCCCATTACCCAGTGTGTTGGAACACTGCAGTATCTATAGCCGCATATCTGCCTACGAAGCCAAACCAGCTTGCTTTTTTTTTCTTTTTTTATTTTGCACTACTTGAAAGGAGATATAAATCTCCTGGCTACAACCTGGCAGTTTCAGCTCTGGGCAGCAGGCCACACAGAAATCCAAAGCTTCCTTTAGCTGCACTGTGCTTCCTTCTTTCTGAATACCTGGAAGCAGCCAATGCCTACATTTATTAACTTCTGAAAGCAGCTGCCTTCCTCCCACACTGCTAGTCTTAGCTCACCTGCTATTTTGATGTTAAGGTTTGCATCCAGAAGTAGATTTTCTGCCTTCAGATCTCTGTGGACTATATTACGACAGTGACAAAAGTTGACAGCAGCCACTATTTGCTTGAACTTTCTCCGGGCTTCCTTCTCGGCCATACGTCCGTGGGCCACCAAGTGATCTGTGAGGGACGAAGCGAAGAACAAAGTGGTTATTCACACAGGGAGCGCAACCCAGGCAGGGGCTTCTCGCACGCTTGCGGCAAGCGACGCAGAGGATGGAGATGGGGAACGACGCGGGCACCAGCGTGTTTTCCAGGTTCCAACACCAGACGGGGTCACCGCTGAAGCGACGTGGAAAGGGACTCCGGCACATCGCTGCCACGCCAGCCCGTACCTGGGCTGTCTCCAAGTGAAAGGCTTTGAAATTATAAACTTTCCTCTATTTAGAGGACAGCTGACGGGGCTGGCTGGAAAATCAGCACTGTTTTGTGAAAAGTGTAAAGGTGTTAAAAGCTTTTTCTACAGCAAAATAAAACTTTTTCAACCTTTTCCTTCAGTCAAATACCAAGCCTCATACCACATTACCTCGACAGTGAGAGGTGCAGGTTCGTGGCCACGTGCCATCCCTCCTTCCCTCTGGTTCTTCACAGGAAATTTGTCTTTGGTCTAACAAGCCCCACCAAAGATAACTCTTGCCGAGACCAGCGAAGCCCCGGCTAGTTACAGAGACAGCCAGCTCCTCAACTTCAGCTTTCTAGCTAAAGACCTACCAGCTGCAGAAAGCGTTTAACATCATCCCTCTTCAGAGGGAAAGCCACTCACGACCAGATCGGAGCGAAACCCCGCTGTGCTCCGCAGTTTACGCCAGCTCGGCTGCAGGGGCTGCACGTCTGCCTCTGACCCAGGCTCTCCTTGCTTCTGGTGGACGCAGGGCACGCCACAAGGGACGCCTCGGCCGAGAGCCGGTCTAAACACTCCTAAAGCACGCAGGCTCCTGTTACAAATGCTGCAACTCCGTACAAAAGTACAGCTTCGGGAACACTTTTACTTCTGCGAGGCATCAAAAGAAAGTCATCGCGCGCACTTCAAAACACGTGCAGGGGTTGCTGACGCTCATAACCCGTCTCTGGGCACTTGCTACTGTTTTGGTGCAAAAACATACTTGCAATATTCAACAATGCATTTCGTTATAGAAATAGAGCTTGCCTCTACTACAGAAATCCAAGTGCTCTCAAATATCTTGTTGAAATCTATACTCTCACTCAAAGGTAGTATTTGTTGCCAGCTAGGCTTTCCTTGGAAGCTAACGTTGCACACACGGACAGGAAAAGTCTCTCTAAGAGATCACAAAGGCAGGCATACAGCAGCAACCCAACTTAAATCAATCCACTTAAAACCTGAAAGCACCAGGCTTCCAGAAGCCGCTCATCATGCTATCCTGCCAGCGGGGATGGACAGGCAGGAGGCAGGCAGTAGAAATGGCAGGGGAAGGAGAGAAAAAGCATCCCCCTCCCCTGAAGCATCAGCAGAACAGGCAACAAAACTCTGCCAGGAAAAGTGTAAAAGGCAAAGTAAGCGGCACTTGAATTATGAAATACAATTATTACCCTTTCCTAGTATCTCTCTACCCTATAAGCAAATCTAGCTAAAACTGATGTAGCATAGTAAGAGATACGGGTAGGAACAGCCGTTTGCAAGATGATGGAGTTGAGGACAGCGCTACAAAAAAAAACGCAGGAGAAACCCGAGAAGCGTCCTGGAGAGCCCGCGGTAACCACACGCCCTGACCCACACGCGGGACCAGGAGGGTTCCCGAGTTTCGCCAACTCGTGGGAAAGGCTTCGGAGAGGTTTGCACAAGCCCTCTCCCCTCCGGTGCGGGCCACAGCGGGTTAGTAGGGGCACTAGCAAGCCAAGCCCCGGGGGCTTATCATCTCCTTGCCCATTTCAAGAGGCTTCAAGACTACTTCTCAGCTGGGCCATCGAGTCGACCTCAAAAGACTTCTGGCCAAAAATAGGCCGAAGTGGTTCATTTCACTCCATAAACTCCATTAAACTGGAAGGCTTGACAGAGATACCTGTTCTTGAAAATAATAAAAATAAATCTCTTCTGAAGGTTTCTCATCAGGTGGTTGTATTTTTCACAGTCACCCATTAATTAAAATACCTGCGACATCATTGACTTGCAGTAAATACTAATTACCAAGATCCATCAAAGCAGTTCTGCTGGCTTCTGACTGCACAGCAACCTACTTCTCTACATTTGACTACTCATGTTGTGCAACAGCGAAGCTGTTTTTCGGAGAACTCGTCAATTCAGTTCTATTCATCGGATAAACTTGTTCCATGAGCAAATCTGAACCAGAGCTGGGGAAGGAAATCCATCACCAATTCCAATACGACCCTCAAGTCACTCGCTAGGAAAAGCAAAATTTACTATCACAAATAGCCCCATCATATTTCATTAAGTCATTTGCACGGTCATAAATTTTTTACTGTGAGGAGCTGGGACACTGACAAGCAGAGTTAAGCAAGGGCCTGCTCCAATTTAAGCGTTACCACTGATCAACAGACAGCAGCTCAGCTCCTAAACGAGGCAAGGTCGTTCACATCTTTTACTCCGCTTGAATCTGGGAGCGCAGCCTGCCGCTGTAGCAAGCGCTCTTAAAACGAGGTGCAAGGCTTCGGTCTCTCAACATTTTCAAAAATATTTTAGAGGTTCTCCTGCAGGCAAGAAACCGAATCCAGCTACTGCAGCAGGCGAATTTCTACAAGGCTCCGCTAAGTATATTTCTGCCCCAACCAGGTTCACCCGTCCCCCCGCACAGACAGTGACACGTGCCGTTCGGTCCCGTGCGCTTCGCAGACTCTTGCTCTCAGGGGCTGCGCTGCCAGACGTCCGCTCACGCGCAGAACTCCGCTGCCCCTCTTATTAGTCAGTCCTGCTTAGGCTGTGAAAAAAATCTTTGTAGGTTAGGCGTGAAATTTCACTTTTCGTGAAGAAATGCGAGTGGAGGCCGGTCCCCAAGCTCTGCACGTAGGCACAGCACTTGGAGACCGCTGACATTTCTGCACAAGCTCCAGAGGAAGGACAGAAACAATGAAGCTACAGAATACTTCACATACCACCAAGGGCAACTGTATGCCAAAATTAACCATTGCAAGCTTAGTCTGCATAAACCTCTCATGCAACGGAGGTTACGGAGATGACCTGAATGTTCAGCTGGGAGCCAGCACGCTGGTCTCGAGTGCACCAAGTCCAGAAGCACAGACTCGCTGCTGGGTCGTACCCATGTCAGTGCTGTCTTCGGGAGGCGGAGAGGCACATGGCGTCGCTCCTTTGAGTGTTTTCCAGAGAGGAAGGACCGCCTCATTTCATTTCACAGCCCTTAGAAACATCAGTTGCTGTTCTGAGTATGTTTATGAAGCACCTGATGCTGCTCTCTGCATTAAAAAACACAGTAAAATCCTATACTGAAGAAAAAGCATCTTCTGGTTGAGAGAGAACACCAATACACAAGTTTCCACTTTTCGCCTCTAGACAGGCTCCTCGCGCTTTTAAGTCGCTTTCTGTCTGGAAAGCAAACGCCGCTTAAGCTTCACATCTCCTCTGTGCAGTGGATTAAGTTAAATTTCCAGCGTATTTGGTGACCTTGTGCTCTCAGAAGCGGCCTGACCTTCTAGAGACTGGTACCACGTTGATTAACGCGTCTGTCCAGCTCACGCTCAGAAAGCTTAGGGGAAGCAGGAGGAGATGGAGAGAAGGGGCAGCGACAGCAGATGTGCTAACCACATTAACCGGACGATAATTTTGTCAAGTTTTCCAAGAATTTCTGTTAATCAACCAAGTACCCGCATTCTTGTCAATGAGGACTGCAGATTATTTACCGTATTCATAGTGAACGGCTGAAATCAAAACAGACTTTTAGACTATGTTCTGTCTGACCTCAAAACAAGGACACTCGAGGGACCTGGAACAAAGAGCACCCTATGTTTAAAAGGAGACATTCATTTGTTCGTAACGTCAAACCAGCAACCCAACCACACGCTAAACATGCATAAGGACAAAAATAACAATTTACATTTTGCTGCTTAAGCCCACAGCAAAAGCAAGTCTTCTCCCTGATCCCCATGCACCGCTATGCAAACAAAGTGAATTATCAAAACGTTTCCAGTAACAGATGAATCAAAGACACTTATGGCACGGCTTGGCCACTGAAGGAGCTATCAGCCCTTTTACTGGAAACTCGGATAAACAGGTTGTAAAGCTCTCCTAGGTGCTAACCCAGGAAAGCCTGCGGAGCTCAGAGCAACAAGGGACGAGAAAGGCAAGCATCCAATGCTGACTGACTTAAACCGTGGCCATTTAGAGAAACTACCATTCTTTCGGCTAAAAATTCCATCCTATATTACTGCCTATGTAATATTTACAGTTGTATGGTACAGTTTAAACCTTTGAAAGTCTTTTTAAAGCATCAAGGGAAACAACTTAGATTTACTTCTAACAAAACCTTGCAGTTCACGGAAGCGTGACGCTGTATTTCCAATTATACGAGGCACTCAGCCCTACACCGAGCATTTAGCACCCAGAAAACCATGGCTGTCAGCCCCCCCGCCCTTCTGCAGCTCAGCGCTACACTTCTGCATTAAAACCTAGGTCATGCAGGTGTTGAGGCAATCAAGAAAGAGATAAAAGACTCAGCACAGGCACGGTTAATGCAGAGGATTCCCCGGTGCCCAGTAACAGGCACTGTGACAGCGACTGCACTGTCCAGACGCACCCGGCAGCTATCCCTGCAGCAAGTCCAGTGACTCTTAACAAGCCTACCGTGAAAGGATGGACATTGCGTTGAAGCAACGTGCAGGCAAAGTTCTACCCTTAGTAATAGGTAAGCCCCAGCTTCCATCCGCTGCACGACGCTACGGAAGAGCCGGAGCGGGTGCGAAGCCAGCCCGCGCCGAGATACCGTCCCTCAACAGCATGAGGACGTGAGATTCTTCAGTCCTGGAGATGCTAACGACTGCAAGGAAACCTTTCCAAAAGGGGTTGCTGTTTCCTCCCCGTAAATTGCTTCCGCTGTTAGAACAAAGTCTTAATGGCTCCTCAGGAAACTCCGATTACAAAAAGCTGAGACTTTAGTTTCCCCTCTCTGCTCTAACGCCGAGGGCACGCAGGGCCTCGTGCAGCGCCTGAAAATGCTCAGAAGAGGCTAGCGGGGGCACAGCCTCCCGGCTCCGGTCGGGGAAAACGTCAGGGCTGTTGCATAACCGGCTGGTCCCAGCTATCAACGAGGATAAAATGCTGGGCAGCGTAATGGAAATTAGCCATGCTAATGAGCTGAATTTACTACAGCATAAAATATTGCAGAGAGCAATTAGATTTTCACTTCGACTCATGTAGAAGGCTATTTTTGTAACCAAGAGAATTCATTCCAAGTTTGTATATGAGCTTGCACATAGTTCTGGATTTAAAAAAAGATGAGCCCATCTCTGCCAAATTCAACAGAAGAGGGAGAAAAAGTAAAAAGTCGTTTATACTTTTCGCTCATGTGTGGATCACCGCAGAACTCTCATAGACATTCAAGTGATTTTGCTGCTATTACGGCTTCCTGCACAAGGTGAATTTCACAAGCCTTCGGAACTGTTGGGTGTCTAGCACCGTGATCCGTGTTTGAGGAAACAACTGGAAGACTCAGCTGGAGGAAGTCAGGTTTTTCACCAGGCAACGCACACTTTCCAAGCATCAGCTACTGCCTGCTTCTCCCTTCAGCTGTCACCTTCTCAGAGAAGGAATCCAAAGGACATGGACAATGTTGAGAAGGCGGCATGACAACCACCTACTACCAAGGTAGTGAGGAATTGGTACTAGATTATATTCACTGGAAACCAGCATTTTTCAGCTCAAGTTGTCTTATTTTCCGTAATTTGGGGCTTTCCTTGCTTCGCTAAGAGCTTCATCTTTTATTGCAACTCAGCCTCAGTTCCAGCAGAGTGAGAGGCTCTGACATCAAAAATTAATCTACTGCAGTGACTTAACAGGACAAAAAGGAGAGTATTTCCATTTAGCTGACAGGCCGTATGTGACCGTCCTCACAAGGACATTGCCTGGAAGCAGATTTAAGCCAGCTCGCTTCAAGCACGAAGGATTTTCCCCCTTTTCTGAGGCTCACGTTGGCTAAGCTCGGAAAGACCAATCCTGCAGAATTCTGACTCTGCCACCTGGCACAAAATTCCAGCGTGTAAGTAAATCTCTATTTCTACAGGTTTCTTATTGGTCACGGCAAGAAAACAAACAAATTAATAAATCAGTCAACAGTTCTTGCAATTGTGCTGCACAGATACTTTTTTTCCTTTAAAGAATAGCTTCTGTGGTCAAGAAAGCTCAGCCAAAACATTGTTAGCAGACAATGGAGTTTAAAATGGATGTAACTAATACATGCTAAGATAACATCAGATATCAAAAAGATAGGAAAATACATGGGTTTGAGAACAAAATACCAAAGAACCGCAGGACAGCCTGTTTCTTTGAAAGCTACTAACAAACACCAACATTTCCGCTATAGTTAACAAGTTTCATGTAACTCGCTAGGAAGCAAAGTATTCAGCAACACTTTAAAATCCAACTGGATGACTATTTCCAACATCTTTAATCCCAAAGTCAGCATAAAAGAGGAGCAGCAGCACCTGTCAATGAAACCCAAAGAAGAAACAGAGGTTACGGAAGTTATTTTTCCATCAAGTTGATATCATTTATTTCTTTACCCCTCCTGTCAATGGAAAGTTTTCAGGCTGAAGGGCATCTCTCAACTGAAACAAGAGAGCGTGGCAGCTATTTTCAGTTTACTGTAGTCGACCAAGTGCATTATCTGATTAAAGAATGCAATAAATGTACTTACCAAATATTTCCCCTCCACTAGCATACTCTGTCACTAGATAAATCATCCTCTCCGTCTCCATAACCTGGACGCAAGGACAGAAAAGTGACAGATAAGGAGACCGCGTGTGCAAAAAGAAATTTAACTAATTGAAAATTTTTATTCCTTCTATAACACATGTAACTGCTTTCATCAAATCAAACATATTACTTTCCCATGCTGTACAGAGCTATGCGAAGGAACGGACAGGAACTGGGGAAAGAATCAAACAGCGAGTTTTAAACACTAAATCTGTAACTAAATGCAACACTTCACCTGCAGCTTCCTCCTCTTCTCTTTCCCCTCCCTTTAGCGTTTGCTCCCCGGTCTTGTCTTGCTCCAGCAGCCTGGGAGACTTTCCAGGGCTGCTGCAACCAGACTAGTTCACCTCTCTAATTAACCAGTCCACTGCAGGCACTAAAATAACCAACACAACTTAGCCAAAGGGGGAAATAGCCGCTGAATCGGTAAGCGACTTCCAAATGACTCAAGACCTATTAGAAATAAACCAGAGCTCAGGCTTTGCTTTAGGGAGTCCACTCCTTTCAGCCAGGTAACACCCCATTTTTAACGGTTTTTAACACACATTTTTAATGAGTATTAGGATTTTGGGGCCGTAGCAGTCCCACACACCAAGGCCGGCAATTTATTAGGTGGGACTTCTTTAAAGGACCAGGCACCATGCAGACGAAGGCAGCAAGAGGCTGACAGAGACCGATGCCACGCTCGGCACAGCAGCGGGGCCACAGGACTCGGAAGCGTACAACTGATTTCTGAGCACGGTCCTAGCGCCCTTAGCGAAACCTACGCTCAACATGACCTCAGAGTCCTGAACAACTTCGAGGAAAGTCCCTATCAGGATGCGGAAGAGAAGAAAAGCATAGGGCAAGGCACTATACGCTAAAGACAGGCCTCAACCACATTTTTAATGCTTAATAGACAGTGGGCGATGTACAACCACACTGAGCACACAAGCAGCAGCAAGTAATGGTTCCTGCCTGCGGATTTGGTACGGGTGGCTCCAAGGGCTGTTTTGTGACCGGAATACGATTTGTGACCCGCCTTCAGGCAAGTACACGCTTGGGGCGTTTTCCAAAACTTGATGCTATTTAACAGGTTTCACAGCTTTGTCAATGGAAAACAAAAACAAAAACACTCCGCGTTTCACTTCCAGGACCGCAGCACTGATCGGCCGGTGCCAGGCACCACAGGTCAATTCCGATACTCCCGGGTGTTTAGAAAAGGCCTAGAAAGGTTGTTTTGGCTTTTCTGTTGCAAAGACAAGTGAAAGTTCACCTTTTGACCCGAAATGGACTATTATCCCAACAGAGAAGCTAGGTACCCGGAGCCCAACACGGCTTGCTCTTACTAAGAATCAGGACTCGAACATGTAGACTCCGCATTTTAAAAAGTACATGCCTGATCCAGACGACAGCAGCTGCTTAAACAGCTGGATTGCTATTATTCTGAGTGTTAAAACAGGAGCATAACAAAGACGAACCTCAGTTCTGCTCAAGTGTCACAGGGCACGATACGCAGCTCCCACTTAATGGCGATACATGCCCAGAAAACCCTTAGGCAGATATTTTTAAGCGAATTTCTGTTTCCAGACAGAATCTCTTACATTATAGACTACGATCATTACAGACACTTTCTCCTTTTTCACTTACACCTTTTAAGTTTGATAAGCTCAAGGAAATGTGATTTTTAAACTCAGATTCCTGATGAAAAGCTGTGAAGGCTCTGAATTCCCAGCTCCAGGTTTTAGTAGTTTTTATCTAAAAATAAATGCCACTGGAAGTACCCAGAAAGAATGGCCAGATGAAACATGCTCCACAGCGGGTACTCTTTTCTCACTCAGCAAAGCCGAGCCACAAGCGTCACCCGTTCAGTATCGCATCAAAAACTTTAGATGGAATCAAACCGGTTGAAAAAGGTTTTTTTGGCTCAAAAAAAGCTTTAAGCAGTCCGTTTGCAAAGAAGCGTTCCCTAAGTACCTTAAAAGTGCCGCAATTCTGCAGCGTCTGCTGTAAGCATCTCACACTTGGCGGTTTGGCCAAAATAGCTAAACATTAACCTCTGTCACTGCTACTCAGTTTTAACTGTTTGGAGTCCAAATAAATACTCATATCTATCAGGCACAGATGAGAAGCAGAGTGGGCTTGAACAGACAAGAGTTGGTTCTAGGGAACAGCAACTTCTATTGAGGGTTACCACAACTTCTCCCTTAAAATGCACACACAAACATCGCATTACAAAAGGAAATAACCCTGGCGTATTTCCCCCAGGATTTCAACTTTTTAACATTCCAATGCCTGCCGTCCGAGTCAGGCAGCCACAAACAGATCAACCATCTTAGTTAGTCTCTTGCACCTGAATACTTCCCCAGGACGAAGGGCCCTGGAAAGCCCTTTCTCTGCTTTGCGTGCCAGCCCAAAGAAGAGCCAAGTTTCCATCCGCAGCTTGGATGGAAGTCCCCTCCGTTCCCAAAACGGCCTGCGAGTGTGAGCCCTCTGGCAAGTGTACTGCCGCAGCAAAGGGGCAGGTAGCTCTGCGTGAACCTGGCAGTCAGTGGTCAGCTCCGGCAGGATCCTGGGGAGGAGCCTCTGTCCCACAGCTTCCCTGAACCGGGACCGCAAGCAACAGAGGAGGGTTTGTACAGAGCTTTTCAGCACTCTTTGGTTGTAAGTCACTGCTTGAGCCCTCGTATCAGAAAGGCCCAGGGAGGGAGTCTTTCATCTGTCCAACAGCTTCCAAAAGAGCATTTAACGTTTCACCACGGCGGTGGCCTCCTTTATTCCTCCGCTCCCATCACTCCGCTGTCGGCTTGTCTCTGGCCTCTTGCAACCTCCTTGCTGTTCTCTATCATGGAGTCGGAGGGGCACCACCAAATACGTGCATAAAAGGCAACACACGTGGATTCTGTCTCTGGTGGTTTTGTTTGCAGACTAAAAATACCAAACAAGCTGGAGGAAAAGCCTGCAAACAGTATTCCAAAGCAGGTCTGCCGCTGCTATTGATCACCTTCCAGGAAAGCACAGAGCAGATCAGCAAGTCCTTGGGGCCACGGGGCAACTGGGCAGGGGGAGCAGAGCAGGGGAGCCGCATGCTTTCAGTCCTGCTAGTGGGTGAGACTTACTCTCTCCCTTAAATTGAGAAGGGGAGCCCGCATCCGGTTTCAACTGGGAAACTGAAAAGCACACAACAGCCATAAACAAATGGCAAGAGGCCAGCCCACAGCGGAAGCGTGATCTCCCAGAAAAGAGAAGGATTAGCCACACTCCCCCCCCCCCCCCGAATCGAAGTACTCTGAGACCTTGAAAACACAAAGGACTTGCCCAGTACTTCACCTAGGAGGAATGGAGGGATAACCCTAGAGAAAGCACTACGATACAGTGAACAGCTATAGTGCAGAGGGACGGACAACCCACTGCAGAGTGCTCCTACCTGGTATAACCTGATGATATGTGGGTGGCAAAGCATCTTCATGATCTGAACTTCTCTAAATATCTTCTTCAGGTTCTCTTCATCCAGCTGTGTCTTATCAATGATCTTTATGGCGACCTAGCAAAAGGGGAAACAAAAGAGAGGTCATTGACCCAATCGCGTATTAGGAAAAGCATTTTTAAAAACAAATACTGCATATAAGACCCTGCTGGGCTGTACGAAAACAGAATGCATCGTCCCTGCCTCAGAGGGCCTGGGATCTCTGAGCAGCCTCCCAGAATCCAGCCAGCTTGCCATAAGCTGGGCAGGAAGAAGCTTTGCTTCCTAGCTCTCAGCATATTTTCCCTACAGAGGGTATCTCGTTAGGAGAGCAGTGTTGCAGGAGGCAGCAGGATTTTTAGGCCATTGCCCATTACCGCAGTACAGCGTGTTCACAGAGGCACCCAATACTGCGCTGAAAAGCAAGTTATTTCTGAACTCCTGGATATATTTCAAGCGAGCCCAAACATTTCTTCTGTTTGCTCAAAGGAACCGGTTTCCTAGATCTCACCACCCAGCTTCGCTCTTCAGCCTCGCCACTGCCACGTTATCCTACCGCTGGAGGATGTGCCCCAACACCGGCCCGAGGGCTGCAGGGCTTCGGCACAAAAGCAGCAAGACAGACGGAGGAGTTGCCAGCTAGCCACGCGGAGGGGGAACGGCTTTCAGGGACCGAAATCCGGACGCAAGTGGAATGGACTCTGTTGCATTATCCACACAACATCTCACTATAACAGGGCTGATAAATGTGAGCGGGGATGGAAATGCGGGGGGGTTCAGGCTTCTAACAATCGCGGTATTTATTTATCTATTTTAAAACAGAAGTGCTCTATAACGCTACACAAACATAGTTTAAACAAGCCTAAGTGCTTCCAGTCAGCTGCTCTCCAGCCTCGAAGACTTCCTCGCTTCTCTTCCCTCCGCCTTCCCCGAGCATCCTTCCCCGGTGCTGGCGGCTCCCAGCTCTTTTGGGCACGGACAGTAAAGCCATCAGACTCCAAACAGGGAGACACTTCTGTGCTAAAAAGTACCTCCCCTCAAGTCCACTGTAGGAAAGTAATTGGTTTCATCCAACACGCACAGATGACAAGGAAAGGAATCTTCTCCAGAAGGCCTCATTTAGCACAGGAGAAAAGGCAATTTTCTCAGCCAGTGCGACACGTTGCTGGAGCAAACAGCTGAGAGAAAAGGCTGCTCTTACTGGCAGAGGAGCATTTGCACTGCTTCTTCTAAATCAGATTTCAGCCTTGAATTAATAACTACCTTCCTCCCCACCAAGAAACATCAGTGCGAGCGAGCAGCTGTAGTATGCCAGCCTAGTTCAAGATTTGTGGGCTGAATTAACATCCACCAGCAAGTTTTCTCGCTTAGAGACGGCACTCTCCCTGGGAAAAGAACCGCTTCTACAAATCTTCTCCTGGTTGCTTTGCTAAAGCATAATTTACAAAACCTCCGTCAAGGAAGACTGCAGAATCATGCAAAGACATGGGGAAGGGCATGCAAAGCAGCACTGCGGTAAAAAATGCTGACGATGCACAACCAGAAAGATTTGACACAGGAGCCCAAAGCCCAATTACATAAATGCTTAGCTGGTAACAGACTCCAGCATTTGCTAGGGACGAGGACAAGTGCTCCACACACAGAGGCGTGCCATGTCCACGGACAAAAACACCACAGTGGCACACGATCCGAAACACATGTATTTCTCCTCTAGCGCCAAACCCCAAGTGCAATGTTAAGTGATGCTCTAACAGGCATGGTGCTGTTTGGAGAAAAAGAATAAAATTAAAAAAAAAAAAAAAAAGGTCTTTAGGATCTTTAAGGGAACAATCTGAAGCACATAAAAATTAAGCTTCATATTTTACGATAAAATGCTTGCCAGGGGAATAACTGCCCTGCATGTAAGCAGAACACAGCAGAATCCCGAAAAGGCACCAAGCACAATAAGCTGTTTCTTTGATTTGAAACCCTTAATTCAGAGTACAGGAATGATTCCAGACTTCTAAGTCACTGAGCATGCTTCCTACAGCAAGAACAGAAGCTGAAAGGCAGCCAGGTCTGGCACTCAGCACTAGAAGCTGCCGGCAGGAACGGGGCTAGAGCCGAGACGCACGGTGAAACGGCAGAATCGGACCCCGCTCCGCGACGCTACCAAGCACTAACCGGCAGCGATTAACAGGGCGATGAGCCGCCGCTGTCCTGTTCTAGGCTGGCAGCGCTCTGGCTGCAGCTCATCCTCTGCTGAGGAGCAGACAGGCGAGAAGCGCGTGTTTCGTTAGCTATGCTTCTGGCAGATCTGCACCGTGTAGTTTCAAGGACAATACTCAGGAGTGGACTGGGGAAGTTAAGGGAGCCAGAGGGGGCTTGGAGAGTACTCACTACGTGCTTTTCACCAAGGATTTTCCCTGCAAGAACGAGCTTTTGTAAAGCTTAAACCAATGTACATAAAAAAACTAAGAGAAGCTTCCTCAAAGAGTGAAGCCAAGATGTCTACCAAGAGACGTGAGTCATTTTCAGGCACAAATACATACATGAAAATCCACAGATCTGGAGTATTCCTAAGCTCCTTACTCATTTCCCAGCTCTGTATTTGCTCTGAGGAAATCTCATTTCCCAGCTTAATTATACAGCTTGAGTTGACACTCTTGGCCAAGTTCAAGGTATGCAGAGCATTTGATTGACTATAGCTTGGTCGGTAGGGCCAGACAAAACAGAAGAACTGAATGACTCTGGTTTTCTCTCTGATAACACGGGGCAGGGAGAACCGGGCTGCCGTCTCACCTGCTTGCCTGCCCCGGGCTTGTCACCTTGCTACGCCGTGTGCTTTACACGCGGTGCCCTGAAACTCCATGCCCACAAGACACACGATACCTGAATCGGTAGCAGAGGAACACGAACGCCAGCCAGAAGATGTCTTCTTGTGAAGGATCTCAGTGGGAGTTCGGCCAAACGGGCGGCCCTTGGGCAAACCTAAACCCCTCCGCAAAAGCTACGAGGAGGAGAGACCTGGCATTTCTGAAGAGGTTTCTTCAAAACGTTTTCATTCCATTCAAATGCCTCCAGCAACTGATGTAGTATAAAAGGTAAAAGTCTCCTGAAAAAGCTTGGGGAAACCACCTTGTGCTCCGGTTTCAGGAAATTCAGAGCTTCCTCACGAACGTGCGAGGGTGGAAGTAGGAAATCCCCTCCGCGCTCGCCGCAGAGGGGAGAGCGCAGGGAATTTCAGGGGTGGGGGCTTGCGTTTCACCTGGGGCTTTGTGGAGGGACTCTGGTTGGTTGCTTTCAGAGGTTCACTCTTTGGTTTGTTTCAGAGGACTGCTTTTTTCCAGAGGGAAAGAGTGGCTTAAAGGCTTTCCAGAACAGACCGAGTTGGTTTCTCCATTCCTGCATTTCCCAGCTGGCTAATATTCTCCCTTCCCTTGAAAGATGATTCAGGATTTCAACAGAAAAAAGACTGGCTGAAGTCCTCTGGTCACATCAGCCAGACTGACTTCATCTAAAACTCGGTTGCAGGGAAACAGCCACAATGGATTCAGCCCTGCTAAGCGCACGCTTTCCTTCCTTTGGGAAAGTCCGCCCTGCCTAAGCCTCCCGACCAGGAAAGAGCCCCTGCAACCGCACGCCCTCCTCCTCCTGGGTCTTGCTCCATCCTCCACGCCGTCGCTGCGGGTCATCCACGCCGTCGCTGCGGGTCATCCACGCAGGCTTGCAGCTTTTGGTTGCAGTTATTCCTGCTGGCAGTAACTTGCTGCTGCCATCACAAAACCATCTCTCACCCCAGTAGAAAGTATCAAGAAAGTACGGGCAGATAGGTTTCCCGCTCCAGCCGAAGGGAACAGTAATGTTTACGGCACCACTAGAACTAGAGCTCTGTAATATTACTTACTCAAAAAGAATGATTTTCAGATAGTCTCATGAAAGACCAAAAGAACCCCAAACCCAGAATCAAGCACATTCCCTCACACTCACCAATACCAGATAAAATATAGATAGGAGAGAGCAAGACTAAACGTCATTAAATAAAGCACAGATTCAGCTGCAATTAGAAGTGGAAGAAAACCATGATCGAATTTCTTAAACCGTGAAATAGTATAAAAATGAGTCTGAAAAATTAACTATTCTTTCATCAGAAGTTAATGAAGCCTACAGGCAGTAGGATATATGCCAAGTCTGGATCATACATGCTGCTACCAATTAACAAAATATTGCCTCCATTTCTAAACATTTCATTTTTTTTTCATTCTTGGATCCAAGCAAGACTTACGCTAGTAATTTCAGGATGAAATTGTTATTTGGAAGAAATGTTAAGCTGCTAAAAACAACAGTTGGTAAAGAGAGGGTAAGGTGCTCAAACTGATGCCTGCAAGTCACGGCGGAAGTCGTGCTCTCGGCAGCCAGGCGGCTTGTCCATTTTATTTCCAGATTTTTCTTCTCCTGGTGCACTACAGCTGAATACTGCTCTGTATTTTTTTTTTTTTTTTATTCTAAAGCTGTGCCGAGTATGGGTGCATGCCAGGCAAAAGCCTTGTGAGAAGTAGTGGAAATTTCAACCACCGATTAGCACGAAAGCAAAAGGGGTAGTTGAGGAACTAAAGGAGAAGTACTGAAACTCTGGAAGGCCAAAAGGGCACAAGCACTTATCACCGATATCAGCATGTCCCCCTGCATCACACGGGAAGTCAGGAGGGACGGAAACTACTTTTCAGGCCAGGACAGCAAGTTGCTTTCACTGCACCCCAAGAGGCTCGCAGACATGAGCCCCCAGGCTTCCCAAGAGAGCCCGGGCTGCCCCAAGCACCGACCATTTTCTGCATCCCAGCATACGGAGCCTTTGGATTTCCCAGCTGTCAAAACCATAGGGTTCTCCTGAAGTTCTCAAAGTATAAACAAAATTATAAGTTCCTATGTTGCACTCAGAGATCAGATTTTAAAATCGGGTAGCCGCCAGAGCTAGAAGATCACGCCAAGGGTGAGAGTCTCCTAAATGAGGCACAGGTCTTGGTACAGGAGAGAATACCTACTTGCAGGAATTAAAATTTATATAGACATCCTGTTTATCAGCTAAGCGTGGCCAATATTCATACAGACTTCCTTGAATCAATACTGCCCTGCCAACAAGAAGGGAAATAAATTGCTGGGAGCCGAGGCGGACGGGCAGGAGGAGGACGGGGGCGGCACGGGGGCAGGGAGAGGACAGCCACCCTGCTCTTAACTGCTCCAGCTTCTTGGGAAGCATATGAGAGAGGGAAAAAGGTAGGAGCAAAGAGTCCGTTTCCAGTGGAAAGGAGCCACGAAGCAGTGAGCGTTTCCTTTTTCTTCTGTGCAGTGAACAAAGGAGAAAGCTAAAGACCCTGTCCTGGGCTAACACCTATTACTTATACCACACATTTGCTTAGATCTAATTATAACTATAATTAAACTATAATTGAAATTTCCTGCATGGATATCACTCCATAAAGAAACCACCTTTTCCATTTCAGTGCAGTTGTTTCTATAGCGGCATAAGGTAAAACCAGGAAAAAGCCCACTTCTTTCGGAACGTGGCCGTGTGCTCAGCCTAATCAGTAACAGTGATAAAAGTATAATTACGCCAGTAAGCGTTCCCGTAAGTCAGCAATCGATCTCCTCAATGTAACAAGAGCCAACAGATGGCACCGACAAATTGACTGCATTGAAAAAAATCAGCATGTTTATTGAGAAGAAATACATTTCCTAGAATTGTTCCGAGGAGTCCTCCTGCTCCAAATTCCTCCTGGAAAACCCTCAGTAAACATTCACTGATGCATTCTGCCGCAGACGAACATGTCCATGCAACTTGGTTCCCGCGTTGCTCTGTGAGGGCACACGGCAGAGCACGACTGAACGAAAAGCTGCCACTGGTGCAGGTCTTATTCCTGTCTTCTCCAGGCAGGAATAAGCCTGGAGAAGGCCGATTAAAATGCAAAGGCACCTGAACTCCTTCTACGTTTGCAAGTGATGCCAGCTGAGAAGCCCTCTCCTTTCCATCCACTAGAGCTACAGTCTTACTAGGCTGACAACATGAGCTGTCAGAGGGATGGACAGAGAAGAGCCGCTCTTTCCAGCTGCTCCTGCCTGCCAGAAACACTTGGGAAGCTCGGGAACACGGCCTGGTTGGATTAAGCACCTGCTGGAGGGGTAAAAATCACTCCAGTAAGCAGATACCAAAGCTGCCCAGGACCTTCAGGAGAACTCCAATAGCAGAGACCAGAATTAAGACGGGGGGGGGAGAAAAATCAAGAGAAAAACCTGACATCAGCAGCAGGTGCAACTGCAAAAAGCACGGCAGTCCCAGCCCAGCGCCGACAGCACAACACACCTCAGGAAACCTCTAGGGTACGATCGTATCTAGATGTTAAATACAGCATCCTCCGTACCTTCTCCCTGCTGCAAGTGGGACGGCGAGCATTAAGCTGCTGCAACGCACCGACCGAGGGCCTGACCTGCACCACGCTGCACGCTCCAGCGTCATCACGTATCCCGTGCCGTAGATCGGGCTTCGCCATTGCCTTTTTCCCCACATTAGAGCCGTCTAGTCAGAAGAGCTCTGCAGACCAGATAAGCAAGCAAGTATGTACAGAAGATGATCTGCATATTGGCTACATGTAGAGGCACTTAACTGGCATATGGACACACGGCTGTGATAAAAACAGAACTTGAACTCTGGGCTACTGTAGGTCGCGTCCCTTTTCGGGAACTCAGTTTGATAGATGTCACTCTACAGCAACGCCGCGCTTCCATATGGACAGACGGATAGCAGAGGCACATGGTTTTCAGGCAAGCTGTCATCACAAGTCTGCTTGTGTGTTTAAGGTCACTAAAAGTGATCTCTCTAGAGGCAAATAGGCAATTTGTACAATTTTCAGTCACAAGAAAATGCTCGACAAAAAGATGTGCTCTAACTGACATTCTAGATACTCAGACAATAGCTTGTTACTGAACTGGCGAGACTTCTCTTGGCAAGCTCGTGGGCAAAACGGAGGCATCTCCTCCTCGGAATTAACTAACGAGCAGAATCCACCTAACTAAAAGTGATGTAGCAGATAAAACTAGGCCATTCTGCAGCAAATTCAGTGGCTTTTGGAGGTGGCACAAACACAAATATTGGCAGCAACTGAGCGCAGGAAACCGTGGACCAAAATGCGTATAGAAAAGTTGCATTTGCTCAGGAAGGAAGTTATCACCTTGTCCACATCCCTCTTCGGAATCAATGCAGAGACTTGTGTCTTGCACAAGGTGAAGAAAATACCGATGGTGTTTTGAGAAAAGTCAATACATCCAAATCCTCTTGGCCTGCTGCAATGTTAATACCCTGCTTGTGTGAATGCTGTTCTCCGCTATGACCTTTCCTTGTCCCCAGGGGAACAGAACTGGGATTTCAATGACAGAAGCACAAAACCCACATTCACATCTCCAGCTCAGCACACCAGCTAATCCCAGTTAAGAAAATCTCATCATTTCAGTGCATGTACAGCAGCCTACAAATGCAGTTGGAACTGTCGCAGCCAGAGGAAACTCATCTACAACACCCTCTAGGAGCCCAGCCTTTACCCGTGCTGACAACCAAAATACCAATTCCTCATTTTCCAGTCTCTTATTAACACTACGCTAGCAGCTGCAGCTTCTCTTTTCAAAAAGAAACTCTCAAACACATACAAGAGGTGAATGCCCCCGCCTGAAACACACTGCTTCACAGCATGAGCTTCAGTGTCAAACGGCGACTTAATCCCAAATGCAAACGCTTTCTTTTCCTTTTCTGAAAGATGCAAGGGATGACAGGTACGCTCTCGCACGTTCGGCCACAGCAAGTGAGAGGTAAGGTTCTGCAAGCAACGAGCACGCTTGATCGCATTGCTAAAACCGGCTTCCAGGAAGTGTATCCTCCTCCCCTTGTCACGGTTACCTTGCATCACAGGTCAGCAGCAGTGCGGTTCTGCAGAGCTTCTCCTAATTATTTCATCTCTTGGGGTAACAGTAGGGAGACAGTAGAGAGATTCTAAATTACCTCAGAATCTGCCGAACATGCTAACATAAACTACATCACAGGCTTGCTGACAGCATTAAGGGCGTTAAGACTGCAGAGAAAGGCAAGGGGAACGTAACTGGAGACGCCAATTCGATAAACAAACGCTTTCAGTGCACGAAGAACCTCCTGCTGCAAATCGGAGGTGCTGCAAGTGCAAGTTCTTCGGCTTGCAGCGGGGACACACCACGAAGCATCGCCTCAGACCGCAAACACAGACTTGGGAAGAGGCAGGGCAGAGGGACAGGCTGCAGCACCTCGCGCAGAACCGCGCCAGCCAGCTGCCGCTGGTTTGCTGTGCGGAGCGTGTCTAGGCTGTACGGTATTACTACGTACGCTACAAAACCTGACGGCTGCTCGCTGAGTTGCCTGGGCTTCAGGCTGACCAGAACTCCAGAGGACCAAACTGTGGCCAAGGAGGTCAGCCATCCACAGCTTAAGCACAGGAATCCCTTAAGCTACACCACATCTACCTCCAGCCTTCATCCTTCTCAAAGGCAATCTTTTCTACGTCCCGGTCAGACACCGAATCTCCTGGTCCCAGCCACTACTGCCTTTTCTTCCTCAGCTACAGCAAGAGACTACACTGGATTGAGCTGAGGGCAGAGCAAGTCTTAACAAACCAGAGTGTAGCTAGCCACACCTAACCAATTCAAACAACAGCACGGTATATTCACACAATTCCATCTCTTCTGCATTTCACCAGGTTTACATTGTGCCGTGTTTACATTACAACTGACCTCTCCATCTTTTCATTTAGCACTCTGTTACAAGAGGAGAAAAACCCTCCAGCTCCACGGCTTCAGCTGACATTTGTGCCAGTAATCTGTTTTTAGTTCAGAAGCCTTATAAAATTACTATAATGCTTAACAGATGCAAGTCTAAGAACTTCACAGGAGTCAGAACCATGAATTAGAGGTGGTATGGAAAATTATTTATTTATCCTAGTCGAGGAAAAAAAACAAACCACACCCAAAAATGCCAGCCTACAGCGATGGCCTGTACTACTACACTTAAATACGTCCACATGTCCATCCACAGACAGCAGGCACAAAAAACTGAATGCCCGGTGACGTGACTTCATCGAACTCCTTCATACCTTGAGTACAAATGCAGAATATTTAAGAACCGGTATTAAAAATTAGCTTAAGCCTAAGGGGAAAAAGCTGAGGTAAAAGCCAAGTGAAGGCCCCTCTCCCCCCCAGCACAGCTCTTCCTTGACTTCTTTACGTCTTGTTTCTGCCTCAGGATCTTTGATCTAACGAGAGTCTTTCTACAGCAGAGATTGAGATCTCCCAAACCAGTGCGTGCTGTAATCGGTTCACAAAACGCAAGTCGCAAATTAGGCCACTATCTGGTCAAATCTAACCTGAGCTGCAGGTGTAAAACACGTCATACAGACGTTTAATGGGAAAGCAGCTTTCGCTTGTAGCATTAGCAGTGGCCCTACAGTAATTACAGGGGGATCTACCGAGGCAATGCAAGTACTGCGTGGGTTTGCTGGAGTGAAAGGAATGAAAATTCAGCAATGAGCACTGCTGTGGTTCAGCCGTACGATCTGCTGACAGTCTGCAGCGCTACCTCCATGGGTTCCATGCAAATTAAAAGCAATCCTGGCACTTACTACACAAAGACTGCACTTGCTAATTAAAACCGGTTTTTGAATGAGCTTAGTTAAACTAGTGCAGAACCTTATGGAGGTACATTTAAATTGATGTAGACCAGTTAACTAGTCAAATGCGATGTGAAAAAGCAGATCCCGCTTGTCACATAAGCTTGACTATTCTGTAGAGGAGGCTCAGATCCAGGCACTCTGGCCAGCAGACGGGAACGTAGCATTTCTGCTTAGGTCCGACCAGACTCTTGCTTATGCTACAGCTCGGCCTCCCAGCAGCCTGCACACAAGCAAAGCCAAGAGGTGAATCAAAACCTGGGAGGATGCTTGCCCACCTTGGTCTCCTTTCAATACAGGTTACCCTCCAACTCAGGGCATCGTGTGCAAATTGTTTTCTTAATCGCTCTCCACCCACAAAGTAATTAAACAGCTGAACTTTTGTCCAAAAGCACAGAGGCAGCAAGGTCGGGCCACATCTGCACAGTGCTGGCCATCAGGATGCGGCACTGACCTCGTTTTAAACCAAGGCGAATGGAAGAAAGGTCTGGGAAAATAAGATGACAACACAGGATGTTCTTGCCTTTATCTGCCGTATTTCCCACACGCGTAGAGCAGCGCACATCGCGCTGCACGTAGGAGGGGAAGCCCAAAGCAGCTCGCACGTGCTCCGCTCCGCACCTCGGCAGCGATGGAAAGAGCTGAGCATCTGAGGGGGAGAGGGAGAGGAGGGGGAGAGCCGCAAGGACGTCACGGGGCAGAATCCTGCAGGAGGCCGGGTTGCCTGGAGACAGAGCCGGCAGGAGGAGGAGGAAAAGCCATTGCCGAGAAGAAAAGTCAAAACGCCTTTCACAAGCAGAGTTCCATCCCGTGCCCCGGCACACGGTCACCGAGGGGAGGTTAATCGGAAAGGACATCGTCATCCAACACGGCCGTGGTTGTTCCAGGTTTCTTCTGAAAACTGCATTCGTGACTCTGCCCAAGTGTTTCACATTGAATGTAAAGTTTTTAGCGAACTCAAGTGTACATTAGATTCCCCTCCCCCCTTCCCCCCATATTTCACACCTTCTAACAACTTTAAAAAATCCTGGTGCTGCATTACAGCTCAGAGCACAGCAGAGCCCCCCGGACCACTACAAAACGCCTGAGTGTAACCAGGTGAGACCAAAACCACGTCAGTTCACCTCAGAGGACATTTATGCTCTGGATTTGCCATAGTTCTTTTGTTTGCAAAGACAGGAGAGGGGAGGAGACTGTAGTGAATTCATTTACGGTATCAGTCTGACAACGTGTCAGACACCCGCAGTGATATCCAACGTAATGCAGCAGGCCATAACCGTATCGGGAAAATTAGACCACTTCTGAGAAAAGCCTGCTGTTATTAGGCACTGGGGTCTCCCTGACTTGCAGGAATTACAACCAGAACGACGCCAACTGGCCCGGGGTTGAAGACACGACTTCCGCACTTCCACTCAATGCTGGTACAGTCTTTTTTTCCAAACGTGGAGTTGTTTAATTTGTCCCTACCTCACAATCTCTCTGAAAAGCCCAGTGAAGGAATAAGGAAATAAAATCCATACGGAGCAGTCTGTCGGATCCTCTACGACTAAAGCTATCAACTTTTTCTTTTGGACACTTCCACACGTGAACGCCTTTCACGGTCACTTCTTCCGCCCCCTCCGCTCCGCTCCCACCCCTCCCACAGCCACCATCAGCCGGCAGATGAGGAGGGAGCCCAGTGCCCAGCCAGCGGCTCCGCCGGCTGGTCAGCCTCAAGGCTGCACTGCAGCCTAAGCCTTCAGTAACAACAAGAGTCAGTTTACCGACACCTTTAATACCCGTTTGTCAATATTATGACAGGAGACGTTAGTTGTGCATCGTACCTGACCACCATTCAGACATTCGACTCCTAACATCTCTTGAGATTGCCATGGTAAGATTTGAAGTGGCTGTCAAAGAGCCAGTATTGCTAAAACTAAAAAGCCCATCAGCGTCCAATCAGCAAAGCTTTCTTAACGCATACCACGCCGAAGTAAGAGCACCTCGCAAAAGCCCAAGTGCACGCTCTTAAGTTGCCGCTGATTTATTGTTGCTTTGCCCAGAACCAAGCGATAGCCGAAGCAGGGAGCACGCCAACTAATATATCCAGCTCATTTCAGCGGCCAGAGTCAAGGCCCGCTTGCAAGATCACCTGTACTCCAAGGAGCCTGTTTCTTACATTGCTAGTGCTCTTGCCTGCAGCCAGCAGAGCTGGAGGAAGTCATACGATACTGTTACGCGCTGGCGCTGCGTTAGAGCAACACTAGACTCTTGGACCGAGTTGCTTAGCAGCAGAGTTTTGGAAATGTAGTCGCATGCAGGAAGAAATCTGTCACAGCAGGCTACGCATCAAGAATGCCGTACGGCAGCGGCCACGGGCCCGCCTGCCGCGAAACCGAGCTGTACTTGCTGCAACACAGAGACCTCGTTTGAGAGCAGATGAGGAATGAGACACACAGCCTACCTGCCAGGTTTTTAGGGAAAGACTCATCTCAAACATCAATAGGAAGTCTTCACAAAACTGCTAGGATATCAGAGCAAGCAGGTTTTAAGCGTTACTGAAAGCTTCCCTGGATTGCCATTTTGCTCCAATTCAGCCATGACCTAAAAATGCAAGTGACAAGGAAAAACAGTACATTTCAGGTACACAGCTTCAAATTAGCCTCGGATTTGAATGCAAGTGGACTGAATTATTAAAAAGCAAAAGCTCGGCGGTAAAGAAAGTTAGTAGGTGGCGTGCATGAAGTGAAATGTTAAGAAACATGGTGTACTTTTGCTTTTGAATATTTTTAAGCAATACTTATAATGCAAAGGTCACTCCTCGGACCGAGAGGTCTCCAATGAGAAGAGGGAATACCTTAACCCTGCTCACGTCAGAAACACGCGCTGAGCAGCCAGCCTGGTGCACAACAACAGGTCTCTCGACAAGTAAAGAGTAGCCGGCTATTTCTGAAGAGCAGCAACATGCACGCAGCAAAAGCAGCTCTGGTTTGGCTCATCAGTCTTCCATACAACACAAGAAATCCTACTGCCAGTGTAATCAGTAAGCTGCAATCAGGAAAAATAACTGGCATTGTACCAGGATGTGCAGCAGAGCCACAGGGAGCCCTTGCACCGGCTTTCGATTTATTTCCTGAGGCTCCTTAAGGGTTAAAGCAGAGGACTTCTGGAAGATATTAAGCACTGATGTCTTGGCTTCCCTTCTGCAAACAGCAACAACCTCCAGAGGAATCTGTCATCCCATATAACAATCCCTTTCACTCAACCTCAGCGGCCCGTTCCCTTTGCCTTGCCACAGCCTAAGCAGCAGTGGCTCCGCGCTGAGCTATTACACCGAATTATGCCCACATTCCAGGGAGGAGGCCAGGTTCTGCAGCAACGCCAGCATACACAGCATTTTTAATATGCAGTTATATTATGTGCAGTTATATTCAGAAGCATAATAGTTCCTGGTTAAAAAAGAAGGCTGTAAGAACATTAAATATCACATTGGGATCACAACGGTATCAGAGAAAATCTAAAGCGACAGATAAGATGGAACAAATCACTATTCGACTTCATATGCCATCAAGTCCATTTGGGAATACAGTATTGTGGGCTTCGAGACATAAACTTGCACAGATAGTTTCCTAAGCCTGTAAGTGTTAGGTCTTTTCTAGACTGAAGCAAATCTACTTGGATATTCAGAATAATCCAAAAGCAATAGCTAACGCTACAGCACACCCTTGCAGAAAAGGGAGTTACCCGCTGGTACCGTTACAACTCAATGGCTGCCACACAGCAAAAACTTGTACCCAGGGTACCCCCCCATGAATCACGAGCGCTTCTCAAGAGGTCCACAGCTAGCTCTGCTCCCCACGATGCCAGCGAGAACGCCAAATGCTGTACACCGAGGAACCGGTACCTAACAATTGTCAACTTTTCCCACAAATACCTGCGTGCCACCATTTATAAAGGCTGCTAAATAACCAGAAAGACAATGAAATCAGAGCTATGAAAGCTACGCAGAAATCTCATCTGACGGTCAAAGTCCTGAGGCAGCCGTTAACTATCGGCACATCAAGGTTTTGAAGATGATCCACAGAAGCCAAAGATTTCAGATGCAGGAAGCGTTCACGTGTGCATCGACAGCCTGCCCTTAGCAGGGGCCGCACCCGCAACCCGGCTGCGACGGAAGGCGCGCTGGGCAGCACGCGGCACTGCGGCCTGGCCGCGCGGAGCAGGACTGCCCGGCTGCAGAGCGTGCTGACACCAAACGCATCCGTCGTCACTCTGACGGGGTACGGGCAGGGGGAAAGGCACTGCCAGGGGGTGAGCTCGTTCCCCATTCCGTTTCTGTACGCAAGTAAACACCGCTCCCTCAGCCGGTGCCTTTAAGATCACAATTAGAAGGTGATAGCATCGCGTTTATTTCTGCGATTATTTTTGCAGGTGCCAAATGCATTAATGCTACGGGGTCCGGAGTATACCGAGCGGGAAGGGACCAAGATTTTGACAGGAAAGGGAAGGATAAAGCAAAATGCCAGATCTAGATGATGTATTCAGAAATTTTTAGACACTGCGTTTCCAGCAACAGCCCTTATACGTTTGCCACGATTAGATGGCAGTTTCTATGGGAACAAATAAGCAGTGGCCCCGTCACAAGATGTCTTGTAAACGGCACTTTCTTACGGCTTAGCGTGAAACGCACCATCCACTCGGTACATCTGGAGATGTAGGCTCCCAGGCTCCTCAGCGTGATCACGTCTGAAATGCTGAGGGCAGCGTACGTGTGCATTTATGATGAATATCCACTGCTTTGCAAGACTGTACTAGCCGTCAGGATTAATGTATTCTCGGTGGCAGCCAACCCATTCGACATCTGCTTTAATTTGGGAAACTTCTGCCCGTATAAATGTTCGTTCTGGGAGCGGTCCTTTTTTTTGTGAGAAACGCAGGCGGTAGCAGAGTGCTAGTGCCACAACCGAACTGGCATTGACCAGCTGAGAGAAGATGCCCACCTCTGGGAAAGGTACAGCAATTTGAAGAGAAAAAGCACCATGAAGGCTAAGCGCTTCTTCCCTTCTATGCCAGATAGTAGATCTCAGTTTTTCTCCAGACCACTCATCCTCTTCCCCTCCAAAAACAGCCCCAAACACCTACAGGCTGAACTTTAGCGACTGATGAAGCCCCTGAGCCCATTAAAGCCCAAATCACAGAAAGATTTCTCATGTCGCAGCGTAGCCTAGAAAAGATTTCTCCAGATCAGGTTATCAGCTCGTGACGCAAAATTAAAACAGATACTCCAAAAGTACTTTCAGTACAACGCCAGCATTGTCGTTACGCTCAAAAGAGTCCAGTGTTTGTGTGCGCGTAAGGCACCAATACACACGGTATCGAATAATGAACACTGGTTTCAAATCTCCAGGCGGTGCCAGATCTGCACACCTCCAGAGGAGAGACCCAAGCAACGGCAAGCATTGGCTCCTGCAAAGAGAGTCTGTGATCGGGCCCGGAGCCAGCAGCGAGGGGCAGACAACCACAGCCTCTCTGCCGCAGGTTCACCTACTGGTCAGTTCCACTACTGCCTGCTCCGAACAGTTCTTGAAAGGCTGTAGTTTACCTCTCAAAGACGTCTCCATCAGTAACATGTTTAGTACGTGCTTGCAAAACCTAGTAACTTTAGTCTGCATTTGGCTCAAAAAGGAATGGAAACAATCAAGCCAATGCAACACAAATTTTTAGCCCTAAAATGTCAGAATTTTCATTGCAGTCACAAGAATACAGAAGAAAGCAATGTTCTTCTCAAACCCATCGCCTCCGCTTACTATCTCCACTCCTTCAGTTGATTAAAAATCCCTCGATTAGCTGATTGAGGGAGGGTTAATGCTATTGTCAGGAAGATCTGTTCCACACTCCTCTGGGCCTGAAAACAACCGTGGCTGCCTCCATCCCCCTGATTACACAAAAGAACATTTTCAGACTCAGCAAAGGTTCCAGAGTATCGCCACCCCTCACTCCAAAACTGTTATGAAATGAAGTGGAAATTTTTAGGAAGAGAAGCCAAAAATGAAACTGTAAGGAATGCAGCCTTCAACACATTAACCCTCAACAGCCAAGAAAAAAAGAAATCCAAGCACCGGAGAGCCCCTTCCTCGCCCTGATCTTGATGCGCTTTGCAGGAGAAGCAAACCAAGTCGTGCCAGTGTTAGTACCACGAGTTTCAGGCAAGCCGCCTCTTCCGTGCCACCGCCCCATCTATTTCTCATTATTTGCACTGACTCAGAAAGACATTTACTAAATACACTAAAAGTAGTGACCTTAAAACCTCAAGCCGGTCACAGCAGCTTCTCTGCTGGCAGGAGAGCAGGCAGCGCGGTGGTATGGCTGCCCGTAAACCAGCACACCCAGGGAACCGCCTGGCTGGGATCTCACTCCACCGTCACCATCCGTCACCCTGCCCTGCAAGGGACCTTCTCGGGGACACTGCTGAAAACGAGAGCCTCTACGGGCACAACAGGAACGGCAAAGTCAAAGCTCAACTTGTCTGATGTTTGCGACCTATTGATCTTCCCCAGACTCCTCCAAACCCCCGTGAGGTGGGAGAACCACTGGCTGCCTCCGCCCTTCTGCTTTCAGCAGCATTTACAAAAGCACAAAGGAAGACGCATGGTTGGCAACTTAAGTTCGATCATAAAATATGGCTTAAAATAAACCAATGTTCTGTGGTGGAAGCTGAGCGGGAATACCTAAGTGAAGTCAGAAATTTCTTCACTCTTAACAAGCAAGAAGCTCATAGCTTGCTGAGGACAAAAACGCCCCTGCAGTTACTTCCACTAGCAGTCACCAGCGATGTCAGAACACAGCACCTGCCTCTTGGAGCTTTAGGAAGCTGGATTCTCCCGCAAAACACACAAAAAGATCAGCTTAAAATTTAAATTTGTTTCATAACAAAGCAAGCTTGACAGAAGATCCTTCCACAGCAGTAACTGCACAGACCAACTTTTTAAAGAATCACCTTTCACTTTGGTACAGAACCGAATTACAGCACTAGAGAAGCCTACAAGCCACTTCCAACAAGAGTATCTGATTTCCCTTATCAGGAGAAACAACTTAAACCCACAGATAACACACTCAGGAGTTGAAAACCGACTTCAAGCCAAAACGTGATACAGCAGCAGCCTCTCCGGGGAGTGTGGTACAGCATGGTCCGAGCAAAACGGCACCCAGACGGACAACTGCTGTGCCACAAGAAAAGCCTGCCGAAGCCCCGGAGGAACGGGCTCACGCCGTGGGTCAGCGTGCTTCCACCTGTGCCAGCTGTCGATTGCTACTTCATCGCAGAGGAAAGAGCCATGGAGACGAAGGGCACTGCTGCAAATCTCCCGTCCTCAAGGACCCCCCAGTTGTACAACACACGATACCTCTTCACACCACTCACGCAGCAAGCGAGAGCCCTTAAGATGCATGTTTTCCCCTTCTGAAGGTGGATAAGCTGAGGAGTCCTCCCAAGAGCTCAACAAGCAAAGGGGGTAAGCATTTGTCTGCAAAGAGGAAAGAGCCCTGAATCAAGGGTTATCGTAAGGGACAGAGTGGAGATTTTATTTCCAGCTTTACTGGCAAAGCAGGGACAACATCATCACCCGTACTCTTGTAAGAGAGAACCAAACGGTCACAGCAACCAGGAAGTCAGCTCGTGTTCATCATTCACCTTTCTCTGCAAGCTGAAGCATAACACAGCTCCTCAGAGGAGTTAATTCAGGTGAGGACAGGACAATTCCAGAGCTTCACACTAAACGCCCAAGCAACCCACCGCTTTCCAAGTACCACCCGCAGCCATTAACCCCAGGTTGGTGACAGTACGTGGCAAAGGGCCAAAAAAAAAAAAAAAAAAAAATCACAAGCAGCCACAGATGTCACGGTCTTATCACTGCTGCTCCATCTATGCCAATCGAACACGTTACTCTAGTCCAAGGAGCCAGCAGCTTTAGCTGGCAAAGTGGGAGACGGGCAGCAACCACGGGCTCAGGTGTCTGGAGAGTTCTGAGCGGGGTTTCTGCCCTCAGCACCAGCGCAGTCCTCACGTGCGTGACAAATAACCATCGCTGCACCCCAGCCCTAAAACTTAACGCAAGGGACAATGGAGTATTTTTGGAGCATGGAGACACTGCTATTTTGAAAGCAGACTTCAGTGCTGTAGTACCGAAATCCTAATTGTGGCTGCTGCTTTGCTTTGCCACCGTAAATCCTGTTCCGAGGGAGTAAGACAGCAGCCAATACATGAGCGTAGGCATTGCACAACTGGGCTTCTACAAGCACTTGGTGTGAAGAATAATGTTCTTAAAAGATTTAATTTCTAGGGAATGTTTAAATACTGAAGAGTAAACACTGAGTCAGAGACATGCACTAAATACAGGTAAATGCAGCAGGGGCACGTGGAAGCAAAGCCGCAGCCTGGAATTCACTCAATACCTCTCCTTGTACATGTGAAATTCAGGGCCCGACAGAGGACAAAGCCTCTTTTATACGTGCAGAAACTGCAAGAAAACAAAACCCAAACAAATAAAGCCAATCTACAAATCCGTTTGGGGGTCTTAAAACAAGTCTGCAATACACAGCTTCGTGTGTCTGAATTTTCAGTGTTTGAGCTTTTTCTTATGCATAAAGCACAATGGTCAGACAGCAAGTACTCACAACTCAAGGAATCATCGGGCAGAACAGCAATGCAGAAGAAGAGGTGGGTCAACGATCACTGCAAGGGTCTGGGAAAGTACCGTGCATCTTTGGGGAGGTGACTGCACGGGGCGAGTATTGCTCCCTTCCATGCGTTAACTATCTGAACATACGGTGGTTTTCCCATTTCACTGTATTTCCTATTTCTTACAGCAAACAGGTCAGCAGCAATTGCACCAGGAAGCCGACAACACATTTTGATTTTTCTTTCAGCAGACTGACAATATTTGCTTTCACAAGAACAAGCCGATGCAGCTATTGAATAAGTGTTCTTATCCCAGATCTTATAGTAGAGCAAGATGCACGCAAAAGCAAAAGAACTATATATTAAGGTAACTCTCCAGTTCAAACAGCCACAAAACACAGAGTTGTGTGTATTTTCTACGAATTCTTGCTGGCCATAGATAACAGGTGTTTTCTGGTACCAAACTGCCCTTCCTAGAGTGCATCGCCAGGAAATAATGCTCTGTTTGGCAGTACCCAGTGCTAACCAGAAGCACCGAGCTTCCCTCTGCAGAGCGCATCCTAGCACGTAATGGCATTTGTTAACACCCTGACGCAGCTAAACTACTATTTCAAAACAAGCTCAGCAAGCCATGACAAAAGCGGAAGGCACAGCTGGAAGCTCGCACAATCTCTGCAACTTCAGAAACACAGACGAAGCGGGCTAGTTCAGCACATCCACCCAGACAGGGCTTTCCCCATCGACTCCCAGGCTGCCTACCTCGGGCTGCCCAGAGGCGCAACGCCTGCGCGCCCCTGCCCTCGCTTCACGTCCAAACAAAGTTCGAGCCACCCTTGGCCACGGGATTTTTGCCTCCTCAGAAGGGGAAGGGGACCACAGGAGGTTCTCTGCAAACTTGGCAGACCATGTGGGAACCGACACAGCCAGGGTGGGCAAGCTGGAGCCACGAGAACAGTTTTGGCTCCTAAACTAGAAGCCTGAAAAATTGGAAGTGGCACTCCATTTGTTTAAATTACCTTCTGAAACCACGCTCCATATGTGGGAATAAACAGTCACTCTGGTAGCCCTAAACACAACCAGGAGTAAATTGTTCCAAGATGCACATCTGCACTTACCAAAGATAAGACAGATAGGCTGCCAAGTCAGGATTTGATTTTCCTTACAAGACTTCTTTTTTTGAAGAACTCTTAACTGAAAATGGCAGCACAGAAAGGTACTATATAGGGAACCGATCACCGTCACCCCTACCTCGTGCAAATAAAGGTCTCCGTCTGTCCTGCTGCCTTCTGCAAGCAAGGACCACCGAACAGAGCACGCCCTGTTTGTCCCTCTCACAATGTACTTACATAGCCCGCATCACCCTGGAATCCAAGAGAAAAAGAAAATCTCTCCCTCACCAGCCTGCAGAAAGAGCGGTTTCAGGAATTCAGTTTCACGTTTTATGCGTCATGCCCACATCGGCATGATTCTGAGGGCAAGAGAAAAAAGCTTTTGCATTTAATCTGTGAAGCAGCAGAGTCTCTGTAGCCCTCATATATGTCAGCTCCCAGAAAAGATGTCTAACCTTTCCACAGTCATTTTTACTGCTGCAGTGGAAGAGAGGTACTGAAGCCCCGGCCACAGCCAGGAAGGCAGATGACGTCAAGTAGGTAGTGTCTGTCTTCGGGGTAATTTCAAAAAGCACAGCACACCGAGAGAAGCGAAGCCTTGGTCTAAGGTAGTACAGCTACTCCTGTGCTTTGGACTGGACTTCACCTACTGAAGAACTAACGCAGAGAACAGGTGAGAGATTAGCTCGCGTTGATCCATTTTAGAAGCGCAGCAACTGTTGATGCGAAGTGCACTGGAGGGGCTTTCGGGCATACAAATTCTTTTCTGCACATATGATGCCATCAACTGAGACTGGAGGTCAGCTACCTGGATTCTGGGACAGTGATGGGATTGGGTCGAAGTACTCCAACTGCAAGGAGCAATTATCTTTTATTCTGCACACATACTGGGGGATCTAGAAAGGACAAATGCTCAGGATCCCACCCAAAAACTTTGGTGTGAGCAATGTAAACTGCAGGACAAACGTCTCCCACAGTTGGGAACGTTGCAGAAGAGTTGGGCAAGCCTACGCAGCTACGGCTCAGCCAGCTATCTTCCAGGGAAGAAAACTTCTCCTATATAGGCCAGTTCTACCTGAGTTCTTTATTCGTCACTACGCCACTTTGAAAGCAGCTTCTTTGTATTCCTGCCCATCCGTAAAACACAACAAAATTAAGAGTACAGATGCAAGCTTTGGAGTGATTTTTTCTTATCATAAGGACTACCGGAGCCCTGGCTTGAGGGCAAGATCTCCATTCTGGAGCAAGCCCACTCCATCCCTACCAGGAACAATGCCAGCATACTGGCAGGTTTTTTACAGTTGCCTAGCCCTTGAGCTCTAACGCTTTAAAGCGCTCGTCCCCGTTGTGCTGTACAGTCAGAGGGGATTTTAGCGAGCAGCTCATACTGTATGGATATCGAATGACACGTCCAGTAAAACAAGCTGCTTGCCTTCTAAACCTGGAGTATCACAAGACCACTACATAAATGTCAAGAACAGCAGCACCCGCTGAACAGCCGCAAGCTCACTTGTTGCTTGCTGGCTAACATTAGGACACGATCACCAAACAACCGCATTTGCAGCAAAGCAGGTACAGTACCCTGCTTATTTAAGACCAAGCAGCACTCAGTTGCCCAGGTAATCTAAACGCAGCATATGCCACCAGGCCTGCGAATAATTAAGCACAGACCGCCAGCGCTACCTGGTCTGAGCAGCGATCAGGATCATTGCGAGGCATCTCTTTCTGAAAAGAATATCTGAAATTCTCTTTTTCCAGCGCTCGAACCAACTTGGAAAGCTTTCGCTCAATCACAAAAAAAAGTGAGCAAATACCGGGTCTGTTTTTTTAGAAACTTTTGACTTCACACAATTACAGTTAGATCTGTTTTCATTTACGAGGCCATATTCTATAGCTAAGCAACGTTCTTCTGCATCGAGTCTCTTAGCTTTGTAATTCTGCTTATTAGGTGATACGCACATTGGTCAAGGCATTTCCAAAATGCATCACTGTTTCTGAGGTGCATGATCAAAAAAGGTCAGAAGTTGATTTAACAAGCCATTTACCAGTATTGGGCAAGATATTTATGGCAGCTGTACAAGAAAGCGTGGAAAAAGCGTAGCAATCGAAACACAGCACCTTGCTTCTTCACACTTGTATCAACATTTCACCCAAATATTGACTACTTGGCCTTAGGTAGCTAATTTACAAGGTAACTGCGTTCTTCCACTCTTTAGCATTTTTAACCTAGCACGCGCTGCAAGTCCAAGATGCCTGAAACAGCTGTAGCACCAGAGAAAATGGTGATATTAAAGAAAAAGAAAAAAGAAATCTAGAGCTGCATAAAGGTTCCATAATACAAAATCTTTCCGTGCAGCTGCAGAGCCGTACATAAGTGCTATGTAGCTCTCTGCTGAGCACATACTGAACCAATTACACAGGAGCCTCATAAGACCCACACAACCTCAGGAGCTATCACATTATAGATCCTTATGTAAGGCACAATGACGTAAATAAAGTCTCCCTTGACACATGGAGGGTGCAAGATGAGCGAGCCTGCAGGAATTTCAGATCACATTTCCGATCTCCCTTATTCGTTCATTTGTATCATTTCTGATGACCTTGCTCTCCAGGGACGTACATTACCAGAAGCAGATAAATGAGATTTCTATTAAAATATAGCGGCAAGAAAATAAAGGCACTGTCTTGCAAAGCTGATTATTTTTTCTCTCTTTAAATGCAGATGAAAACTAGCTTATTTACCGACTGCAAGACTGGTAACACTAACAATCATCGCTGCCCTCAATGCCAGAAACCAGATAACCCAGGGAGTTTGCATTTCAGCTGCAGCATCTCTTCTTGGGAAGAGAGAGAACATCATGAGAAACATCCAGGCTAGTGAAGAAGCCTCCAAGGCAACGTACTATTCCGTGTTGTGTGTGTGTGTGTGTGTGTGTGTCCCAGTCCTCCCCCTCTGCCCCCTACCTCCACAAATCCCAACAAGTTTATTTCCATGTGGACTAGTTAATCTCTTATCCTCTAGACACGTCCAAGTAAATTTAAAACCACACATCAAAATCCTAACCAGCTAAGATCAAAAGACAGTGCTAAAATAGACCTTGGGCTTATTTCAATTCAATCCCAGCACCATTCAGCCCAGCAGCAGGATGCAGGAAGATGTCAGCCACTGGAAGAAAGAGGAGAACACCCTCTGTGCCTATATACTACTTTTTATCTTGTTTCAGAGTATGCAACGGGAACACACAGGCCAGGAAGCCGACCTGCTCTCAGCAGCCTCATTCATGCACGCTTGCATCAGACGTGCAGAGTCTTGTTGTTGCTCAGGCCAAGCGTGTGTGAGGGGGTGCTGCTCCTGCAACCACAGCATGTACCATCGTCTTTCCAGGAAAATCGCTTTCAACACAGGCATTCTTCCCCGAGTGTCTGCCTCACGGATGGAAGAGCATGCAAAGCTGAAGGGTATTTCAAACCATGATATTCAGCAGAAATACAGCTTCCCCTTCCTCAACCAGTCAGCCATGCTTGGCTTGCTTTCAAAGGCCTAAGGTTTAGAAACATCCATTTCAAGGGGTTACTCGCACTCTTAAAAGGGCTAAGAGTATGAAAAGTGACATCTGCTTTCCTTACCAAAAGTCACTCCACCTGCACCAAGGCCAATGGGACTCAGGAGCAGCCGTGAAAAACTCAAGACGCCTTTTCCCAAGCAAAGTTACCCATCCCTACCGGTACCGAATCGAAGCGCAGCCAGGCAGTATGCAGCCAGCCGTCCACTTAGACAGCTTCTAGTTCAGAGCACATAAACCAGATCCACTAGCACAAGCTAGCCACTTTCAAATCAGTCAGCAAAAACACCTATGCCGCTGTCCTGCGTGAAAGGCACCTGACAGCGTTTGCGGTGAGCAGGCAGAAAGCCTCAGATTTCCCCCCTGCAAGCGGCGAGGAGAAAGCCAAGCCTCGAAGAATGGCACCTTGATGAAAGGAGCTTTCCCTGTTTGCTGGCTACAATTTTGCTAGAGTTGGGGTAGCGAAGAGAGGAACGAGTCGAGCGGAGCTGGCACAGCCACGGAGGTTTGTGCAGCGTAGAACTGTCTGTCCGTCTCTCCAGAAGTGACCTTCAGTCACATTAGCTTGACCTTCTATGATTCAGGTACAAAATGGAAACAAGTTTCTACTCTAGCACGTACCAAAAATTCCTTAAACGCAACAGCTGCCTCAGGGAAAACAAGAACTTTTCCCCGGTTATAGAATGTGGTAGAGTCTTAGAGAATAAGTAACAGTGACATCCGAGATAACTCTAATGGGCTAGGGCCAGTACATGCACCTTCTAAAGAAACCACAAGCCTGCTACGGAGCAAGTCACTCCCATCGGCAAGGCTCTACAAAAACACGTTTCTTACAAGCTACAGCTTCCACTCGTTACGCGTCGCATTCCTCTTCTCATACCCAGACACAACCGTCAGGCTCGGAGGTCAAACTATAAAACCTGACTATAAAGTAATTAGCTGCCCCATCATATCATACAAATGGCCTGTGTATCCCAGGGAGTTGCAAAAGCGAGACCTATCGTTCCGGCAGGATGAACGACTTGGAAATGCTTAAAATTTGACATCACATTACGAGAAGTTTAAATAATAACAGTTTCACATCCTAACGCAGGTGAATATAGCTTTAGGGTCAGCGTCAGGAGCGATGCAGCCAAAGAGCGTTCAAGTGCAACAGCCACGGCAGCGACCGGAGCCAGGGGAGATAACAGTATTAAATGTCATCAGAAGAGCAGAATACGAGCTATGCTCGTCACTGCACACGCAACACCTGCTACGGGCTGGGAAGTTCAAAACTACTGATGGGCACAGAATATTCAAATGCTGCCAAGCTGAAATCGTTTTCGAGCTTAACGTTCAGGAACAACTAGTCCACGGACCACAGCTTACCAGTGCACAGAACACGATGGCAAGAGGCAACGGGTGCACATAAAAACAACTGCAAACCAGACGGTGAGCTGGCATCGTGCTCCAAGAGTAGGAAGATGCAGCTGCTAACAAGCAAGACAGGCAAGCAACTCTGAGAAGATGCGATGTACCTCGAGTGGAGTTTTACAGCCACCAAGAAAAAAAACCCACATTAGCAAGACTCGGGGGACAACCTGGAATTATCTTCCAGCAAACCTTCCAGGATACAATCATCTCTCACAATCATACCACTGCAACACGGGCTCTGACCCTGGCAGCTGTAAGACTGAGCTGCGCCCGCTAGTACGGAACACGCCTCATTTCTGGGTAGTGTGTTTTGCAAGCTGCAACACTGTCCAAAGAACAGCTATCAAGGGACAAAACCAAGCTGCAATAATGATACTCGATCACAAATTCGCACAAGCGGTTACACAGAGTGTCAAGCACAGTCCCAAAGCTAAATGCAAAACCGGCCGGTGTGCTTAGCCCACGGAAACCCAAACAGAGAGCTGGCAGAATAGCTGTCGAAGCAAAATGAACGGCAGCACAGCACCTCATAGGATGAGGACCAAACATCACAGCTTCTACCCAGCCTCTCTGGTCATGCTCTCCTCTCCTCGCTCCGCCACGTTCATCTCACTGTACTTGAGAACTCTTGCTTTCGTCTGTCTGAGGGGAAGCTGGCTAGCTGAGGGTAAACAGTTCTGCTTCGTCCCTCTGGGGAAAAAGAAAGAAAAAAAGCTTTCCAACGTCACTGAAATGGAATGTGAGGGAACTAAGTGCACTTGGTAGGGGGAGAAAAAGGACAGCCTTACACTCCAACCTGCTTGTACACAGCACTCAGCTGCAGAGAACACAAACAGAGCGTTCAACAATGCATCTGGGCTTGTGCTTTAGATCCCTTTTGCTCTGAGGGTCTGAAGAGATATTTTGGTTCATAGAAAAGTTATGTTAATCAAATGAATCATTTGATAGGAATGTACAGTCATCCCAATGCGATGGAAAATCTAGAGATTAAAATGTTCAATCTACGCATCCAGCATAAAAGGTTAGAGTAACACTTCTTGAAAAGCATTACTCATCCCTGCTTCAGCTGTACATCACTGCAGAGGTGTGGAGAAAGGAGGATGAACAGCATCAATAACTTATCAGCTGCGGTACAAAACAACCAGGTAAGAGTCATAAAAAGCATAAAGCAAGACCTAAACCACCTCGAACGTAAAAAGCCTTTGTGCAGTGGGGCCGCCTGCTAGTCACTGAACCTTGAAGCGGATGATATTTGCGGCAGGTTTTCAGCTCTATCCCACTCTTACTGTATCCAAAGACGTGCATGTGGTGGTGGCAGACTTGCACACTTCTGCAAGCCTTACAAGAATTTCCCTGTCTCAAAGAGCTGACAGAGGGTTTGTTGAAGCGCTGCAGCTCTTTACCTAAGGAGAAAAAAAGAAAACAATGCAAGTCTTGGTTGAAAACAGCATGAACTCTGCATTACACACGTGCTTTCCTAGGCTTCTAAAGCTACAGTCAAGGAGCGCAGATATACTGTTACAGATCAGAGTTTCTGCAGTGGCTGTTTAAGGAAATTAATTTACAAAGATTAAGCACCATAAGCGATCCTACATATGGCCCATTCTTTACTAGGGGTTACATAATGAGTTTTTGAGTCACCCATTCCAACTTGATTTTACAATCCCATCGAGATCACATTTTATGATCTCAAACATACAGCACACAAGCAGACCACCTCCTTACACAGACCCGGCCCTCTGCATTGCCATTCCGCAGGGAGTCTGGAAGACAGGCAGCAAATTCACCCTGACAGGGGGTAAGCTGGAACCTCTCCCATGCCACACACCCTCCTAAAACCCCTCCTCAACTGCATTCAGGTCTGTCGAAAAGTAATGCAATGAAGAGAGCATATGGATAGATCCGAAGATATTCTGATTCATTACTGAATGCCAGCAGACATATTGCTGTAATTAGCCTCTAGCTCAGTCACAAAATTTGCTTCTGAAAAGTCTTTGAGCCAACAGATCTGGTTATATAAAGCTCAGACCCTTCCTCTTTCGCATGAGCTGGTAGTCTTCTCGATGGGTGACTGGTGTTTGCTGGTAAAACATTCATCCCTCCACAGACGAAGATGATGCATCTAATCAAAACAACTTCCCCGTCCAACAGTCTGCTGGTGGTCTAGCCAAAGCTGGCATTGCCAGCTAACGCCCAATTACAAAACGTCTGCCAAAGATCAGAGTCTCCATCAGAAGGGGTCTTGCCCTGAAGAGCAAGGACCAACCAGCCTGGCGAGCAGCTGGCACCAGGGACCGACGGTTCTGCACAAGAAAGCCTGTTGCACCCTCGCTTCCACACAGAGCCTACGTCTCGAAGCGAGCCAAAAGGACGTTTCAGAAACAAAGCTCGCGTACCGTAAACCCATGCACGTGTTCCTTTACCGTGACATACCCTACTGCCGTCAGGGTAACACATCATTCTTTGCCTTAGCACACCTTACCAACTGAACTGGCTGACCAGGCAGCCAAACAGAAAAGGTTCACTAAGTTACCGAGCACTTTTAAATAACTGCAGGTTACCGCTGAATGTTCTTTATATCTTTTATCTAAACAAAATGTTACAGGACTAGGCTTGTTTTATGCAACAACGCCCTTGTAGCTTCTACTCCTGATAGCGAGCAAGCAGTTAGTTCTGTACACCTCACTGAGTGATCAACTGGCTTACCTTTTTCCACCTTTTACAAACCAATGCCCGAAAAACTTAAAAGATATTCTGTCTTCTGAGCTGTGCCTCCCCTTTTTTGTTTCGTTACTAATAAATACATAGCAGGATTCCCCCCCGCCCCTCCAAGATTCTCATAAACTCCTTGCGGTTTAAGCTTTACTGGAAACCATGCTTCCTACCTTGCTAGTTTTTCATATTACGCTCTCTCTCTCATGAAGCAATTTAGATACTTAAGTAGTAAGTCAGAAGTGAAAGGAAGGTTCTTAATCACGAGATCTAAACAAAACCAGCCCTTCGTCAGCTCATAGCTCCTGATAACTACCTCATCTTCTGGTAAAAGTCGGCTAACACACTACATTATCTTTACACCCTCACTTGTCTGAAGGAGGTCAAACAAACACGTTGTACTTTCCTTGCAGAAGACCAGCAGTACTCCTGTGGTTGGTTAATACTTGCAGTGGAGGTGTATTAAATCACTAAGCTATAGTAACTCGGCAGCTTGCAGTCACCTGGAAATAACCAAGGTCCCTGTCCTGAAAACGACAGTCTGAAGAGACAAGTCAAGTGCAGCAAGCCACAACGGCACTGAAACACAGTTACACATGCCCAGCACGCCCTGCAATTACTCCTCAGAAACTCGCCGGCTTCTTAGTGAGAGTGCAGTTCTAGATGTGCTTTATCCAGCAATTCTCAGCACAAAATACATAAACAGTCCCTGGAGCTCAGATGGAAACCGATGCCTATCCCCTCCCAGGGGAGTTCCCTCATCACTAGGCTACAAAATCATGTTCCCTCTTGCTTTCAGTCTTTGATGATACAAATCTTACGTTCCTTCCTACACAGTACCCCAGTTTCAACATGAGAGGTAGAGCATCCCCTCCCTTCTTAGCCTGTAGCTTAGCGATTAGGGCACTCTCAGAAGCCAGTCACGGCTGCCCCAAGGCTCAAGGAGATGGCTCGTCTCTGGTACCGCAGTCAACGCAACTTCCCACCTCCCTTTCACTCACCTATGGGGTACCAGTGTTCACCGGCGACGGATGACCTCGGGTGCAGCTAACAAGCCACATGCAAGCTCCGAGTTGGAAGACGCTCCAAAAGCACACGCATCTGCCCTGCGTATAGACTGGCTCTTCCCATGAGAGCAGGATGCTGAAGAAAAGGGCCAAGCTGTTCAAGAGCAGAAGTAATTCCGTTTTTCTCCTCGTAGCAAATCAAAGCCACACAAGAGCATTTTGCTTAAGGAGACTTGAGAAAGGAGAGGACAGCCTTAAAAGCCAGCTTTTAAATAAACTAACGAGAGAAAAAACAGGTACATTGAAAAGTACTGCCTCATGTATGAAGTTTTAAGCATCTTTGAGCAAGACGAAACTCCACCTGCCTAGCACCACCAGTTAATTCCCTCCCCAATACAAGCGTCTCAACGTGAACCAGAGCTGCGTCCAGCCAGCACACAGGTATTGCTCAAGTTTCTGCTGTCGAATGCCTGCTTCCTCCACGCGTCCTGCAGCTCAATCATTTGGCAAAATGTCAGCTATTCCTCTGTTTTTAAGGCAAGCGTCTAATCTTCAGAGTTTCAAATAACTTCCGAAATACTGACTTGGCTCTCTCAAAATCTGGAAGTCAAAGAAATCCTTTACTTTTTCCACCCTTGCAGTTAACACCATTCCTATACTTTGAGATCCTACGCAGCTGCTTTGCTGTTTCCGCAGTGCCAAAAGCACAGCAGAAGGTTTCACCAGTTACTTCTTCAGTCCAAGCACAATGAACCCAGAGGTGCTGCCTCCACAGCTTCAGCCCAGGCAGTAACCTGGGTTTTCAGAGCATCTCACTGATGATCACCCAAAAATGAGGTAATGACACAGCAGCTTTACAAGCTACAGGAGACCGTTTCAGTGGCTGACAACATTTGGAACTACTCAGGTCTCCGTTCACTTTGGAGAAAGCCATGGATCTTAAAGGTAGCTGTGCAGCGTGCTGTCAGCACTCAAAGCAACCGCCAAGCAAATTTCCCCATGGCTACTACTTTCGTGAAATTATCTGCCGAGCTGGCCACCAGACTTATTCATTCTATAAGGATGAGATATTTCTTCAGCACGTTTCCTTCAGTCTGGTTTAAAAGGGAGGAAATGAAAATAACAGGAAATCAGCAAGATGAATACAACAAAAAGCTCGGGGATTTAGGAGCTTACTAAACATTAAGTAGCTTTCCCTCTCAAAGTTTTCAAGCCTATGGCTCCACTACCTACAGAAGATTTAATACAGTAGAGACCAAGAAGCCTAACTGAAAATAAGTCATCACCTAGCCACAAAGAGAAATGGCAGATCAACAGCAACTCACCATGCCCTCACATTCAGCTGGGATCAGAAGAAAAACAGCGGATGCAGAGACCACCTCTGTGCAGGGCCCCTTCCGTCCCCCTACTCCCACCGTCAGGGCAACATTGCCGTCCAAAGCATTAAGTCAAAACAGAGCCGCCTCACTGACTGAATCTCTTTTCTGGCCAGCCATGACAGCTGGGCTCCTCAGGCATAGCAGCTATACAAGCACATCATTTCCCACGCAACAGTAGGTTCCTGGGATAATCTGAGGCTCTCTGGAAAAATCAAACACAAGGCTCGTCAGCTTGGACACCTACCGCTATGGGCCACTGCCTTTATAAAATATTCATCACTGCACTAAGCATCTTCCCAGCCACCCTGTTGAATCACCTCCCTCATGGCCACTGCACAGCCCGATATGGGATGGAGCATTGCTGCCTTACAGGGATCACCAGCAAGTCACCCGTTAACACCTTCATCGAAACGGTACAGGTCACACAGAGCACGCGTACAGAGAGGATGGTACAGGTACAAGCGAGGTGGCTTATTATTGGAAATCACCAGTTTCAACTAAGAGCTTACGAAACTTCATTTACAGAACAGAAATTAACATCAGTTCCTAGACCTGAACACTAACCAGCTTTGGCAAGGCTGCCCTAGAGCTCTCCTTACCTACACGTTCTATCTGTGTGAAAAAAATTCATAAACTTCGGACGGAAGTCAAACTGTTACACTGAACTCGTCTCACTCCAAGTGTACTTAGAAGCCACACACTTAAAATTATTTCCACTTACAACACACATTCTTGACACCAAACCTTTCTTGACACCAAACCTCTGCAAAACATAACTCTCGTCGTTCGAGTCCTTTGGAACAGAAACAAGTTTGACACCACACAAGGAATCCTGACTCTTTCAAAGGCAGATGAAAATGAAGCAGTGCTGTAAGGACAGGTTAGCTTTAAGCCCCAAAATACATAAGTTTTGGAGGTTTGCAATTAATTCAGGTTTTAGCATTTTTACTACCATACCTTACTGCCAAATGTAGGGAAGGAAAGAAAGGTGATCAAGAAGGAAATCAGTATTTTCTGAATGAAGTTCACCTTAAAGAAGTAGTAAAGCAACACTTCTATGCAAGTATTGGACCTTGCCGGTCGGCAATTTCAAAAGATACAGACAATCAAAAACCACTGCAGAGAGCTGAAGTACCCCCAGACCAGCAATCCTCTGCGCCTGTTCCAAGAGCTACAGCAGAACACGCTGCCATGGCCGAGCCCGGCTCGTAGCTGCTACCTGTGTAAAAGGTTTCCTGTGATCTCAGCCACCGACCCACCCTTTGTATTGCATACGGTAACGATTCACTGGAGAAAATATGTTCCACAGACATGTGAAATGAAGGACAAGTTTTCCAAAACTATGTTAGTGGTTTCAGAATATTTCCCCAATGACTTCTAATTAGACTTCTGACTTCTAATTCACTTTTTATCAAATGTGGATCTAAAGTGCATCGCAGGTGCACCAGGCAGCTCGCCGAAAGACGAAATTCCAACCTACGTGCATTTATAAGCCCATATACCACAGCTGCAGAGTGAGCAAGAGCTTACAGGAACTTTGGCTATAATTCTTCCTGAAATGAAATCTCAGACACATTGAACTCTCAACGTGTCCTGTGGTCACACACGCAGCCCCAGACAACCAGAAACCTTCCAAGGCTGAGAAGGAAAGGACACGTGGGCAGTCTGACTCCAAAGGCCCTAGAAAGCATCCATCATGGAGTCAGTGAATCAAAGGCTGACTTGTGTCCATGCCAACAAACAAGTTCACTCTTACATTAGGCACCTTCTTCTAAGGAGTTACTCAAAAGCTGGCAGCTAACCGCCTCCTAGAAAACAAACTGCTGACGTCTGAAGTTATCTTGTTGGTCATTCGTACTCACGCTAACATCATGAGAGCCTACGACATTCTGCACTGCTCCGAATTTCTTCCGCTCCGTCAGCCAGCAGCGACCACACAGCTGAAGATTCACGTGTATAGCTACTGTCTTTCCAATCGTGTTTCCTGGGGCTGAGCTGTCTCCAGCAGATCGCTTTTCTTCATCCTCACACACCTCAGAAACTCCAGAAAAGAAAACCGGAAAAGTTAGGCTGATCTTGCAATTCCTAGGTCACTTCCACTATTCCCACGCCTTTATAGCCGTGGTCTCTTATTAACAAACTCTTCCTCCCGTCTTGTTTGTGCTGCATTGATCAGAAGCCTGTGCTGACAGGCCTGCAGGCCACGAAGGGACCAAAGCACACCCCTTCCTGCAAGCTCAGCCAAGCCAGGGAATACGGGGGACGATCCCACTGAACCCTCTGCGCTCCACTAGGAAAATTTTAAGTGAAGAGGAAACAAAAGTGGCCCTGGCACACAGGTGGGGAAGCCTTCTACGCTCTTGGGAAGACAGCAGGTTTTGCTTGCCAGTTAGTTTTCTCCTCAGGACTCCCACTCCGAGTGCTCCTGACCCTTCTGCGCGGCTGGTACACGCATACCCCCTCATCCGCATCTGCCCGGTCCCGCCCCGGGGTACGCTGAAGGGGAAAGATGTGCTGTCCAGAAGCAGCAGGGAAACAAACGCTGCCCTTGCAGCTGGCAAGGCCCCAGAGCCAGGTTGGGGGCCCTCGGGAAAGGCAGAGGAAGAGCTAAAAAAGAGTGGAGGGCAAATGTGCCCACAGAATTAAAAGTAACTATCCTGATCCTCCCTCACCCCGCTGCATAGCTCGGTCCAGTGTCCCCTGAACAAGGACAGGGAATCCCCACTCCAGGTACGAGTGAAGTGCATGCAGTTCACGTGCTTCAGGTTACAGAAGCAGCAGATCTAGTAGCTTGAATTATACTTAAAAAAAAAAAAAATCAAATTGAAATTCAAGCTCTATCACAGCCTTGTGCTGCAACTTCACGTAGTCCTCCAGCCATTTGTTCTCTCCAGGGAAGACAGATAGGTTGCCAACCAAGAACTGCACTGTGGGATTAGCCGATGTTTATGAAGTGCTTTAAAGATTAGAAGTGTCACCCATGTGCTAAATATTTCTCTGGCACTATCAGCCTGAACAGCAACCGAGTACCTTGTATCTACTCCTGCTGATCTTGAGCTGGTTGCCGAAGGCGTCAGACAGCCTGACTTCCAACCGCTGCATTTGGCATTAATGCTAGGCGTGTTTTTAGACACATCGCAGGAGAGGACAGAATTAGGGAACTACTTCGACTGTAACTTCTAAAACCTACTAGCAGAGTAATGACAGTAATATTACCAGCAGAGGCTTAGGGATTTATGTTTTCAAAACATTCTCATACGTGTGCATGAGACTGGAATACTTTGGAATGAAGCCCAACCGTGCGAAGAGAGGCCCTCACCGTCATCCACCCAGACAGAACTGGCTTGGCAATGTTACGAAAAGGTACTTTGTACACATCAGCTTGATAGGGTCTTGATAGGATCACATCAGCTTATATGGATTCAAAGTCCTTCATTCCCAAAAAAGCTTTTTGCAATGCTCTCGCAGTATCCGAATTAAGAAACCAAGACATGAGTCCGAGCACACAGGACAGCAGTACGGCACTGCTCACACCGTTCACGCCATACAGTCTGCATTACACCGCACATAGACCAAACAGCAAGGATATACTTATTTTAGTTCCCCTCTTCCTCTTGTTCCCACACCACCTAAATTTCTCTTCCAGCTAGAATACAAGCAGAGCCTGTCTGTGTCAAGACCTTCCCACTATTGCCAGCGTCACACACAGAGCCAAGCCATAAGCGTTGCGCTTGAGATCTCAGTGTTTCCCGTTCACTCACCTTTTGTCGCCCATATTCCCTCCATCCTCAGAGGACTTACAGCGCACGTAGGTTTACAAACATTTAAAACACACAGAGCTCAGTCTTCCCTTCAGCCCGTGGGTTTGAACCAACAGCAACAGAATCCAACAACTATTATCAAGCAGTCAGAAAATGAGAAATTCAGTTCCAAGAGTTTACTCTGCACTGGAGAGAGAAGAAAAACAAAGCTGGAAATCCCTCGCTTTATAAACAGCAGCTACTCTGAAAGCATCGTCAATAGGAAGTTGTTGCACTAGACTGTGTACACGTTTGGCTCACAATTTGCCAACAACAAGGAAAATTAACTCCACGGAAGGATTCCCATAACACGAGCTCAAAGTGGAAACCGAAGAGGTCACACCACAAATTCAAAGGGGAACGTCACCCGAAACGGATGCCACATTGCAGAGGGGTAGTTTTTACTGCGGTGGCCCAGCCTGCGTCCAGATGCGCTTGCTCCGACTTTCAAGTGGCACAGTTCTCAGTCAAACGCAGAACGGGCCCTTGCTCATGGGCCACGAGCATCTGGACCCGACTGTGCCGAGGGCCAGGTGGCCACCAGCACCTGGCCTCCGCTGCCAGGGCCAGGGCAGCAGGACCTCGCCAGCTAGAGTTTATTCACACCTTGGCGTGAGAGCAGGGCAGAGGTCTCTTCCCGGCCTCTCACCAGCTGTACAATCTTCCATCAGCCATGTGCCCAGTAGCCCCCGCAGCCCGGGGACCCCCCGGCAGCACCAGCACCCACACGTCACCGTGCCAGCGGTGCGTGACCAACAATGCAGCTGCAGCCCACTTGACCTTGAGTTTTTGGAGCGGCTCCAGGCAGGCCCAACAAGGTACGGCAGCCCCGTGCTTGGGCTGCACCTGCCCTGATGCTGCGTCTGCCCTCCGACTGCCAAGGCGAACGCTCCGATAGCCAGAGACACAAATGCGTGAAGCCCAAGGACAGAGGAGCCTGCTACAAAGAAAAACATTATCCAAAGCCAAAACATTGTCACCGCAATACTTTCTGCTCAGCGGTGGAGCCAGAGGACAGTGGGCTTGTTAACGCTTACTCACTCAACACGGAAACAACAACAAGAGAACCAAAAAAAGCAGTGGTCATCAGTCAGACAGTGTCTCTGCAGCCCAGGAGGGCATTCTGGGGAGGAATCCCATAAAAGATGACAGCGTAGGACCACGGCAGGAGGCAGACCACAGCTGGGATGATAGTGCTTTTCCCGCACAGGTTTCCAACGATTTCTCGCGTGACAGAAAGGCTGCTCGCAGACTGGAGCCCCAGCCAGGCACTTGACGGAGGTGCCCTTGCTCGGGATAACCTCGGCCAGGTGTAGGGCACGCTGGTTTGCGCAGGGGGTTGGAACACGTGCAGGTCGATGTGGCTGACAGCTGCCTCCGACTTCATAGCAGGTGACTCACTGAAGTCACACATCATTAACTGTTCTTACTCCAGCCATGAATTAGCAGCACAGGAGAGTCTGAAAACTCCGAACTGCAGACGTAGCTCAGTACAAATAAGCCTCCTAACAACACATGCCGTTCTTGCCGAGGCACTTGCACCCTTGCTGTGCAAAGCCAACTGAAACCAAAGGATCAAAACAAAGAGAAGACCGGAATTGCCATTCAACACATTTAATAGAAGAAAAAAAAGCCTAGCAAAAAATAAAAAGCAATCTTAATCTTAACTGAGAGTTGATCTTCCTAGCCTAATAAACAACTGGAGCATCCTAGGCACTGAATTTCACCACTCTAACAATTCAGATGCACAGCTAAGGTTTCCACCTGCAAGAAGGAGGCGGCACCATGGGAGGCTTTTTTCAGAGCAGCCTTTGTCCTGGGACCCAGCAAGGAAAAGACATCCCCTCAGCCCAAATCGCTTTTCCCTCCAACTTGATAGGATCTGAATTTGGAGGACAGGAAGCGAGCTTTGTTTCAGGCAGCAAGAAAGGCGGTCTTATCACACGGACTAATGCATAAGGTTTTCGAGCTTGGAGACCTACACGTGGTAAAACAAAAAGCGTTTTGCTGTTTACCTGAGACACGTAACTTGCTTTCAAATAGCCTGCTCGGGTGCCTCTGCAGAGCTCCTCTTGTTTGGACAAGCACGTTTGCTCTGGTGACTATTTGAATGATGACTCACTCGAACAAGCCAGGGCACCCCACCACACAAAACCCCAAACTGCTGACTTAGGGCTTGGGATGCAAATCCGCCAGGAAGCAGCGTTTCCCACCGAGGGCCGAGACGCCCAGACCTGGTCACTGCTGCATGTCGCAACAGGACGCGCCGTCGCAGCCAGGCTGCTCCGGGCACGGCACGAGGCAGCGCTCCTCCTGCAGCTCCAAGCCACTGCTGAAAGAGAAGCTTTCGACCGAGTAGACGTGCACGTATTTATTAAATGTGACTGTAAACGATGTTTGGGGAAAGACTGGTATCTACAATGAAACAGTTAAGTCAATTCTAATGCTATGAGACTAAAAAGTAGAAAACGTAAAGCAGACTGGTAAAATGTAGCGCTATAAAGAGAAGAACCCTACTTCAGCTGCAATTCTTGCCTTGAGGACAAATTCAAGGAGAAGACAATAGGAATAAGCAAATTTTATAAAATATTCTTGCTCTCATAGCACTTCTGAAGTTGCTTTTTTTTGCTTTTAATGTTTGTGCTCTGCAAAACTGACAGCCCGACTACAATTCCTTTGTCCGCCCTCCAAAGGGCTCGCGACAGGCGGGTGCAGGACTGCCTGCCCGGCACCGCGTCCCCTGCGCCTCCGCAGCCACGGCAGCGCCCGGCTCAGACGCAGGCCCGCGTCCGCCCCGCTCGCCTCGCTGGTGGCACTCCTCCAGCGACTTCCACTTTTGTCTCACGAAGCATGTGAGAGTCACAACCCGTGACGAGCCCAGCAGTAATTGCCGTATCAATTTCGACGCTCCTCCGGCCAGAGCTACGCCTGTAACTGTAAACCATAAACCTTTTAATATCCCGCTCAATTATGAAGAAAACAACTTCTGAGCAGCGGCAGCAGCGCAGCAGCATCGTTCAGAGCCTGCTGCCATTTACTGCACCGCGACCTGGGGCCTGGCTAGGGATGGCCGAACCCCGCAGGGAGTTGTGTTGAGAGACGCTGTCGGGAGGACAGAAGCAGAGACAGCTCTTCTGCCTGTCAATGATGATGTCAGTGCTGCGCAACCCTTTTCTTGCTGACCTCACTGAAGAGCTCAAAATGCTGGAATGCACGGAATGGGAAGACAGATGAAGAAACTGATGGCATGCCATCAGAACGTGATTTGGTGCTAGTGCAACCCGTGGACTGTTTACAAATCCAAGAGAAAGAGCCTAAGAATTAAGCAACTAAATTGGGCACCGACGTACAAAGGAGCCTTACAACCCCTCTCTGTTATTTACAAACAATTATCAAGGAAAGGTAAACAATCTGAATTACTGTCTGCAGTTTATAAAACGTTCCCATCCACTGTAGCCTTCAAAAAGCAAGTCAGATGCTTTGGTGAAGCAAGAATGAGATCAGCAGAACTCGCTTCCAATCCCCGACGCCAAATCCTGAAGTTCGTTGTCACCTTATCAGCCCTTTACTCCGACGGCAGCTTTTCTTGCCCAGGAATTAAGGGGCAGGGTTTGGAGACGCGCAGGCATACAGCCTCGAGAAGGCTCGCCCCTTGCTCTGCGCAGACCTGACCCGCTTTTGTCTCGCCGCGCTGCGAGCTGGGCTTTGTTGCCATGGTGAAAGCTCTGACACATTTAGTTTTCCCACTAATTTCCTGCTGCACTACAAACTACTGATGCTTTGCACCTCGCTGGTTATCAGTACGGTGACAAGGAACCCCACCACCACCCACACAGACGAAGAACGGATTCAGCCACGTGCTGTCCTTGCCTGGTCGCTCTGCCAACAGCATTTTTCAAGGCAACTTTAGTTACACCTCTATTAAATAAAATCTCTCTCGCCTCATCTACATCAGGATGACTTAGGTACTCCATGTTTTCTCAGGACGTGCAAGCTTTGATATACTTTTGAAGAGTTATCTTGCATCGTGAACCCACCTGCCTTTAAATCAATCCCTACGAAAGTTCAAGAACTTTGACCATCATCCAAAAATGCTGCTCTAGAAGAAAAATAGGCATGCCTGTCCCGATTTTGATTGCAACAACTGATAATCCCAGTCTTAGGACAACCTGACAGCCAAACTTGGGCCGCCAAGTCCCTGCCGTCACACACGCTCTCACATCAGCTTCCACTCCCGCACCGGCAAGATGCAAGAGCTCTGATCGCTGGAACAACACAGGATTCTTGTAAACCTTGATCTGCAACACAGAATATGCAATTCTGCTCACAGCGCAAAGCACGCCGACATCCTCAAACCAGACATGAATTTTAGGCCTGCCATTTCCCACAACATGTTTTAGGAAGAAATACTAACAGCTGCTTCCCTATCCTCCTGGAGACACTGAAGCACACTTCTACAGCCTCTTGCAAGAGTCACCCACTAACCTCGTGTCCTGAGAAAAAACAAACAGTATTTGCACACGAAGGACAATTAGTTTCCGTACGTTCTCAAGCAGCTCCGAGATTCTCAGATGAAGTTTTCCCAGAGACAATACTTGGAACGAACCTGATGTTGTGCCACGGACTCTACCAGCACATCTTTTGAAACATTTTTTCAGAACTGCTTGTCTTGCTGCCGTTGGATTCGGAGCAGAGCACGCAAGAGCCGCTGCTGCCAGCAAAAAAGATGGACTAAAGGGTGTGTTTCTCCAGGAAATTCACCAGTATGGAACAACACCCGGGTTTTCCAGGTCTCTGAAAATTTATCAAAAGGAACCAGACAATTTAATGACCCTCATAATTAGAGGCTGCATCCCACCCTTGTCTTAAAAAAGGCGGTGCAGTCTCCAATCCCATACTGCAGCTCCTGAAGCACCATATTTTCCTTTGAGCTCACATGAAGGAACTAACTTCATACCCCACTGTCTCAATGGTCAACGGTAAGCGAAAACAACGATCCAGTTTTGCCTGCGGTACCAAACTGGGACCAACAGCGGACGCACACAACCAACGGAAAGTAGAGATTAAGGCCCACGTGTCTCGCAAATGACTCAGAAACTGCAGAAGCGCCTACTGAGTGGGAAAATACCTATAGTCAGTCTTCACTTGTCTTTTTACTGTGTAATGGGAGGCTCAACTTGGATGAAAAAATATTAGTATTTTGTTCTGACTAAGCATAGGTTTCCCCGTGTACCTCAGCTGCTGTGGGAAACGCACATCCCCTGCAACTCTGCCAGGGCAGTGGGCACGCAACACCCACGCACCAGCAAACTCGTGGAGGTAGCTACCGTGATTTCCTTCTCCTCCAACTTTGTATTTTGTTTCTAATAATATAAAACAGCTGAACTAACCAGCAGAAAGGAAAAGTCTTTGGGGTTTTTTTATCTTACACTTCCCAAAGCAGCTCAGGTGAAAAACAACCACCGTAGAAGCCAAATATTAAAATCCTTGTACACAGAATGAATCGGAATGATTTTTATGGGTTTCCAATGGGATCGTGCTTGAAAACAAACCATTGCTGTATAACTGACAGCCGTCTCGCTGGGTCAAAATGCTCGAGATGCAAGAACATAGATGGGCTTTGTACATCTAAGAACGTATTCCTTAATGGCTCCTGGGTAACGATCCTATTTGTTTAACAGTACGTTTACACGTGCAAAAAAAACCCCAGTAGCACGAGCTAAGCTATATAATAATCGGTCTTATCGGGGGGAGCAGGGGGGAAGCCCTACGACCTCAAAAACTGCTGAAACCAGCTACAGCTGTTACCAGCCTTGGGGATGCAGAAGATAGCAGACACAATAGAAGCTTCCCGCAAAAGAACACTATTGTCTTCTGGCCACCTGGTGACGAGAAAACCTACCATAAATCAAGCGGCACATTATCCTTTCTGTGTTCGTAGGCAGGGGAAAGGCCAGAACAACCCCCTGCAGCAGCCCGAGGGGCTCCAGCGAGCTGCACGGCCAGCGTAGGCAGGCAGCGTCTGCGTTGGCGAAAGTCAGGAGCAGCCTTGGCCGGGAGGTGCCGCGCGTCCTGCCGGGAGCCCTGTCCGTCAGTGGCACCCCAGCCTAGCCGATAACCTTGACAGAGCCACTTGCAAGATTACAGCCCACGGATTTCCTACAAGCACATCTAGAGAGGAAAGACTAAGTACAAAGACTAATACTTTTCATCTTCAGCTACTGCCAGTGCTACTGAGCTTAAACTACAGTTTAGGAAGCACAGAAACATGGTCGTGCTGTTACGGTAATTGGCCAAAAGGCAAACATTTTTCTACAGCACTAATTATTTCAGTGCAAAGGTAACTACGGAGAAGGGTAGAGATCGGTGCCTCTTTCTATCACAATAGTGCACAAACCCACAGAGCGGACATTTCAAGATCCAGACAGCCAGCAGACTGGCTGCTAACATAGCTCAGGACTTTCACTGGCAACTGCCTGGACTGTTTTACCTCCAAGGCAGTAGCAACCCCAGGCCTCAAGGCAACGGTAAGCACGGAACCTTTCCTGAAGAGACAGCAAAGAGGAGACGTGAACAAACACGCAATGGAAAGCGGCATCGCTAGCTAAAGGAAAGCACAGATGAACACCTTTGTAAGAATTTAGACACACAGATGACGAGAGGCACTTCTTCACCTCGTTTCTTCACTTTCAGTATAGTGCAGTCCGTACCCCAGCAGATCTAAACAGCCATGCCTACCTCCCCTCGGACGCAGGCACACATCCTGCCCCGGCGAGGGTAACCTGCACACCAGCACCACTCCAGACTCCTGCGAGCCTCAAAGAGCAGCACGGTACCTGAACAGACCGTATCCTTCCGTCCCACAGACGGGAACTGGCTTCCCATTTGGATCACTGCTGCAGTTCAGCGTGTTGTCTGATCAGACTTCACCCACAATTACGTACAGCTTGTCAACTTACTCCTTCCATTAAAAAGGCTTAGATGTTGTGAAATGCTACGAGTAGTTTTTAGGTGAAGCCTCATCAGCTTCAATTCAACTGCCTTTGCCCATCAGCAAGAAGCCTTAGGGCTTGAAAGACACTGTCCCCCAAGAGGGACCAGAAACACACCTGGAACTACCAGGTGAGCCTGAACGCAGGCAATAAATTCAGAAACACTTCAGGCTAAATGACAGTAGATCCCTGAGCCTTAAAAAACCCCCCTGTGCCCACAGCGTGATGGCCACGGTTCTGTCACACGCCCGTTGCTGTTATGCCTCTATACACATTACATACCTATTTCTGCACATAACATTCTATGCACGGGGAGAGGCGATCCAGGAGACGATATAGCTGAAAGTCCAAGTCAGCCAAAGATCAAGCACGAGCTGAGACACACTCGTTTAGGTAAGGAAAAACCTTAAAAAAATTTGTCTTCCCTTCCATTGCAGAGATCCACGTGCGCCTTCTCAGCCTTGAAAACACTTCACTGGGTCTGTCTCATTCAAAACTACTTCCAATAGGACTAACCATATTTTAAAAGTTATTGGAAGGAGACACGAAACATCCATCTGTTTTCTGAAAGGCAGCAGACGTACGCAGGCTCCAAATCCAGACTTTAATTGAAATACTTTAATCTGCTGCCCCAACCCCACATTCTCTTTTATTCCCAGTAGCACCAAGGCGTGCGCTCTCCTAATGGAGCTCTGACAGTCATCCTGTGCCTGGCTCTCTGTCAAACCACTCTAGCCTCCAGCTCCGGGCCCGCAGTCGCACGCTGATACCCTACAGAGACTCCTTTTCTTCTAAACGATCTTCAAAACTCGATAATTAATGTACTATAACTGCATCAGATACTTTAAGAAGTTGAAGGCAGAGCTTCCAATTGCCAAACCATACATGAAAGTAGCAAACGTCGAGGAGATACTGAACTACAATGAAAACATTAAATTGGACTGTCAATAACACAGTCATCTTCTGCATTACACAATACCAAAATTTAGGCCAGTCACTTCATCCATCTGCAAATCAAGACAATAACTCCATGCACACAGATTGCTTCTGTGAGCAGGGCCTATTTAGACGGCCGAGGCAGGATTCAGCTGCCTTGCTTTGGGAAGTTGGTCACGCCAGGCTCCCACTCCAGCCACTGGAAAGAAAGGGGCAGTTTCGCTCAGCTGACCTCTTTCAGGGTGTGCTGAATCACCCTCCAGGCAAACCTCCTTCTCCCACGGCCGACCCCAGGCGTTCATATCCGAAGCCAGGTGAAACACATCCCACTTCAGCTGCACCTTCTACCGCACCAGAAGAGCGTTTCGTACGTGCATCCGCGTCCCCACTTCATTCTCCCACGGCACCGGCCCGCCAGCTCCTTCACATAGACTCTCTGCAACTCCAGCTCCCTGACTCCCATGGGGAAGTTTTCCCAGCGAAGCGTTTGCCTCCGACAGCCTTCACAAGCTCTGCCCACACGACAGCCGCTCTGCACGACGCAGCGTCAACACCTTTACGCGCTCCAGCTAAGGGGCACAAAACCAACGCTTGTATTTATACCTTCAATTCCGTTTCAAACCTTGAACGACCAAAATGCTTTCAGGAAGAGTATCTGCACTGATATAACTATCAATAATCAAAGCTACCATGGCCACAAACTACAGGCTTAAGCCCACTTCCCCACAGTGAAGTTCTGCACCTCACACAGAGGGACACTGGAGTCGCTCCAAACGCACCCGTAGTATGCAAGGACCAGGTCTTTTCTACAGTTCTTCAATGTTATGAGAACCCCATACCCAAACTGCAGCTGCCCAGGCTGGTAATTGTCCCCGACGCTGGATGCAGAGGCCGCCAGGATAACCAGAAGCAACAGCAACATTTCAGCGTAATCAGGACACGCGCTCTGCAAGAATTAAACACTTCAAGATAACATCCGGCAAGGTATGCCACCGAACGTCAAGGGAAAGCCGATGGGCTCCCAGCGAGATCCACCTCGGAGGCAGATGCTCGGGCTGCCCCAGGATCTCCTGCCCATCCTCTGAACACTGCTGATGAGCAGAGCGAAGCTGGGCTCGTCTCCCCCCGCACACGCAGGCAAGCGCTGCGCTATTTTTGAGCACAACGTGTCAGTTCCACTGGGTGTGGGAGTTTGTTTGTGTGGGTTAGTATGATTCGACTACTTTGAAACTTGGCTGAAGCCACATAATTCCCTTTTTATGGAACCCCTTTGATGGCCATTTAACAGAGAGGGTGAGGTTTAGCCTCAACTATAGAGACTTGGGGTCAGAGTTACTAGAAAAAAGACACATAATGACTAATAATGAATCAGCCTTCAGTGGTTTCTTCATTTAAGTGTTACTGCAGCATATTAAACCCCTGGACCAGGATCACCAGAAAGGCCCTGCCTGTAGTAAGTGAGTACAATGGCTTAACTAGAGAATTTCCAAATTGCTCTACTTAAACCTGTGCAAGCTCCAAAGGGAGACACCTGAGTCAGTTTAACCCTTGCTCACCTATGTTCAGCTGAAGGCAGCATCTTGCTCGCGCCGTACAGACGACAGCGGGACTGACAGACGACAGCAGCCATCACGCTCACAAGGGGTAGTCAGAATTCACATGAGAATCTCTTCAGCCAGGGAGAACTTCCACTACAAACTGTAACTTCTACTCTGCTGGCAACACTGGAGCAAATTCCTAAAGCTTTACTTTCACGGGGAAAAACATACAGTCGTTACGCAATCGTCTTGACAAGAGCAAGAAGGGGCGAGCTGCTTGGGCTAGCAGATTTCTATAGCAATTGCACAAGGCTGATCCATGACCCAGTGAGGGCACGTGGGGGAAAGGGAGTCTAGCTGCTGCTTCCCTGTGAAAACACCTAATACCCAAGGAGCCCAGTCTCCCAGCAACATACTCCTATTTCCCTATTTCCTTCTAACGCGATTCCTCCTTCAAACACAGATGAGAGTACAGGCTCTAGAAACCCCAATTAGGCCTCCACCAGCATTCACAAAACCTTTGTGAGACACCTACCAAGAAAAGAGACACCGATGCCTTTTTGTGTCACAGCCATTCCTCTTCCCACTCCTGTCAGCAGCAACTCCTTTTCCTCACAGGGGCAATTTCTGTACCTGCCCAAAGATCCCACCACCCTGTCGACCGGCGTTTGTTTTGCTCCCACAGCTTCAGCTTCTTTCCTGCCATAGCAGCCCCAAAGCTCCGGCACAGCAAACGTTTGGGAGGAAGGGATACTGGACAGGAGGTGGGAGGCAGCCAGGTTGAAGAGGTAGAAAAGACGTACCCGCCTCACCCCCCAATTAAGCTAATAGCAAGACAGCTGAGAAGTAGGTACTAATTATCTTGGCTCTTCTAGACTACTCCCCCTGCCCGAAAAGGCGCAACGCAGGACAGGTGCCATAGGCCCATCCATTCACCCTGCCCCGGCAGGAACATTACCGCCGTCAGCTGGCTCTCCCGGCCCCGTTTCCACACATTTGCCCTGTTAGACTCATCAAGAAGAAGCCTGGTCTCAAATTTAATCGTGCTCTTGCATTAATCTCTTGGTAATCGTATGTTATTTGCTACAGCAAGAAAAACGTTGTCATGAAACGCATAATGTCACTACTTCAGCCCAGTCGATACAGTTGATGCCTCTGTGAGGTTTAAGAAATATTCCCTCTTATCCCCACTGTGGCAACTATGCTTAGCCAAAGTCCATTTCTAGCTTTTAGCCTTTTACTGAATATCCGCAGCAAATGAGAACTAAAATACAACTCTCCTGCAGCACACAAATGATGAGAACAAAGGCCATGTGAGCAGCAGCATAATAGATGCCTGAGGAATTAGCGATCCGCAACCATCAGCCTTTCTTACGGCCGAGATAAATAAGAAGCAGGACAGGTGAAGCACCAACAAACATTGAAAAAGAAAAGGAAAACGATTAAAAAAAGGTGACCATGCGAGGCCCTCACATAGCTCATAATGAAACGAGCACCAGTGTTGAACAACTTCTGTTTGACATAACGACGATGAATCACGGCATACCGGCATGCAGCCTACTTGGAGATTATCACACTCGGCGCGCTGACTGGAGGAAGCGATCTGTGGTCATCCCATAGCCACGTGCCTCGTTGCTGCATGTCGGAGGCAGGGAAGAGCAGGACAGAGCAGCCGCCGAGACTTTTCCACCCACTAGGCTGAGCGCGCTTTGCGTTTGAGGAGAGAGAAATCCAGACAAGTCGTCACGGCTTCTGGAGCCTCCCGCATTTAGCAACCGAAGCGTGCCAAATTGAGCCCGATTCCTTCCAGAGCAGCAAAGCCTAATTATCAATAAAGTCTACCAGCTGGATTTTTATCCTGGTTTTAAGGACCACAGTGCCTACCTCCAAGAATTTTCCGTGCAAACTTTGCTCTGCTGATGCCTCCAGCTCCCCCAAAGACAAGCCATAGAAACTAAGCCGCTTCTCTCACGGACGGGAACACCCTCTCCAAGTAAAAGTAGAGATGCCTCCCATTCTCCAGAAAAGGCTCAGCTCCTTCAAAATCTAGAAAAAAAAATCAGCTTAATTCTAGCCTTTCTCCAGTTGTGCTTGCAACGGCAGAAGAGCTATGTTCTGCCAAGGGTTAAAGCGTCATGGATTTGGGTTACTATGCAATAAAGGAACTTCAGGTAGCCCCTTAAACAGGACGCCATTATGCACTACTAGTCCAACTTGTTCCTAGCTTTGTCCATTACCTAGCTATTATTTAAAATGCTCAGGAACTCAAAAATAAGTGGACAGCCAGGCTGGAAGAAGTTAAGAGAGCACAGCAGGAAGATCACTGGACTTGGGAGGTAGCCATGTTCTCCCAGGACTGAGAATTCTTATCTCCACTTCAAGAGAAAAATGGAGACGAAAATTAATACTCCTCTCCCAGCGAAACGCTCGATACGCGCAGTGCAGCGGTGTGAACTCACAGAATAAGGGAAGCCTTAACCTTTACAGTAACGTATCACTTGCAACGACATCAGAGGGGCAGTTCAACCGTGGCAGGTACGCTCCGCAGTCTGGCTGGGTCTCCAGTCACGCTGTAGCTAGCAGAAGGGAAGGAACGAGAACGGCCGAGAGAGCTTTCAGCATTGCGCAGCAGCCACCGCGGTCCCTCTCCGCCCTCCTCATCCCCAGCAGCTCCTGAAGGCCGAAGCGCAACATCCAAAGAGCACGGGAACGTAAGGTACGTGCTTCACGGGGCGTTCACGACGTCCCCTCTGTTAACGCGCACCGATCAACCTTTACGAAAAAATGTGGCGTTAAAAACAAGTCCAGTGTCTGAACGGGGCTGGAATGCTAATGGAGTCACTGGCATGATTTATAAGTGGAAATTGTGTGGAAAACAATTCATTCAGTAGGTCACTCACTCGGGAGAGGTTTAGAACAGAAACAAGAAAGGGTTTCTTGTGAAAGATGAGAAGAGACAAAGGAAAGGGGGACAGAAGGCAGGAAACAGAAAAGGAGAGATGCCGCGAGATATCCTGCAGGTGCCCAATTAATCCTAGTCAGAGAAGCGGCTCCAGTTCCTGTCCAGCCATCAGAATAGCGCTCTCAGAGAGCACGAGATTCCAACTTTGCCTAACCAGGGACTGAATGTAAATTGCTGGCTTGGTTAATACATAAATTGTCGACTGTTCCCTTCCATTTCATCAGTTCCAGCAGAGACAATTATGAATACAGGCCTCCTGCCCTTCAGGATGATTAACATTCCCTTTCGTTAGTGTCCCCAACACTGCTGACCCACATTCGACTTGTGAAATTCAGTTATATGTAAACTGCAATGTTCTGTGTCAGCAATATGTGCCAGACCATTAGAGCCAGGCGCACACAGCACACGCTCTCCTCCCCTCTGTAAATAAGCACAGTCCTCAATTTCAAAACGGCTAGAAAAATCCCCGTCCTCTAATACGAGAACAGGCACCAAACCATCCTCTGCTTTTCTTTTTTAGGGAAAAGGGAACGCAAGCCAGGAACGCTCAAGCCGTTATCTTCAGACGTCATGTCAAAGTCCGCTTGACCTGGTAAACGTCCATTGGAAAGGAAAACAGACGCCAACGCCTCATCAATAGACTACCTTTAAATCCACGCGCAGCAGCGCACACAAGCCTAGGTAGTTATTAATTTCGCCTTCTTGAAAAGGTCTAAGAAGACAGGGTACAATATATTTTCAAGCCTACACAGACGTTCGCACTGGAATTCCTTTCGAGACATCAGGCGAGCGCGGTTCCCAAGGAGGGGCCGTGACGAGCAAACCAGCTTTTCTCTAAGAGAATGTGACACGGGGTCAAGTTTGTGCAGGGATTTGGTGGCTATATTTGAACGCTGCCCGATTCTTCCACGCAGCTACTACTGGAAGAGATCACCTCAGGAAGGGGCTGCCAGCAGGCTCAGCAATTGGGCTACGCTTGCGTTTCGGGATCAAAGAATTCTTTCAGATCGCTGAATGGGACCATTTTGCCAAGGCTTTACTGTCTTCTAAGTCATTTCCATCAAATCAAACTATTAAAAGTATTACCATGAGGAAAACAAGCTCTAGGCAGCATTATTTTGTATTCCCGCTGCCATTCAAAAAAGCCTTCCCATACAGATTCGCCCTTTCCAACGCGTTTTACACCGATACCTCCCCTCAAACCCCATGAGTCCCAGAACTTGAAACAAGCAGCTCCTCTCTCTCTCTCTCTCTCCTTCCCCGCTCCTCTCCCAGAGTCAGTAGCGACAGCCCCGTCAGCGAAGGAAAATTACTGAAACAACAGTGCTCAGGGTTTGCAGGCAAAGAACAATCCATTTGCTCACGCTCCTCTTCACGGGCTGGGATTTGAAAGGAAACCTGACCTCAGAGTTGAGAAAGCTTCCAGGTCAAGTTTCAGCTCCAAGCTATTCCAGCTCAGCCTTCCAGGCACCGGCACAGCCGAACAGATGGCAGTTGTTCCAGCACAGGTATTTCCCCGGTCTCGGAGAGCACTCAGAGTTCAGAGGGATCGCATCGCCTCCTCGCAGCGCAGGGAAACGTGCAAGCACACCGAGCCCGCCACTGTCACAACTCGCACGCCACGCTAGGCTCCGCGGCAGAGGCAACTGCTACATCCACCATCCCACCAGGACAGAGCTTCCTAAAGCCCACAAACTGCCCTCAGTCACCGCGCGGCAGTAGAAAACGAGGGTAAACTGCTGTTTAGCAAAGCACGAGTTTTTCAGGCTTAGCATCCTCTTCCACCATCCGTAAACAATGCGTGAAATCCAGCCTCGGCCCTGTCAACGTCGAACAGGATTTCCAAACAAAATTTGTGTGCCTTTTGCCGTTCTTCAGAAAAACCAACTATTCCCAAGCAAGAGACGGTCTCCGCTTCGGTGTTTTGCAAACCTCGGAGTCAGCACCACTCAAAAGAAACCCTTTTGAGTTTCTTTTGACTCAGCCGGGGAGGCTGAAAACAGGAACACAACTTGTAGCTACAGGAGCGATCTCTACTCGAGAGGATCAGTCTCCTGCATTTGAAGCACCAGAACTTATCGCCCCTGCTTCTATCAGCACAGGTCAGCTTTATAACGGGGAAAACAATGGCCAAGCCCCAGGCAAAACAGCAGCGGCTGAAGTGCAGGTTGGGTTGTAGCACCTAGCACTTGAAGGCACAAGAAGAGACGTCGGTTTATACAAGATGGGCAAATACAACCCAATTCTGAAAAGGACTGTCCGGGAGGTGTGAAGTAACTCATTTTTAAATAGCCCCTGAAATTAATTTTACTTAGTTATCTGGGCAGAAAGCCAGAGTTTCAACAAACGAAAGTAACTTTGGATTTATACCAACGTTTCAATATAATGTAACTCTTGAAATTTACAGGAGGACGACGAAAGCGTACGAGCCAAGCCCTTCTTCACGGCCTCCATCGGCAGCGCTTCCAAGGCGCCGCTACGGTAGCCCAGCGCAGGGCAGGCGCGCAGGCGAGCGGGCGTAGCTAGGGCCCGTCCGCTCCCCGCTGCCTCCCCATCCCCGGTTCTGCTCCCATCGCAATTCTCACCCTACAACGGTTTCCGGAGAAGACTCCGGTACCGCCGCCAGCAGCCTGCACCGGCACGCGCCGCGAGACAAACCCTCGCAAAGAGCACGGCGTAGCAGACAAAATCGCGACTGCTGCAGCGACGTGGTTGTTCCCGACGGCTCTCCTGCCATATGCCGACGGCTAAGGGAGCAGCCGAGGCTGCCGAGCCAGGAACGAAGCCCGGACCCGGAGACACCTGCGCCCGAGAACGGCTGCCTCGGCGAGCCCCCTTCTCGCGCTAGTCCTTGCGGTTTGCTGCGCGGCCCTGGAAGGCTCCAGCAGAACAATTTCTGGCAGCCCTCCTTCAGCCCAGGCGGACGGCGTTGCCCTTCACGTCAGCTGGCATCCCCGCGTTCGCACGACGCCCGGTTGTTCCACCTCCGTATGCGCCCAGGTGAAAGGAGACAAACGGAGCCAGAATTCGCCGCAGGACCGCCCGTCACGGAAACGCGCTCCGGGAGGCGGCGAGTGTCGCTCGCCGCGGTGTCACCGAGCCCGCGGCCGAGGCCCCGGGCCCGCTGACAGCTGCCCCGGCGCTGCCGCCGCTCGCCGTCGCGCTCGGACCCAGGAAAACGCCAGAAACGGCGTTTTCCGCGGCCGCTCTCCCGCATCGGCGCCGGCAGCGCGCGGCCCGGCAGGCCACGGGGAGCGCCGGCGGGCCCCGGCCGAGCCAGCCGCGGGCCCGGAGCCGGCCGCGGGCACGGCGGGGCCGGCAGCGCTCTCCTCCGCGCCGCCCGCCCCGGCAGCCCGAGCCGAGCCGAGCCGCGCCGCGCCGCGCCGCGCCGCGGGGCCCCGGCCCCGGCCGGGCAGAGCTGCTGCCCCGGCAGCGCCCGGGGCGGGTGGGAAGCGGCCGGCGGGGCAGCCCGCGGCCCCGCCGCCCCACGCGCGCCGGGCCGCGGCGGGCCCCTCACCTTGGCCCGGGTCACCAGGTGCGTGGCCAGCTTCACGACGGCGAAGTTGCCCTTGCCGATGGTCCGCTCGATCTCGTAGTAGCCGATGCGGGCGGGCCCGGGGGGCCGCGGGGGCGGCGGGGCCGGGGGCAGCCGCGGGGCCGGAGGGGGCCCCCCCGCGCCGCTCGCCGCCGCCGCTGCAGCCGCCGCCGCCATCTTGTTGCGAGGAGCAAACCCCCCCCCTCGGGGCTGCGGCACCGCGTGAGCTCATCCGCGGGGGGGGGGGGGGAGGGAGGGCGGGCGGCTGCCATGGCAACCCCGGCGGGCGGGCCCAGTGACGCCGGCGCCGCCGTGACGCGCCCGCGCGTCACCGCCCGCCGCCGCTCCGCATTGGCGGCGGGGCGGGGCGGGGCGGGGCCGGGCCGGGGAGGGCGCCCCCGCGCGGAGGGCGGGAGGCGGCGGCCACGCGACGCCCGCGGGTTGGAGGCGAAAGCGGCGCGAGGCGGCGAGCGGCCGGCCCCGCCCCGGCGCGGTGGCGTCACGCCCCAGCCCTGACGGCATCCCGGGCCCGCCAGGCGTCACCCGGCAGCGCCCGCCGGCCACCCCCCCCCGAGGTTTGCGGGGGACGGGGCAGACCCCCAGCGCAGGCCCCGAGGCGTCCACGCCGCCCCGGGCACGCCTCGCCTCGCCTCGCCTCGCCTCGCCTCGCCGACGGGAGAATGACGCCGCGGACGTCACGGCCGGGAGAATGACGTCATCGCGAGGCCGCCGCGGCCGGGCGCCGCCTAGGGGCTAGCCCGGCCGGAGCGCCGGGCGGGACTTCCGGCAGCGCGGCCGGAAGCGGCGCGGGGGCGAGCGGCGGTTGGCGGGCGGCGGCGGCGGAAGCGGAAGCGGCGGCGGCGGCGCAGGCGCGGTGGGAGCCCGGGCCGAGGGGAGGGAGGCGCCCGCCCGAGAGCGCCATGGAGTCGCGGGGGGAGCCGCAGCCGCCGTGAGTGCGCGGGGCCGGGGCCGGGGCCGGGGCCGGGGCCGGGGCCGGCCCAGCCCAGCCCAGCCCAGCCCCGCCGGCGCAGCCGCCATCCCGCCCCGCCGCGCTGCCCTCCTCCGCCGGCCCCGCCGCGCCGGGGGCGGAGCGGGGAGGCCCGGGCCGCGCCCCGCCGCGGAGCTGGCGCCGGGCTCGGGGGTCGTGTCCCCCCCCCCGCGAGAGGGTTCCTCCGCCCGATGGCCGGGCCCGGGGCGCCGGGAGGTCGGGAGGAGGCAGCCGGTGGCCTCTGACAGCGGGGAGGCACCGCCCGAAGCGGCGGCGGCGGCGGCGGGGGGGGAGGAGGGGCTCCCCTCGCAGAGCGGGGGCGGCGGCGGGAAGGCGGCCTTGCGAAGCCTGCCCCGCAGCCTCGGTGCTTGCCGCCGGGGGGCCCGGGTGGGAGGAGGCCCGCCCTTGTCGCCTCTCCTCCCGCTCTGGAGCGCGGCTCCAGGAGGGGAGGGGTTGGGGTTCAGCCCGCCGCCCCGATCTCATCGCAGCCCCGTTTCTGCAGCCCGGGGCTGCTGCTCGCCGCGGGCACGCCCGGGCTTCGGGAGGAAGGGCTGGGCTTTGCTCTCGCACAGGGCGGTAGCTGGGAGCGTTAGCCCGCCGTCCCATGCTCTGCCTGGTTTAGATCCTTCGGGATCGATACCGCTGTGATGCTCCGTCCCCTGAAGCCAGATAATCCACCTGAACTGCGGAGCTCAGTAGTCGTAAGCTGGATATCTTGATACTAATAGGGGCTAATCCTCAGCCCGGTAGCGTTTGCTGGTCTGATGTTAAAGCCTCGCACAGCTGAGGTGTGCTTCTGCAGGACACCCTCTGACACGGGCTTGGCTTTGCTTTTGTGTAACGTGGTGCTCGCCGGCCTAAGCGATCAGTCGGTAGATGGCTTCGGGAGGACTGTCTGCAGAGTCGATCTGGCAGTCGTGCGTGGAATAAAACGTATTCATTTGCCAGCCAGAAGTCAACAGGCGTAGGAATAGGCACGAATTGTCCATTGTGAATGTCAGGAAGCGCAGCGGATTCTAGCCAGCCAGCCTTTTTCCCCAGCGCTAGCACGCTGCGATAGCCGCTGAACGTAGCCGGTCTAAAATGTTCTTTCCTCAGGAACAGAATGGGCCAGGGAGACTCAAATCCAGCCGCAGTTCCGCATGCCGCCGAAGATATTCAGGGAGATGACAGGTGGATGTCACAGGTAAGGCTGGGGGGGCGGGGGGGACGTGAGGTGGAATCCTCGTTGCTGGGAGGGCTGTTGGGTGGGCACTGCACGGGCCCCGTCTGGCCACAGGTCCCATTCCGAGGTGGCAGCAGCTCTGCTGCCCCGAAGCTGGCGGAAAAGGATCCCGACGGCCCGCCAGGCAGAAAAGCAGCGTCGTTGCATGACCTGAAAGCTGCCCTGTGAAACCATTTCGGAAAACACTCCGTCTGGGAGTATTAGCTGGGAGAAATTGCCAACCCCTTTGTTAAACAAAGTGCAAAGCAGCGCTTTCCAGCGTGCGTCTTTGCGAGGGAGTGACAAAGCTGAAAATAGCAGAGGCGAAGTGTCTGGACTGCCCGGCCCTCGCTGCGGCGCTTCCTCCTAGACAGGGAGAAATAGCCAGAGGATACTCACTGCAGTGACTAACCGTTAATTTTTCTGTTCTGTAATTGTTGAATATAATGGGCGTCTGACGGGCTCACGGCTTACGTGTGTGCGGCGCATAGGTGCTGCTCTTACCAGAACCGAGATTGTTGCTGGGCTCTGTGTAGCCGCGAGGAGCGTCCGGCGGTTCATGGGTTAACGCAGAGAAGGGTGTTGGAGGGAGTAGCACCCTTCCTTTGGCAGCAGGGGAAACTGGTTGGGCAACTGTCCCTTTCTGTCCTGCAGCAGAGATACAGGTGGTGAGGAACTACCCCTCGGAGCTTACCTTGCTGCTTTCTTTTAACAGCACAATAGATTTGTCTTGGACTGCAAAGACAAGGAGCCCGACGTGCTCTTCGTGGGTGACTCCATGGTGCAGTTGCTACAGCAGTATGAGGTATTGTTGAAGAGGGGAGGATGGTGGGGTTCTAGGAATTGGAGCGTTTCTCTCTCTGATCCAGTAACTGATGGTCACGCGTAATGCTGACAATTTCTTTTGTTCCGGTCTGATTTTACTGCCGCCCCTCCAGGTTTATTCTGCCCTGCTTCCTTAACTTCCCAGCGCTCATACAAAGTCTTGCCGGTTTATCTCTGTAAGCCATTTGCAGTCTTTCTCTGAATCCGTTACTGACTGCCTCCATTTTGACAACCCCTTGCTAGTTCCTTGAATCTCAGATTCCAAACTCCCGAGGGCACACCATCAAAATCTCTGTAGGTGTATCTTGTGTGGCCAGAACACGTTTAACCCTCTAGCACTTGGGGTGCTCTGTGCATTGGCACACTGGCTTTTCTCTAAAACTCTGTTGGGGCAAGGAAGAGTTCTGCTGCTCCACCGCGGTGGCAGCTGAGCAGCTTTGTTCTGCAAGAGCTGCTTCCGTTTTTTCTAGTTTTGTTACCTGGTGATGAAAAGGATTTCTTCAGGTCATAGATACCTTCTTCAGAAGCCCCGTACTTAGGGAAGCTGGGGACACAGTGGTCTGCAACAGATCCAGCACTCTCTGTGTCTCTGGCAAGTTGGGCAAATAGCTGCTGGAGAGCGCTTCCCCTTCCTTTGTGCCAGGACGGAGTGCTTGAACATCAGCAGCTCCATCTCCTCTGGACCTCCGAGTAAGGCCTCGTCCTGTGTTTAAATGCCCTTTATGGAAGTGAGTTTTCGGAGGAAGTCTCGCAGCTGCTTTCAGTGTCCTTGAAGGCATCGCTGGCCTGTGTGGTATCTCTCTTTCACGGTCAGGATGCTGCTCTGAAATAGCAAATTGATTTCTGATTGCAGATATGGCGAGAGCTCTTCTCACCACTTCATGCGTTGAATTTTGGGATTGGTGGAGACACCACAGGACATGTTCTATGGAGACTGAAGAACGGTGAACTGGAGAACATTAAACCGAAGGTACAAGCAGGAAACCAAACCAGGCAGCCCTGTGCTGACTTAGAAGAGACTTCAGTGCTTGGGCGGTGCAGAACTGAGCGAGCTGTTACTCTTAACAGAACTTTTTGTTTGAGCAACCGTTGGCACTGAGTGTGCGTCAGGTATTGGAATGCGTTTGGCTAAACCAGAAGTGTTTGGGAACAGAGCTGCACATCTCGTACACGGGGTTTATGTTGCCGAATACGCGAATCGGAAGGTGTCATCAGTAAATGGAGGCCACCTTCTAGTCCTAGCAAAAATGTTGATCAGGCCTATGATTTACTGTACCTAGGTGTAGTTTGGAGTCGCGGTGTGTCTTGTCAGGCCTGACATGCGTTCTCGGCCTCTAGAAAGGGATGGTGAAGCATTTGATAAAGAGTTAGCAAAGGTGTTCAGGACGCATGGTGAAGATCAGCTTCCCGGTCCGCACCTACAGCTGCGGTCCCGCTGCGGGCGCCTGTACTGAAAGCGGTGGGCAGTGCTGTCACGCCGTGCATACCCCAGGTGGGGAGGCAGCGTCGCTCGTATTCGAGCCTGCTATTTAACAGTTCACAAGCTTTTAAAGTAAAAAGCGGAGCTGTACGGTTGTCCCTGCCCCTAAGGAGCTTACGCTGTACTGTATAAGTACGTGTTACCCTCTTTTTGAGCGATGTAGGCTCCTGCAAGCATGTTGGCCAGGAGGCTCTGAAATGGGGTGGGCTCAGGCGTCTCGGGCTCTCCAGAAAAGCCTCTGTAGTACCAGTTCTTCATCCGTACTGAGGGCCAGAACAGAAGCTCCTAAGATGCTCTTCCGAAATCGGCATAACTGACAGCTGAAGACCTCTTGCAGTCTGGGTTTAGCCGTAAGCCTGGCTCTTCGTGTAGCTCGCTGGTGGCAGATGATGTTTGTACCGGATTTTCAGGGTCAGCAAGCCCATTACAACTTGTCCTGAAAAAGTTGCCAACATTTTTTCTCCTTGTAGGTCATTGTTGTTTGGGTTGGAACAAATAATCATGAAAACACGGCAGAAGAAGTAGCAGGTGGAATCGAGGCTATCGTGCGCCTGATAAACACCCAGCAGCCACAGGCCAAAGTTATTGTGCTGGTACGTCTCTTGGAGGGCTGTGAAAACAAAGTGCTCTGAGGAAGCCCCGTGTTCTCTGTACCGTGCCTCTGCGATACCGGGAGTTACTGATCGTTACCGGGGAGGGCAGTCTCTTTATCTGTCTTCTGCTTTGTGCCTGCCTCCCCTCGTTCACTTGGCTTTGCAGAAGTCGTCCTTTCAGCCCCTCCAGAGACGGGTGTAATCGTTCCCGTTAGCGGTATTGCTGTCCCACTTAGAAATGTTGTTGGAGAAGTCCTGTGAGGGGAAAAAAGGTGCCCAGATCGGAGCTGGCACTGGAAATCCTAGTGGGCTTCCTTGTCTGGGCAGGTTAGCCGGTGCCTCTCCTGCGCTCAGTACGCTGCTGAAAGCTTATACAAAGAGCACAACTGATATGTTGGGGCAGGGGGAGAAAGCAGGTGCTGTGCCAATTGTGCTTGTAGCTCATCTGGCTCCTTCAGTTGCGTTTCAGATTAGGTCTGAATGGACAAAGTCTGATTCCTCTTGTCACAGACATCTTAAGTCTGGAAAGGCAGCCCGAATTGGAAGGGAAAGCAGGCAGTGCTATGCCATCAAAGTCGTCTGAAGCTCTTTTTTGCCTCCTTCTTGTGCCAGGGCCTGCTACCTCGTGGAGAGAAGCCAAACCCGCTGCGGCAGAAGAATGCCAAGGTGAATCATCTGCTAAAAGCCTCGCTCCCCAAACTGCCCAACGTCCAGCTTCTGGATGTGGACGTCGGCTTCGTGCACTCAGATGGCACCATCTCGTACCACGACATGTTCGATTTCCTGCACCTGACGGGAGGGGGCTACGCAAAGATCTGCAAACCCCTCCATGAACTGATCATGCAGCTGCTGGAGGAGACCCCCGAGGAGAAACGAGCTGCCCTGGCCTGAGTAGCTGATGTCAGCGTTAACAGCATCATCCAGCCCATCAGATCAGTTCTGTCACTGGCACCACAGAATCCTTCTTTCTTAAAGCACTTTCCATTGTAGAATGTTACCGGATGTTCGTACCTAGTGTTTTGAGGGGGAAGGCTAATGTCTAACTGGTCTTGTACATATAAGGGCCGGCTTGGTTGGTTTTATTGCAGGAGGAAATTAGCTGAAGAAGAGTTTTACTTTTAAACCATTCCTCATTTAAACCGAGAACAGGGCTGTCACTCTGTGCCCCTCTCATGTCTTGTTGCTCTGTGGTTGTCCTAGAACCCTTGTAGCCTGTCTCTGACAGCCCGCGCACAGCTCCTGGCTCACCGTTCCTGGCTGTAGGGATTGTGCTCTGTGTATTAGCCTGTGAACAAGAATCACATTCCACTTGCAAAAGCCAGAACAGATGCATTTTTCCAAACTCAGTCCCACCTTTTAAAGTTTTTTTGGTTTTTTCTTTTTTTTTCGGGGGGGGGGGGGGGGAGGTTTAAGTGACACGTGTTGCTTTCTCACTCCTTTCTGAAGCAGCATGAAACTGGAATTCAGAAAACGTAAAGAAACAAATGGTTAACCGAGCTCGTGTAACACTCCCAGGTGCTTGTTCTTGTGCTTGTTTCACAGTGCCTGCTAGCCAGGGCACCTTTCCTCCCACATAGCTTCCCCTGGGAGCACTCTCATTCCGTGCTGCTGGCTGTCCTGTTCTCTGCTCCTGCCTGTGTGTGGTGTCGCTGGCTTTTAACAGTTGCTCAGTTTAGGATTTTAATTACCCAGTAAACGCCGCACAAGGCAGTCGCTTCCTCGCTACTCTAGAACTGACATTTCATTCCTCCGAGATGCCTGTGCCACGGGGCTCTCTGCAGTGCTGTTCGGTGTTCTTTTTTTTTTTTTTTTTAAGTATGACTGTTACATCCTTTTTTTTTCTAAAGGAAACCTATATGAATAGCCCCCATCTGCAAGGCCTAAATCAGTGTGAAGCTTTACAGATTCCAAGGTGTATATTTCTTTATCGCTTCTCTTTTACTTGTATAAACATTTTATTTGAGCAGCTACAGCCTCCTACAGTAAAAAGTGAAGTCAAGGTGTAGCTTTTCCTGCCCTGGACGCTGCTCCTCGCCTCTAGCCAAGGGAGCCGGAGGGGCAGGTGCCCTGCTACAGGGGCTGCGACTAGGTGGGATTTTGGTTTGTTTTTCTTGTTACGAGGGCTGGTTGTAGTCTACTAATGATGGTATGGGAACAGCCTTTCATTTAAAAGTGAAAGGTTCTCTTTTTCAGAAAGAAACTGGTTTGGACCCAAAAGGCAGAGCCCTAGATGAATAGATAACTATCCTTGCAAATAAAACCATTTTAAAGAAAGTCTGTTCCTCCTTGGCTTACCTGCCAGAGTTGGAGCTCGGCGGTGCTGCGCAGACCTCGCCGTGGTTGGCGCGACGGTAGCTGGCCGAGAGCCGCCAGCGCAGCTCTCTGCGCTTCTTCCCGCGTAAGCGGGATCTGGGGCCACGCGTGCTCGTCTCGGCAGGTAAATCGCAGAGGAACGGATAGCTTTTTAGCGGGCACTTCATACCGTGTTGCGAATGAGGGGTGTTTAGGTGTCCAGGTTGCTTGCTGTGCCCTGCTGCGATGAAGTACATAGGTACTGTATATAGTCTGTCTGCCCTTTTTTATAATAAAGGGTGCTGGTGTTTAATGCAGTCTATAACCTAGCATTAAGGAGTACTTTAATGTCCCCACTACATTCCCCTCTTCCTGTAGGTCTGATCATAGCAGGATTTCTGCCTGGATTGCATGCATAGTGTGTGTTTTGTTTCCAGTGTATGTGATCTACGCACAGATGAAGGAAAGATGAAGCGTTCCACTTGCCAGGATCAGAAGTAGGAAGTTTTGGAGTGCCGCGGTAGAGGAGGGATTGCGGTCCTACCCCCACGACCCAGACTAGGGATGCGCTGCTCCCCGAGGCTCGCTCGGCCTCTGCGCTCTGGAGCTCCGCTGCCTTGCAGGACGCGCTTTGAGGGATCGGTGCTCTCGCTTCTGATAAGATGCTCGCTGGAGAAGTTGGGGCAAGGGAGAGTGGAAAATCAAATGTTAAAAATACGCTGCAGTGGAGGATTCCTGGGGAAGGGACTTATCCCACCCCCCCGCGCACCCCTTAGGAGACGGGAGAAAACACGCTCTGCTCCCTGTGGGCTTTTCAGGTTTCCAGGCTTGTGTGAAAAGGCAGTGTGCTAGGTTCATCTATGCGTCCCTGCTTCCCTCCCCGCTGTCGCTGCATTTGGCTAAAGAGATGCTAACCAGGAACGTACTCTCCAGTAGAAAGCTCTGACTTCTCGACTCGGCACCCGTGCAGCCACGGCTGTGCTCGGCTGTGAGTCAGCCCCTCTCGGCAGGGTGCCGAGTGGACCGAGAGGTTTGGCAAGCTCCCGAGCCTTCTGCAGCGTGACCGAGGACGGCTCTGCTGGCTCTGCTTAGGCTTGGCTTGCTAAGGTGCCACGCTCTGTGCTCGGTTCAGTGCTCACGGCCTTCCTTCTCTGCTCCCGTAACCATCCCTGGCACTGCTGGCACTGCGTAAAGAAAGCGAGGACGGCTTCCTCTCCGCTCAGACTTTAGCTCTGCTTGTCGCTGCCTAGTAAGAAACTGTCCCGCTCACAACTGCGAGGTTTTGTGGGGGGGCAAGGAAGGGTTCTCCCTCCTCTCTGACCTAGTACTAAAAACCAGGCGCCTTGTCGCAAGACGCGTAGAAAAGCTTCGGTTCCAGCTCGGGGCAACCGATGTCCATTGGGATTGGGGCTGGGCTCCCCTTGCCCGGCCAGCGGAACCGTGTCGTTTTTAAGGGTCGGCTGGGAAAGAACCGGCCCTGTGGGGCTTCTGCCCTCCGTAAACACCCGGTTGCGTTTGACAGCTCTGTGCCATCCCCTCTGTGTGAGCGCTGCCAGTTTCGTATTTATTGCAGCAGAGAGAAAAACAAAAGATGTGAAAGGACAGAAAGAGTCTCTTGTAACTTGCCGGGGGGACGGGAGGATGACGGCAGGATGGGACCTGTAAGGAGGAAAGCCCGGACCGCATGGGAGATGAGGCCGCAGCCTCCCCCTGCGCTGCCCTCCCTGCCTGCCTGCCTGGAGGCACTGCCCTCTCACCGCCCCGAACCTTCCCCGGGACAAAAAAAATGTGATTCTGCTTTGGCAAAAATGCATCGGCTGGTAGAACTCACTCTGTTAGTGCATATTTCGATATAAATGTCAATGTTTCACCCCACCGTGTTGCAGCGTGTGTGTGTGTGTGCCTAGGCGCCCGCGTCTTTCCTTCCCTCTCTGTGTTGCTGGCTCGTCCTGTTTCGTTTCTGCGGGGGCCGGGGAAGCAGCCGGGGAGGTGCTGCCCCACGAACCTCCCAGCCGGGTGCGCTCGCGGCGTTCCCTGCCAGGGGTCTTGGGAGTCGCTCGGCCGGATCCTCATCTAATCTCTGTTCTTTTCCCCGCTCTGTTGGGGAGCTGCTTTTTGTTTGTTTTTCCTCTCCTTTCACCATGCAGAGCTTAGGTCCTGTTCCCAAAGCTGTAAGCAAGGTTCTGCGGGTACAGGTAACCGGTATTTCGGCCCTCGACAGGACATCAGCTTGTGTGTGATTACTCGGTGGTTTATCTTGAATAGCCCTGAAATGAACAGGGAACGCACGTCACCTGGCAAGCCAACTTCAGTCATCCCAGCGGAGGCGATACTTGAGTGTGAACAGCAGCTTGGGAGTCGGTTGGAGTTCTGCTTCTAGCTCCTGCATGGGCGTCCGTCTGTCCCCGAGCAAGTCGTTCCATCTGCTGTCAGCGTCACCACCCCTAACCTGGAAACAATGTGCAGACTGTCTGAAAAGTGCTTTGGGATCCTCGCTGAGGGGACCTATAGAAATAAAGTGCACAATAGCAGCAGCGCTCTTGTCTCTTTACATTTGTCCCGCAGAGAGTAGAGGGAAGCCGGCGGCAGACGTCTTGGATGTCAGTTCAAGCCTAGAAAATGGCTTTCCACGGGATTACGTGGGGCTGAGCTGTTCTGGCGGGGGATTTAAAACCAAAAAACCCAATCACGGACACGTAAAATGCAATACGATGGCCGCAAAGCCCTTAGACGGAGGACTGTAAGCGGGAAGCTCGTCGGCAGCTGGGCCGGGGGGTGTTTGAGGGAGGCGCACGCTGAAACGCTGCGTGGCATCGCTCCTGCTTCCTCAATGAACGGAGCCGTGGAAAAACTTGACGTTACTTCGAGTCACTTCAACCTCTGGCGACGAAGGTGCTGCAAACGGGAGGGGAGGCTGCGGGAGCCCCGGCACAGGAACGCGGAGAGGAGCGTGGGAAGGGGACAGGCGCCGGCGCGGCCGCGGTGCCCTGCCTCGCCTGGCAGGGAATTTTTCCGTGCCCCCACGCGCAAGGACTTTGGTGGCAGGCAGGCTGGGCGAGCAGCTTGGGCTGGCGTCCGGAGCGCTGCCTGGCCTCACCGGCGCCGGCCGGAGAGCTGCCGCCGGCCGCAGGCTGGAGCGGGGCCCTGGCCGGGGAGGAGTCCCCGAGCCCTGCGCCGAGGACGGAGCGGGAGCGGGCTTTTCTCCTGCGGCAAGCCAGGGCTGGTTACGGCTCCTGCATCGCACGCCCCGCCATTACCGCGGCAGCTCGTCTGTCCGGACCAGGCGGCCGCACCGACCCGTCCGAGCCTGGCGCTGGGAGCAGGGGGGTTGGCAGCATCCCTGCTGGGCCAGGTCGGGTTGCTGGCAGGGGCAGTTGGTGGCAGGTAGTGGCTGCCACGTGTCGGGGTGCAACAACCCCGTGAACGAGGCCGCCGGCAGCAGCGAACGCCTCCCGGCGCTGCCGGCCGCAGGGGCGGGCACGGAGCTGGGGCTGGGGAGGCCTCGCTCGCTCCCGAGCCCTCCCAGGCTGGGGGCTCGGCGGGCGGGACGGGTCCTTGTCCCACCAGAGGGGCTCGGGCAGCGGCTGCGTGACCGGGGGGCGGCTGTCCCTGCCCGTGGAGCTGGGGCTCCCCTGCAGGGTGGGGGCTCCCCTATGGGACAGGGCTCCCTCTGTGGGGCCCGATATGGGGCAGGGGCTTGCCTATGGGACGGGGCTTCCCCCGTGGGGCCCTATGTGGGGCAGGGGCTCCCCTCTGGGACGGGGCTTCCCCCGAGGGGCCCTATGTGGGGCAGGGGCTCCCCTGTGGGGTGCCCCAGGGCAGGGGTGCCCCATGGAGCGGGGTTCCCCGGCGGGACGAGGGCTGCCGAGGGGGGCCGGTCCCCCGGGCGGGGGATGCCCGCGCCCCGGCGCCGCCCGGCGCCGCGTCACTTCCCCGGCCTGGCCCTTTAACGTGTGACGGTGCGTGACGTCACCGCCGGCCCGTGTTTACAGCTGCCTGCGGACCGGGGAGATACAAAGTACCGGCACCGGCCCCGGCCCCGGCCCCGGCAGGGCCAGCACCGCCGGGAGCCAGCACCGGGCAGCGGCAGCAGAACCGGGACCCGCCTGCGGACACCGGCACCGCCCCCGGCATCCGGTACCGGCACCCGCGCCGCCCCCGGGCTCTCCCCGCAGCGCCCGCCGGGCTCAGCGCCGGCCCGGGGACCCGCACCGGCAGCGGCAGCGGCAGCGGGGCTCGCCATGGGGCAGGGAGCCCGGGCGCGCCCCGGCTGACCCGACCCGACCCGCCCTGCCCTGCCCCGGCGGACCTTGGCCGGCCGGGGAGCGGCGGCGCGGCCGGGGATGCTGGCGGGATGCCGGGCAGCGGGGCGGGCGCGCTGGCCCGGGCGCTGGTGGCCTGGGCGCTGCTGGCCCTGCCGCTGCCGGCCCTGCCCCAGCCCCGCGGCGCCCGGCGGGTGGCGGAGAAGGAGGCCCGCTTCAACACCACCTACGCCGACTGGGTGGACGCCGACCTGCTCAACATCTACGCCTTCAACCACAGCGTCCGGAGGAACAGGGTGAGCCGGCGGGGCGGCCGGGCCGGCCGGTGCCCGCTCCCCCCCGCGGGTCCCCTCCCCCGGGGCGCCCGAGCTTCGGGGCGCGCAGGGGGACGGCGGCGGGGAAGGCGTCCTCTGCCACGAAGGCCGAGCAAAGTCCGCTCGCCGGGGACGGGCCCGCCACGGCCGGTGCCGCCCGGCCGACGCCTCGCCTTCCCGCCGTCCCTGCAGACGGAGGGGGTGCGGGTGTCGGTGAACGTCCTCTCCGACCGCAAGGACTTGCCCGTCCTCTTCGTGGTGAGGCAGAAGGAGGCGGTGGTCTCCTTCCAGGTGCCGCTCATCCTCCGGGGCCTGTGAGTATCGGCGGGACGGGCGCTGCCCCCCGCCCGGCCGAGCCGTGGCAGGGGTCCCGGCGGGCAGGGCTCGGGGCAGCGGGCACGGCACAGCTCGGCCGGCGCTCTGCCTGCCCAGGAACCAGCGGAAGTACGCGTACCAGGAGGTGAGCCGCACGCTCTGCCAGCCCCAGACCAAGGCGGAGGTGGAGACCCAGCACTTCTACGTGGACGTCTCCACGCTGTCCCTCAACACCTCCTACCAGCTGCGCGTCACCCACGTGGAGAACTTCGTGCTGCGGTGAGGGGAGCCCCGCGCCCCGGTCCCTGGCCCTGCCTGCCCGCTGCCTGCCGGGGCTGCGGGCTCCCCTCATCAGCCGTCATCCTTTCCCGTGCTCTCTGCAGGACAAACGAAAGGTTCAGCTTCAATGCCACGGCAGCTCAGCCGCAGGTGAGGAGGGGCCGGCGCGGCGTGGCGTGGCGTGGGAGAGGGGCTGCGCCCGAGGCCAGCCCAGGGAGGAGAGCACGGCCACCGTGGCAGTGACGGGCCCTCCCCGCCCCAGTATTTCAAGTACGAGTTCCCCGAGGGAGTGGACTCGGTGATCGTGAAGGTGACCTCGGCCATGGCCTTCCCCTGCTCCGTCATCTCCATCCAGGACATCCTGGTAGGTTCGGGCGGCGGGGCCGCCTGTCCGGCCGGCCCGTGATGCCCGGCAGGGCTGACAGCCCCTCTGCCCCCGCAGTGCCCCGTCTATGACTTGGACAACAACGTGGCCTTCATCGGGATGTACCAGACCATGACGAAGAAGGCGGCCATCACGGTGCAGGTGGGCACAGGGCTGTGCCGCGGGGCCGTACTGCGGGGCCATGCCGCTCCCGGCCCCTGCCTGGCACTGGCGGGTAGCGCCGGTTAGCAGAGCTTGCAGAGGTTATTGCTCTGGGGTGGCTCCGAGCCCCCCAGGGAGCCCCGGCTGCGCGGGGCGGCGTGGGAGACCCCCGCCCGGGCTCTGCTGACCCCCGTCTCTCACCCTCCTGGGACGCAGAAGAAGGATTTCCCCAGCAACAGCTTCTACGTGGTGGTGGTGGTGAAGACGGAGGACGAGGTGTGCGGGGGGGCTCTGCCCTACTACCCCCTCTCCAAAAACGCCTCACCAGGTACGCCGGGGGGCTGGGGGAGGCCAGCGCGTCCCTGCCACCGTGGGTCGTGCGCTGGGGACGCGCTGGGGGCAGGGTGAGGAGCAGCATCCGCAGAGGGCTGAGCCCCCGGCCCGTGCCTTCTTCCAGACGAACCCGTGGATCAGCACAACCGGCAGAAGATGCTGGAGGTGATGGTGTCGCCCACCATAACGTGTAAGCCTGGGAGGGGCCGTCGGGGGCCGGGGGTGCTGGGCTCCGCAGGGGGCCCCACGGCAGGTCCCCAGGGCTGCCGCTCCCCCTGAGGGCTTGTCCCGGCTCTGCGCAGCGGAGGCCTATGTGAGCAGCGTGCTCTTCTGCCTGGGCATCTTCCTCTCCTTCTACGTCCTCACGCTGCTCATCGCCTGCTGGGAGAGCTGCCGGTGAGTTCCCGGGCGTCGCTGCCCCGGCCACCCCGTCCCCTCCGGGTGCTGAGCCCGTGGGTGCCGTGCCGTCCCGTCCACGGCGTGCGGTCCCAGCGCGGTGAGGGCCCTCGCCGTGCTGTGCCCCCTCGCCCCGGCTGCCGGCACGGCACCGCTCACAGCCGCTTCCCTCGGCAGGCAGCAGAAGAGGAAGGGGCTCCTGGCAGCCATGGACTCGCCCAGCCTGGACACGGGTGAGGGGCTGGGGGCCGCAGCCGGCGGCAGTGGCACGTGGGGGGTCTGCCTGCGGGATTCCTGGTTATTTTGCCCTCTCGAGCCCGTGGCAAAGCCCTTGGTCCTGCGGGAGTTCCCCACTGTCCCCCTGAGCCCCGCTTGTCCCCCAGCTCCCTGGGGACAAATCCCGATGTCAGGGGGACAGGGCCGTCCTGGGGCTCGGGCTCCGCCGCCCGGGGGCCAGCAGGGCTGCCCTGGGGCTTGGGCGTCTCACCAAGGCTGTCTCTTTCTTTCCACGGCTTTCCGGGGACTCCCAGCGTCTCTACTGGGTAGGTGTCAGCGTCCGCTCCGCCCTTGGCTGCGAGCTCGCTCCCGTGCCAGGGCAGGGGCGCGGGGCGCTGCTCCGTGCCAAACGGCCGTGTGGCCCCGGGCGGGGGGTGCCATGGCAGGCTGCCGGCGGCTGACGGGGCCCCTCCTGTCTTGCAGGGCATGCCCGCGGCATCCCCGACTCCTTCCTGGGCCATGCCCCCTACAACAGCTACGGTTACGGCTCCTTCGGTGAGTGCCGCGCGCCGTCCCTCGCCTCCCTGCCCGTCGGCAGGCGGCCGTGCCCACCCCGTCTGGCTGTCCTTGCAGGGAACGGCTCCTCTGGCAGCGCCGAGGGCATCACGGACAGCATGGGCTCAGCAGAAGTCCCCTACGGCTACGCGGGTGAGTCCCGGGGCAGCGGTGCGGTGACCGGCGTGGCCACAGCCCTGCGGAGCCGGCGTGCCCGGGCAGCGCCGGGCTGCCCCGACGGTGCTGCGCTGCCGTCAGCGTCCCAGCTCTGCCCCTCTCCATCTCCCGGGAAGGGTCGCCGGGGTGCCGGCCCCGCCGCGCAAGCCCGCAGCGGGGTCTCCATCGGCGCCGCCGGCTGGCAGGGCGGACGCGTGCCGGGGAACCCCCAGGGCTCGGCCCCGCTCCTGCTCCAGTAACTCTCGCTTTCCTTTGAAGGGCAGGAGCAGTTCAAGCGGCGCACGTCCTCCGCCCCGATGAGGCCGCTGAGCATTGCCATGGGTAGATGCTGGTACCGGGCAGGGACGGGCCAATCAAGCCAAAATCTGCCCTGCCCCAAGCTCGCGCCCGGGGTGCTGAGCGCCTCTGCTCCCTCCTCCCCTCCCTCAGAGCAAGGGCAGCCGCCCCGCAGCCCCCGCCGCGGGGGAGGACGTCGTCCTCCCGGCCCCCGCTGCCCCCGGCCCGCAGGGCCCCGGGGACGGGGGCGCGGGGCGACGCGCGCCCGTGCCAGCACAGCCGGCGCGTGTCCCCGGGGCGGGGGCTCTGCGAGGGTCCGCACGGAGCTGGAGCCCGTCCCAGCGCCGGTTGGCAGGGAGGCAGCCGAGCGGTTAATTGGGGGTGATCGGGGTCCCGCGGGGTGGGCACCGAGGCGGGCTCAGCCCAGGGGCTCCGCTGACAGCCCCGGCTCGGCCGCAGGGGAGCGGTCGCTGGAGAACGTGGCCGGCCGGCCACGCCTGGACTCGCTCAGCTCCATCGAGGAGGATGACTACGACACGCTGGCTGACATTGACTACGACAAGAACGTCATCCGCACCAAGGTGCGTCCCGGCCCACGCCCCCCGCCCCCCCGCCGGCCGCTCCCCGCCGGCCGGGGCGAGCCCCCCCACCTGCCTCTCCTTCCAGCAATACCTCTGCGTGGCCGACCTGGCCCGCAAGGACAAGCGGGTGCTGCGGAAGAAGTACCAGATCTACTTCTGGTGAGTGGGGCCAGCGGGGACGGGGGGCACGGAGCCGTGGCCTGGCCCGGAGCGGGTGGCAGGGACCCCCTGACGCCCCCCCCGCCCCTCCCAGGAACATCGCCACCATCGCCGTCTTCTACGCCCTCCCCGTCATCCAGCTCGTCATCACCTACCAGACGGTAAGCAGGGCCGCGGCGGCAGCAAAGGGGGGCTCTCGGGAGCTCTGGGGGCTGCGGTCCCCAGCCGCGATGGGGACGTCCCCGGGCATTCCCCGCGTCCCCGCGCCCCGCCGCCACCCGCTCTCCCCGTGCCCGCCCGCGCAGGTGGTGAACGTCACCGGCAACCAGGACATCTGCTACTACAACTTTCTGTGCGCCCACCCGCTGGGGAACCTCAGGTGGGTTCAGGGGGGACGGTGGGTGGCCGGGGGTCCCCCGCACCCGGGGCAGGGCTGCGGCGGAGCTCCGGCGCCCCGGGGAGGGCGCGGGTCCGCAGCACCCCCGTCCGGACTGCCCCCTCGCAGCGCCTTCAACAACATCCTCAGCAACCTGGGCTACGTCCTGCTGGGCTTGCTCTTCCTGCTCATCATCCTGCAGCGGGAGATCAACTACAACCGGGCGCTCATGCGCAACGACGCTCACGCCCTGGTAAGGGACGGGCGGGCGCCGGGCTGCATGTCCGGGGGGTCCCGGCCGCCCAGGACCCCCGCTTCTCCCTCCCCTCCCGCCCCCCAGGAGTGCGGCATCCCCAAGCACTTCGGGCTCTTCTACGCCATGGGCACCGCCCTCATGATGGAGGGGCTGCTCAGCGCCTGCTACCACGTCTGCCCCAACTACACCAACTTCCAGTTCGGTGAGTGCCCCCCGGCCCCCCGCCGCCCGCGCCGGGGCCCCCCTGCCCCGCTGAGCGCTGCCCCCCCGCAGACACCTCCTTCATGTACATGATCGCGGGGCTCTGCATGCTGAAGCTCTACCAGAAACGCCACCCAGACATCAACGCCAGCGCCTACAGTGCCTACGCCTGCCTGGCCCTCGTCATCTTCTTCTCCGTCGTCGGCGTGGTGAGTACGGTGGGTGCCGGGGGGCGGGGGGGGGCGGCCGCTCACCCCCGCAGCCTGCTGCCCGCCGCCCCCCTCGCCCCGCAGGTCTTCGGCAAGGAGAACACGGCCTTCTGGATCGTCTTCTCCGTCATCCACATCGTGGCCACCCTGCTGCTGAGCACCCAGCTCTACTACATGGGGCGCTGGAAGCTGGGTGAGGCGGGGGGCGCGGCCGCGAGCGGGGCGGGTGGGGAGCAGCGCGGTGGCCCCCCCGGCACGACCTCTCCTCTCTCCACAGACTCGGGCATCCTGCGCAGGATCCTGCACGTGCTGTACACGGACTGCGTCCGGCAGTGCAGCGGGCCCATGTACGTGGTGAGTGCTGGCACTGCGGCTCGCGGCACGGGGGTCCCCGGCTCTGCGGAGACCCCGCCTGGCAGCCCTCCCCCCCTGAAGCAGCCGGCCGCCTGCCCCTCACAGCCCCCCTCGCCCTTCACAGGACCGAATGGTGCTCTTGGTCATGGGAAACATCATCAACTGGTCGCTGTAAGTGCGGAGCCGGCTGCAGGCCAGACCCTGCGCCGCCTCTCCCAGCCCGGTGCTCCCCGTCCCCGCTGCCGCCCCCACCCCACTCCTGCAGCCCGACCCCCCTGCCGGCGGCCCCCTCCGCTGGGGCTGGGCTGAGGACCGCCAGCTCGTGACAGCTGTGAGCCGAGCACGGCAGCTCCCCGCCACAGCTGCGGCGGCCCCGGTGTCCCCACGCGCTGCCGATCTCCCGGGGGCTGCCGGTGCGTCCAGGGGAAAGTGGGGTGCACGGGTACGGCAGGCGGGGGTACGGCCCAGGCTGCGCTGACGCTGCTGCCTGTCCCTGCCTCCCCAGCGCTGCCTACGGCCTCATTGTCCGCCCCAATGACTTCGCTTCCTACCTGCTGGCCATCGGCATCTGCAACCTCCTCCTCTACTTCGCCTTCTACATCATCATGAAGGTGCGAGCCGAGCCCCCCGGCCCCCGGCCCGGCCGTGCGGGCGCTGCGTGCCCGGCAGGGAGGGCAGGGACGGGCACCCCTGCCAGCGCCCGCCCGCCCGTTGACCCTGGCCTCTCCCGCAGCTCCGCAGCGGCGAGCGCATCAAGCTCATCCCCTTGCTCTGCATCGTCGGCACCTCGGTGGTCTGGGGCTTTGCCCTCTTCTTCTTCTTCCAGGGGCTCAGCACCTGGCAGGTGAGCGGGGGGGCAGCGCGGGGCGGGGGGGCGGGCGCTGGCCGGCGCGGTGACGGCTGGCCCTGTCCCCGACAGAAAACGCCGGCCGAGTCCCGGGAGCACAACCGCGACTGCATCCTGCTCGACTTCTTCGACGACCATGACATCTGGCACTTCCTCTCCTCCATCGCCATGTTCGGCTCCTTCCTGGTAGGTGCTGGCTGCCGCCGGCACGGCTGCCGGCCGCCGCTGGCTGCCCTTGCTCACCACGGCCCCGCTCCCCTCGCCCCGCAGGTGCTGCTGACGCTGGACGACGACTTGGACTGCGTCCAGCGGGACAAGATCTACGTCTTCTAGGGGCCCGCAGCCGCCCACTGCCCTGGGACCGTGCCAAACGCCCGGCCGCAGCCCCCGGGAGGGGGGGCACCCGCCGGGGCGCTGCGTGCCCCTGGGGAGGGAAGCCTGGGCCGCGGGTGCCACCAGCCACTCCGTCCCTCTCCCCGCACAGCTCGGGGGGCCCGGCTCACCTCCTCCCTGCCGGCCGGGTCCCTCCCTGGCGCTGCGTGCCCCTTCCCAGGCTCCTCGTAGCCGAAAACGGGGCCGGGGGGCCGCCGGGCACCTGTCCTCGGGGGCGAGTGACACTGGAAAAGGTGCTGCTGCTGCTCCGTGTCCGTGCGCCCGTGGGCCCGGTGCGGGGGGCTGGGGTGAGCAGCCCCGTGGCCCCCCAAGCACGCGGGTGCGGGTCTCTCTTCAGTGCCTGAGGTGTACGGGTGGGGGGGGGGGGGGTGCGTGCGTCCGGCATGGCGGCGGCCAGAGAAGCCCCCCTCGTGTCTCCTTCAGCGTCGCGGGAGGCGTGGGACGTTTGTGCCCCTCGTGCTCTCGGCGCCGCGTGCTCTCGCGTGTGGGTCTGCTGGGAAGGGACTCGCATTAAAGTGTCTGCACTTTGCCCCCGCCTGCCGCCTCCTGCCCGCGGGGCAGCGGGAGCCCCGGGGTCCCCAGGGGCCCGCGGGCTCTGCCCTGCCGGGCCGCCGCCGGCTGTCAGCCGCGCTCCGCTGCGGCACCGGCCCCTCCTTCCCGCCGGGACGTCGGGAGAAGAAGCGGCGCTGCTGCTGCCCGCCTGCCCCGGAGACCCCCCCCCCCCCCCGGGCGGCGCGGGGGAGGGCCGGGGGCTGCGGGGCGGCTTCGCGGGCAGCGAGGGGCCCGGGCGGCCGGGGCTCCCCTCGGCAGCCCCGCCCGCTGCCAGCGCTGCTGCGCGCCTCGCTGCGCCCCGGCCCCCCCCCCCCCCCCCCCCCCCCCCCGGGCGGGCCGGCGGCCGGCCGGGGCAGCGCGGGTGCCGGCTGCGGGACGCCCGGCGCGGTGCCCGCAGGATGCCCGCGGCCTCGCCGCTCTGCCCCGGCCGGCCCCGAGCAAGGGCTCGGCGCGGGCGCCGCCCGGGCTGCCGTGGCCCCGCAGCGGCCCTGCGGGAAGCCCCGCTCGGCCGCCCCGGCTGCCGGCGGTGAGCACATGGGGAAACCAGCCATGAAGTCAGGGCAGAAGCCCTCGGCAGCTCCTGCGCCCGGGCGAGCGCCTGGCTATAAAAGGACTTGCTCCGCCGGCCCGCCGGCCCCGCTTCCTCCCTGCCCCCGAAGCCGCTGGGGCGGAGGCACGCGGGGAATGCTCGGGCACGGGCCGGAGCCGCCGATTTTCGGAGTCTTTCCCCAAATATGGTGCCGGGGCCAGAGTCACGGTGCGCGGCGGGGCCGGCGCGCCCCGAGGGAGGGCTGGGGGGGCTGGCCCCGGCCGGCGCTGACATCACGGTCCCGGCGCCGGCCTTTTAGCACGGGCTCGGCCTCCTAACTGTGCAGTGTGCCGGCTCCCGCGCAGAGCATCGCCCCGCGCCTCCGTGAGCAGCCGCTTGTAAGTCCTGCTGCGGGGGGGCAGCGGGGAGGGTGCCCGGCGCGGGGACACCGGCCCCTGGCAAGGCGGTGCTGCTCCCCAGGATGGGGACCCTGTCCCTGGGATGGCGATGCTGCTCCTGGGACCGCGGTCCTGCTCCCTGGATGGGGATGCTACTCCTCCGGTGGGGATGCCGCTCCCCGGGGTGGGGGTGCCGCTCCCCCGGGTTGGGATGCCGCTCCCCGGGGCGGGGATGCCGCTCCCCGGGATTGGGATGCCGCTCCCCGGGGTTGGGGTGCCGCTCCCCGGGATGGGGATGCCGCTCCCCAGGATGGGGGTGCCACTCCCCGGGCTCGGGATGCCGCTCCTCGGATTGCAACGCTGCTCCCCGGATGAGGGTCGGGCTCCCCAGGAGGGGAAGTTGCTGCTCGAGGTTGGGACGTGGCTCCCAACGGCTGGGGACGGCTCCCCGGGCTGGGGACGCTGCCTGGGGTTCTGCGCTTCTGCTCCTCAGGGCCGCGTTGCCGTCGGGGCTGCGCGGCTGCGGGTCCGTGCGGGGCTCAGGGCAGCGTGGAGGGGGGCAACTCCAGCCCCCGCTTGCCCGTTTCCGCCCTGCACCTCGGCGGGGACGGGAGACGGGCATGGGGCTGGTGGGGCCGGGGCCAGCGGGCGGCCAGCGGGCATTGCCGTGTGGTCGAGGGATCCGTGACCGGCGAGGCTGGGGTCCGCATGCCGGGCTGGGCCCGGGCGCGGGGCACCAGGCGGCCGGGGCGCAGGGCAGAGCTGGCTGTGGCGTTGCTGGACGTCCCTGGCGGCGCTCGGGATCGGGGCACCGGCTGCCCGTGGGGCTCGGGGGTACCGCTGCATAAACCGCGGGGCTCGTGGGGTGCCCCTGCATCGCCGGCAGCAAGCGGGGTCAGCATCCTCCGCTGCACCGAGCTGTGCCAGGCCTCAGAGCCCCTCCTGCGGGAGCCGGGGTGCATCTGCCCGGCGGCGGGGGCGAGCCAGCCCGGGACAGGGCGCGGATGCGGGGACCGAGCACGCGGCTCCTTGAGGGCACAGCCCCGGCACTCGGTGGCTTAATGCCAAGCAGGGAGCCGTGCGGGGAGGAGCGAGGCCAGCTCCGCCGAGGGCTTGGCTGCCGGCTCCCAGCGCCTCTCCCTCCTGGCATCCTCCCTGGCATCCTCCGGCCCTGCCCGCAGCCAGCTACCTGCCGTCTCTGCCCGCAGCATGCCCTTACAAGGGCACGGGCACAGCTCCCACCGCGGTCCGGCCTCGCCTGCGCTCCTCCCTGGCACCGGGACCCGCCGCGCTGAGGCCACCCCACGGCACCGGGGCCGCCCTGCCCCGGCCCGGCATGGCCACCCCGCTGTGCCACGGCCACCGTGCCGTGCCACAGCCACCCAGCCCTGCCGCCGTCACCCTGCCCCCCGGACCCCCCTGCTCTGCAGCCCCCGTGAGGGCAGCACGGCCGCTCCGGCCGGAGGGCACGGCCATGCCAGGGACCTTCACGCCAACCAAGAGCTGTCAGGCAGCTGAGCAGGCAGGGGACGGGGATGAGGCTGCTCTCCCGCGCCGCCTGAGCCGGGAGCGGGGACGAGGCAGCTCTGCTGGCGCAGGAACCATCTGTCCGGGCAGGCTGTGAGGGTCACGGCCGTGCGCTCACCTCTAAATGTGCCCGGACGGGGCCGAAGGGCCGTCGCGTGGCAAGGGAAGAGCTGGGAGGAGGGCATGTCCCCCCCGCACGGGGTGCTGGGGGGGCTGCGGGGTCCCCGCGCAGGGGGACGGCATCTCCACAGCCTGACGGTCCCCATCCCGCCACCAGGTCTCCCACCCGCCGCAGACATGGCGAACAAGGGCCCGGCGTACGGCATGAGCAGGGACGTCCAGTCCAAGATCGAGAAGAAGTACGACGATGAGCTGGAGGACCGGCTGGTGGAGTGGATCGTGGCGCAGTGCGGGGCCGCGGTGGGTCGCCCCGAGCGGGGCCGCCTGGGCTTCCAGGTCTGGCTGAAGAACGGCATCGTAAGTGGGGGGCCGGGCGCCCGCTGTGCCCGCCGGCCCCGGGGCTGGGTGGGCGGCCGGCGGGGAGCTCTGCAGCCGGCAGCGTGTGTGGTGCGGCGCGGCGAGCCCAGCCTCTCCTCTGCCGGCAGGTCCTCAGCAGGCTGGTGAACAGCCTCTACCCCGACGGCTCCAAGCCCGTCAAGATCCCCGACACCCCCCCCACCATGGTCTTCAAGCAGATGGAGCAGATCGCCCAGTTCCTCAAGGCGGCCGAGGACTACGGCGTGGTCAAGACGGACGTGTTCCAGACCGTCGACCTCTTTGAAGGTGCGGGCGGGCGGGCGGGGGGCAACCGGGGTTGCGGGGGGCCGGAGCCGCCGCGCCGCGCCCGTCCTCACGCCCCTCCGTCCCTCGGCAGCCAAGGACATGGCGGCGGTGCAGAGGACGCTGATGGCCCTGGGGAGCCTGGCGGTCACCAAGAACGACGGGAACTACCACGGGGACCCCAACTGGTTCATGAAGTAAGTGGGGGAGCGCGGCCCTGGGCGTGGGGACCCCCCCGCCCCGTGGCTGCCCGGAGCGGGCTCTTCCCGCTGCCCGGCAGTGCCCCGGAGCACCCGGCCGCGGGACGCAGGGCTTTCGGCTGGGAAGCGACGGCGGCTGGGGACCCCCTTGGGGAATGGGGGCTGCTGGGCACCCGGGGACGGGGCCGAGGGTCCGGCCGCCCGGGGGGGAGCGGGTGCCGCATGGCCTCTCCCTCCGCCCCGCAGGAAAGCGCAGGAGCACAAGCGGGAGTTCACCGAGAGCCAGCTGAAGGAGGGCAAGAACGTCATCGGCTTACAGATGGGGAGCAACAAGGGGGCGTCACAGGCGGGCATGAGCTACGGCCGGCCCCGGCAGATCATCAGCTAGGCAGCCCCCCTCGCCGCCCCCAGCCCTCCCGCCACCGGGAGAGCAGCCCCAGCCGGGACCTCCGTCTTCGCTCCCCCCGGCCCAGCGCGCCGCAGCCGCCCGAGCGCCGGCGGCCGCCACCGCCCCTCACCGATTGGTATTTATTGAAAAGGAAACGCCAGCCAGCCCCGACGGCCCTTCCGCACAGCCAGCGGCAGCACGTGCCCAGCCGCAGCCCCCGCCGTGGCGATGCACCCCGCCTCGGGGACGCGGGCAGCCCTGCCACGCTCGTGCCGTGCCCCGGGCAGCCTCTCCCCTCCGGCCTCGCACGCCCCCGCCTCACCCTCGCGAGCCCCGCTGCCAGCCGGTCCTGCCCCTGCCGCGCCACGCTCGCCGGCACCCGCGGGCGCCCTGCCGCCCTCGCCGGGACGGCGGGTGGGAAGGGCGCGCGCCCCGGCCCCCAGAGCCGCCTCGCCTGCCCGCAGCCCCGCTCGAGCCCCGCGCCACCGCCGCAGAGATCCTTGCGAACGGGGAGAAAAGAAAATTGGCCTTGGTTTTGTACTTCGTTTTTGTCAAAATTAAAAGGTTATTCATCTAGCGTGGCCTGACGCTGTTTCCTCCTGCCTGCCCCGTCACCCGCAGCCGGCGGGGCCGGGAAAGCCGAAGCCACCCTCCACAAAAGCCGCTCAGGGCGCCTGGGCCACGTCCGCTCCTTCTTCCGGCTCCGAACCTGGGAAAACCAGAGCTGGGGATTGGGCTTTCCCGGCCCGGTTCGGACGGCTCTGCGGGGCGGCGGTGCCCTCTCCCGCCCGAGCCGCGGCACCGAGCTTCCTCCTCGCTCCTTCCAACCGCTGCGGCCCAGCCCTCGCCTCCCCCTGCCCGGGGCGGCCCCGGTTATCCCGGCTCCCCGGAGCGGGGCACGGAGGGCTGCGAGCGGCCAGGAGCAGAGCCAGCACCCCGGCATGGCCTCCCCACGGGCCCCAGGGCTGGGAGGTGCTGGGTGACTCATGCTTCCACAGCCAGAACGTGCTGGGAGGGCGGAGGAGTGACGGACGGGGGAGAGAAGGGTTTTTAAGACTTTATTTGGAAAGCTACACAAAAGGGCTTTGCTGATTAAAAAACAAACCCCAGCTTTAAAAAAATAAACCAACGAACCCAAAGACACATGAACAAGCCACCCCCGCTTGCAGATGAGCCACTGCCAGAGCAACTCGGCCTCCCCTTCCCGGCCCAAAGCAGGCATTGCCCACGGCCCCGTCCCTCCTGGGCACCGGGCACCAACGGATGCCCCAGCAAGCGGCGGGGAGGCAACCGGGGGAAGCGGCCGCAGCGAGCTCGCGCTGCCGTGGTACCTGCAGCCAGAGGTGCTTCTGTGCCCGCCGCAGCAGGGACGGCCCCGTCCTGCCCCCCCGAGCAGGACGGTCGAGAAAAAGCCCGGCTGCCTCCTGCCTCCCAAACCACACGGCTGCTCGCGTGCCTGCGGGAGAGGAGGAGGAGGTGGCGGGGTCAGAGCACAGGGGACAGGGAGCAAGCACTGGCTGGAGACGGGCAAAGTGACTCCCCGCTTCTAAGCTGGGCGTAACTGGTGGGTGCTGGCCAGCCCCCGGCCCGGCGGGGCAGGCGAACGACAGTGCTGTGGGGTCCCTGCCTGCGGAGGCAGCTGCCAGGGGCCCTGCCACATCTCTGCAGAAACTGGGGACAAAGCGACACTTCTTCCCCGCGCTGCAAGGCCGCGGGAGCCGCGGTGTGCAGGGGACTCCGTGCCTGGCTCCGCCAGGGCCGCCACGCGCCCGGGAGGCATCGGTGCGGGGCCTTGCTCCCCGCGCAAAGGGAAGCCCTGAGCGTCGCTGCAGGGCAGGTTCCGTTAGGAATGGGTTTAAGGCTTGCTTTGTTTTCCAGAGCGAGGGAAAGGGAAGCTCCCCTTCCGCTGCCAGCACTCTTTCTCCTTGTTTCTGAGCCACTTCCAACACCGCCTTCCGCAGGACACAACGGCAGCGGTCCCCGGCGGCTCGGGAAGCCTCTGCTGCCCGTGCTTGGGAAGGACGTACCGAGTGGGAGGGATGCAGCTCAAACCCCCAGCCCCGGCTAGCACTTCTGGTGCTCCCTGTCCTCTGAGAGGAGCTGAGCTGTCACCTCCCGGCCAAGGTACCCTGCTCCGGCGGGGGCCGCCTCGTGGAAGCTCGCAGCTCTGCTGCTGCTGGGAATGTTGGGGCGGGTGGGGGTCCAGGACCCCTCCTCCCCCTCGTCCTCCTGGGCAGGCTCCGGGTGCTCACAGTCCATCTCGACGTCCTCGATGTCCTTCTCCCGGTAGAGCGGCACAGACTCCATCTCCAGGCCGCTCTCCAGGGCTCTGTGCTTCCCTCCCTGCTGGTACCATTTGCAGACGGTGGAGCCGTTGCAGGTCAGGTCAAGCCCCACGTTGTTCCTGGTCAGGCAAACCTCCAGCATGTAGTAGAAAGTCCAGAACACGGCAAAGCATCCCAGCAGCAGGAGGGTCTGCGAGGAGGAAAGCCCCTAAGAAACAAAGCCCTCGACCACCCCGGCGCCCTGCGGTCGCCCAGCGGAGAAGGCACGGCGCCAGGAGGACGAGCGAGGCAGGTTCCCACTCCTCCAGTCCCTCCCGCAGAGGACGGGGCCTCCCCGCTCGGCGCCAGCCGGCAGTGCCCCCGGCCCGCGGGCAGGCTCACCTTGAGGGTGTTGGCTGTGATCGTGTAGCGCTGCTCCTCGGGGATCTCCAGCCCCGGAGGGCAGGGCAGGGAGAAGTCGCTGCTCAGGTACTGCCCGCTCATTGCTTCCTCCAGCAGCCTGGGGGACAGAGGCACCCCGTGAGGGTCCCGCAGGCAGGGCTGCTCCAGGGAGGGTCCCAAATGCCCACAGGGGGTCTGGAGTGCCTCTTCCACCGCTGCGGGCGGCCCTCCTGGGTCAGACCCAGCCAACGGCCCACGGCTCCCCTGTGCAGGGGGTTGAGGGCAGCCCCAGCGCCCCGTGCCGGGGCCGGCGGCCAGGCTGCAGCCTCACCCTGCCGCGCACCTCGCGGCAACACTGCTCCAGCCAAGCAGCCCCTGCTCAGAGGCTTCTGATGACGCCCCTTAGCCCTCCGCCTCCCGTCTCCCCGCCGAGACGGGGTTGTGGCGTCCTACCTCTGCCGTTCCTTCATCTCTGCTGGGGACCAGGAGGAGCCGTACAGGGTCAGCTGCCACTGCTTCAAGGTCCCAGGCCTCAGGCTCTCGTCTCCTGGGGAAGAAACAGGTTGGGCCAGCGGGGAACTCTCCTACCTGGCTGGGTGACGCTGCACGGAGCTGACCCGCAGCCACCCAGGTGCTGAGCTGGCAGCTCCCCAGGACACGGCACGAGCTGCCGCCACCGCCCCACCCCTGGAAGGCAGGACTCACCGATGTCCCTGATGACCAGTCTATACGTGCCCTGTGCTTCCTCGCCCCAGCACCGGACCGTGGAGAACGTCCAGTCAGCAAAGCCATTGGGGTCCCTGCCAAAGAGTGAGGAGAAACAACCCATGAGAGGGTAACGTAGCCCGAGCCACAGGGCGGGACGTGGGCCCTGGCCCTCCTGCCTGGGGCCAGCTGGGCTGGCTGTCCTGCCCTGCAGCGCGAGCCTCCGCACCCCCGTCCCCCTCGGTGCTTACGAGTCCATGCTCCTGGTGGTCCCTATCAGGGACATCATGCCGCTGGGGCAGAAGAGCCTGATCTCCAGGTTGCCGCGGCGGGGGTGGGTTATGGTGACGGTGACTGCCACGTGCTCCAGGGTTCTCATGCCGGAGAGCTGCAGGTCGGCGGTGGTGACTGGGAAAGGGAAGGCAGGCTTTGCCAAGGCTGGCGGCCGGGATGGAGTCCCCGCTTCCAGCTGGCCCTAAGGGGCTGCTGTGCCACTTAGCAGGACACGCACGCTCGTCTCTGCCTCCTCCCAGCTGCCCCGCGCGTCTGTGCCCCCGGAGCAAGAGGCAGGAGCCAGGGCAGCCGCACCCCACGCAGGGAGGCTCTGCCGAGCACCCGGCAGCCACGTCGTGCTGTGCTCAGAGGCCTGGCCCTGGTCCACGCTCTGCGAGGAGCCTCCTTGTCTGCCCGAGCCGAGCCGAGCCGAGCCGAGCCACCCACACGCCTCCCCGGCTAGCACAGGTGAAGGTGTCCTGGCACGCTCCCTCCCGGGCACCCCACAGCGTGCTCGGGCCGCTTGACACGGGCCAGGAGAAGTCAGGTCCTCCCAGACCAGAGGTGCAGGAGGCACCTGGTACTGGCTGTCCTCTGTCCGCAGCTGTGCCCTTTGTCCCCTCCCCGCGTTCAGCCAGGACCAGGCAGGGTGGAAAGGATGGTGCGAAAGGGGCGAGGAGGAGGTGGTGAGGAAGGAGGGGTGAAAGGCAACAGCAGCATTAGCAGTGGAAAAGCTGACTGCCGGGCATCTCCCAGCACGTCCCAGAGCAGGAAGACGATACAAACCCACGCTTTCCTCTGCTCACAAGGAGGGGGCCCAGCCCTCTCATTTACCAGCAGCCTCTCGCCTGCAGCCGAATCCTCATTTCACAAGCGGGGCCCAGCTGCTGCCCGCACGACTTGTGTCACTGCCCCGCGGGCTCCCCGGCATCCGACTCTGACCCCGGCCCTGACTCACGGCTTGGGGGTTCAGGAGCCCACCCAGAGCGCTCAGGCCACTGCAATGAAATAACACCTCGTCCTTCATCAGGTCCTTCCCGCCCTGGATTTGTGCCAGCTTTTGGCAGCCCCGGAGGCTGCTTTGAACCCACAGCTCCACAGGAGCCAGGCTTGGAAAGAGGACCGGGATGAGAAGCCCGGCGTCCATCTCAAACCGTTCGCAGCTCCGCGGACGCTCACAGCCCCAGAGCTGCTAATTATAGCACAGGAAACCCTGGGATGCCTCAGAGCGGATTTCAGCCTGTGGCTCGGCCTCCTCCCGGCAGCCCCGGCCGAGCGGCAGGTGGGTGCTCCCCAACAGCTTCCAAGCGGGGAGGCGGGCGCGCCCCAGAACCAGGCAGCCTGCCTGCAGCGGCCGGCCAGCACGCTCCCTGGGGCTACGTGGGGAAAGGGTTAACTCTGAGCCAGCCTGCCGCACCTGGGGGACAGCAGTGCCCCCGGCCACGCATTCCTCTGCGCATTCTTCTCCAAAGCGCCTCTTTTCTGCCTCTCCCAAACTCTGCTTGCTGCCCAGCTTTCAGCTCGCAACTCCTTTTAGGGCAGAAGGAGCTGCTTGACCCCCAACCCTCTCCTCAGAGGCAGAGCAGGGCCAACCCCGCTGCCAGCCCGAGGAGCAGGGTGTCACCCCTCTGTCCGTCTGTCCCTCTGGGGCCCTGCGGTGCTGGTACCCGCAAGGGAGCAGCGTGCTGCAGAGCTGGACCAGCCCAGCCGGGCAGGAACAGGAGAGAGGGAGAACGCGTGCCCAGCGCCTGCCCAGCATCTCCTCAGCCTGCGGCGAGGAGGGGAGGGAAGGGACCACCTGCAAGGGGGTGCCGGCCTGCCAAGCCCCAGACTCTTTCCAGGGGCACCTCTAGCCTGAGGAACAGCCTCCGGGCGCTGCCAGCGCCCAGCGCCTCTGCCAGGAGCTGCAGCTGGGGCAGCGAGGGGCGCAGGGCCAGGCCCCCTGGGACAGCATCTCCGGTGGGACAAGCCTCGGCGCAAGAAGCTGTGCCCAGCCAGAGAGCCAGGCCCTGCTGGGGAGCCGGGAAGGGCTTGGGGCCGAGCTCTCCTTCCCGCTGGTAGCAGCCAGAGCAGTGCCTTGTTTATGTGGACAGAGGCTGGCCAAGTCAGGAGCTGGAGCATTACCTAAAATGGTCAAAGCCAGAGGAGCAGGTCTGGCTGCTGCCCAGCCTGGCCATGCTCGCTAATGCCTGTCTGGCTCCTCAAAGACATCAATCTATGGGACGGAGTTATCGAGGAGGGGACCACATCAACAGACACAGATCCCCCGGGGAAGGGCAGCGGAAAGAGAGAGGAAACAGCCCAGGCAGCCCAACGCTTAACCCCTTTGTGGCCTCACACAGCCCAGGGCTTGCCCTGCCAGGCTGCCAGCGTGCCCAGCTGCGCCCCACGCCAGAGGGAACGGGCTGGATCCCTGGCCTCGGTGTGTACGAGCACGTGCTCTCACATGGCACACCTGCTCTTACCGTTCCAGGTGACCTCCAGCTCCTGCGGCAGTAACGGGATGCTCCTGCCCTCCTTCAGCGCAGGGCTCACGTATGAGGCGAGGTATGGGACGGACTCCCAGATCTGTCAGGGGAAAGGCAAGAGGATTCAGCACGAGGTTGCACCCTCCCTGCACGTTCATCTCTCAATCTCCCACCACTCTTGCAAGCTGCTCCTGTCCGTAGCACACTTAATGCGTGTGGACGTGGGCCCAGCTTGGGGCCAGGCCAAGGGGCCTCTCCTGACGCTGCTCTGGGGCACACAAACCCAGGGAGCACGCACGGGCTGCAGCGAGCGCCGCAGGGCTGGAGAGCAGTGCCCGCACGCCTAGGCGTGGAAGGAAAGCGACTGCCACGGGCTGGAGGGGCTGGTCGAGACTCGGGACTCCCCAGCTCTGGGTTTGCCTCTGCCACCACCCGAGTGGCTTTGAGCGGGTTACTTGAAGCCATTCCATTTCAACCCCAGGCACAGCGGGGCAGGAAACGTAGCAGAACCCCAAGCCTTGCAGGAAGAGAGAGCAGCCCGAAAGCCCCTGTGAAAGAGGGGGCACTGCTGGCCACCGGCAGCGACCCGGCACAGCTGCACGGTGCTCTACGCACGAGTGAGGAGCAAGTGCCAAAGGGACGTGTCCTGGTCTCCATGCAACTGGGGGCACAGGGACAAGAGATGGGGATGCCGCTGCCTGCTCTGACCACACCACTCCCTTGGCAGCCCCAGCAGCCCCCCGGACGTGGAGCCCAGAGCTGCCAGCTGAGAACACCCTGCTTCCTTGGGGCATGACACCCTCCCTGAAGCCCACTGCGTAGGGAGGATGGTGCTGGGGCTGCTGACAAAACTCCCCAAGCCATGAATCAGAGCTGTCATCTCCCACCAGCGAAGGCTCTTGCCCATGGCTATATATAGTGCTGAGAGAGCAGCAGCTCGGGGGCAGGTTTCAGGCATTGCCGAAAGCCTCATTACTTCATACCAAAAGCAGCCTTATAGCGAGGGCCAGCAGGATGACGGCCAAAGCACTGGCCGTGAACGGCAACAGTGTCCGCCCACGGCGTTGCCAGTACAGGACCTGTCGTCGCCACCGGCCTGGGTCTGCTCTAGCTGCCTCCGGGGCACGCCTGGGACAGGGAGGGGAATTACCTTGGCAGCGTTAACCAGCCTCCAGGCGTTCAGCAAGCCGAAGCCGTGCTGATGGCTGTGGCTGAAGCCGGCCTGGTTGATGTCCCACTTAGCGTGACGATCCTCGTACTGAAAAGAAATGCAGGGCGCTCTTGTTACCTTGGGGTACACCGGCAGCCCTGCAAACCCAGAGCAGAGGCAACCGGGCCCGAAGGGAAGGAGGCTCAGAAATATCCCGCAGCAGCAGGGAAGCAAACCCACATGGCCTTATTAGAAAGAAACAGGTTGACCTTTGTTTGAAAGAAGTCCCAGGACAAACAGGCTTCCCAGCTCCTCAGAAAGGAAATCAAGCAGCACGAAAGGGCACAAATGCCTCTGCTCTGAAACATCCCAGCTGCTCCCTGCTGCCCAAGCCACAGCCTGTGGCATGGCAGAAGCCTTGGGGAGAAGGAACCAAGTCCTTTAAATCAACACGAGCTGGGCCAGGACAGATCCGGGTCCCACCACTTATCGGGTTGTAGTACTCTGGCAATGCTGGCTTGCAGTTGTGGAAAACACTGCCCTGTGCCAAAGCGAGTACAGCGTTAGCCGGACATGGACTCCTGCTCCCCAGAGGGCTGCGGAAGAAGCCCTGTCCCTAAGCCAAATCGGGCAGCTCCAGTCGGTTCCCACTCCTGCGCTCCGCAGCGAAGCTGCGCTGGAGTCGAGACCGAGCGAAAGGAAGGGCTGTGTCTGCTGCCGAGCCCTCCGTTATGTCTGTTTCCAAGAGCCTGCCTCTCTGGAGAGCCCAAGGAAAGGCCAGAGCAGGGCAGAGCTCTCGCTTTCCCACTGCACGGACTGCGGGGTGGTATTGCAGAGATGCGTGCCGGCTCTTCGGCTGGGCCAGCCGCACCGCACGCACACACACGCTCCCGGTGTCGGCGGGCGAGGCGTGGTGAGCCCCTGGAAGACCTGCACGCTGGCAGATGGAGGCATTCCTGGAGCAAATAACCCATTTATTATCACGACAGAGGAAAATGCCTCAGCCGCATTCCTGGGAGGAACAAGGGGCGAGGGGAAAACGTAATCCCTTCGCTGGGAGCCAGGCAACCGAGAGATTTATAGAGGGGCAGGCAGACGTAAACAAAGATGTGCAGAGCAGGACCTCGGCCATCCTGCAGCATCGCTGAAGGGCGGCAGGAGGGAGGGAAGGCCGCTCACCTTGGTGGTGGTGAAGACAATGATGTGCTGGACGTCTCGCCAGGTGAGACACGGCCGCACCTGCAGCATCAGCGCGATCATCCCGGCTGCAAGAGGAGCGGCAGCTGACGTCCCTGTGTGGCCCTCCGTGCAGCCCGTGCCCTTCTGCAAATCCCAGTCTGTTGTCACCTGCCGAGAAAGGGGAGAGATGCCTCCCGTCAGGCCACCGTTTGCCATGCTGGGGTGGCTGGGATAGGTACCGGAGCAACGGAGCACGCAGTCCCGGCCCCGAGCCACGCCCTTGCCACCCCAGCTCCACCGGCAGCCCACGCTCAGCCTGTGACACAACTGCTGGCAAAAGCCCCGGGGACAGAGGAGAGCGTGCCCCCCGCACTACGCAAAGGGCACGAGAGATGGGGGCTCTGGGGCTCCCCACCATCATCCTGGACACAAACAAGAAATGAGCAATGCCCGAGCACAACAGGCAGAAAACAGGGCCAGCGGCCACCACGCTCCTGGCAGAGAACAAGGCAGATGGCGGAGAGCTTGCGAGCGAGGGCAGCCCGGGCGCCCTGCGGGGAGGCCGGGGTCCTCATTTACTGCATGAGCACCCCAGCAGCGTGCAGGGTGGTGCACAAGCTGGTGGGTTTTCTTGACAGCCCTGCAGCGCTGATTTACTGCTTGCGCGTTTCCATCCGCAATGCTCACGTAACTTCTATTGCTCTACCACGAGCCTGATGAGGAGGAAAAGATCCCCCTCGGGCTGGCTGGACACATTAAGAGGAGGCTTGGAAAACTGGAAGTGAGAAGGGAGAAGCGGTGGAGTCAGCAGCTCTCCTCCCCAGCAGCCTGGGTCCCCCGGCCAGCCCTCTCCCCCAGCGCCAAGGGCCCTGGGGGGCACCCGATTATTTGCTGAGGACAGTGAAAACCTTCTCTCCTGCAGGACGCCTTTGGCCGGGCTGAGCTGCCTGTCCTGGGGAGAGAGGAGCTAACCCAGCCCCTGCTGCACTGCTGCTACGGCAATTACAAGGGTGCTTTGTGCAGCCAGCAGTGCCTTTCCCCGTTCTGCCAGGCAGCCAGCCCAGCCCGGCGTGTCTGATAAATGCGGTCTGCCCCAGGTGAGCGGGTGGGAAAGCCTCTGAGCAGGCAGAGGGGTGCGAGGTTTGGCACAGAGCGGGAATCGGAGCGTGATGGCCCAGGCAGGGGAGAGCACTGCTGCACGCAATGCTGGGTCGAAGAGCTGGGCTTCTCTGCATCGTGCCGGGTCCCCTTTAAAGGGGACCACAGACACTCACACAGCACCTTCACACCCCTTCCTAAGAGATTTGCTATGTCAGGAGGAAAAGGAGGGACTGCAGCTGAGCGCCCGTGGTCCCTCGCCCAGGGACACCTCCTGTCTCCCTGACCACAGGGAAACGGGCAGGGAAAGGCGAGCTGGGGCAGCGGGGCAGCACCCAGTCCGAGTACGGCACGCCAAGGCCAGCATCCAGACTCTGACCCCCTTCGTAGAAGGCTTTCAGACAAAACAAGAAAGTTCTCTGGATGCCCAAGGATTCCCCCTCCAGAGGAAAGACATGGGGAGGTGGCCCTAAAGCCCTGCCTGCATGAACCACCTCTAATCTGTCCGTCTCCCAGCCGTCTCTTCTGCACGGGCAGCTTCCCCCCAGACAGCAGGGAGGAATTTGCAGCACATGAGCTTTCTCTCTCTCTGTGGTTGCTGAGATCAGGCTGGGAGACGGGAGGGGCAGCCAGAGATCCCGTCATCCTCCCTTAGCCAAGACCAGAACAACAGCAAGAGCAGGGCAGCAGCAGGGGGAGAGGGTCAGGGATTAGCTGCTGAAAAGCCTGGAAACATTTCCCAGACAGTTCCTGGCCAGGACGTGGGGACCCAGCAAAAACCCGTACAAGGGGGGGAAGGACAACACCACAGCTCCCCAGTCGAGAGATACGGCCCCGTGCTGGGAGCTGGGACGCAAACAGTCCAGCGCGGGGCTGAGCAGAGTGGCTCAGGCAGCTTCTCCCCAGGGCAAGGGCAGGAAGGCACCTTTGCAGCCACCGTTTGCACAGCGTTTAGCTAAGGATAAGGAACAGCAGCTCTACGCCGCTCGGGACCACGGGTGGTTGCTCTGGCCTGGGGGAGCAACAGCCAAGGCACAGCAGGGTCCCTCGGGGGCACTGCTCCCCTCGCCCCCGCTCGCAGCCAGCCTGGCTGCAGAGGCTGGATGAGCTCTTGCGAGAAGCTTCCGATTTCAGCCCACATCCCTGGGGCCTGTGGAGGTGACACCTCTTAGCTCTGCTCCCCGCGCATGAAAACCAGCACCCGTTCAGGGAGAGGCACGCGCACCCCAAACTCGAATACCGCAACAGTTCTCCAGGGTACTGCGGTCACATGCGCGGAGCTTTGCTGCCTTAGGACCAAAATACCAATTCAAACGAGCTGCTGCTGCTTAAGACAGCCGCTACTCACGGGGAGCTCAAGCTCACCATAAAGAGTCCTGGGAGACCCTCGCTTCAGGGACCACGTATCCCAGTTGAGAAGCGATGAATGCAGCTGGTTTTCTTTGGGGGGGGGAGAGAGAGAGAGGGACCGGGCCTGAACTAAGCAACTTCGGGGGAAACTCAAGGCAGTTACGGTTTGCGACCTTCCTCATCTTCGCTGCTGACCCCAGCGTCACTCCAGCACAACCGGGCCTCTGCAGAGGGACCACACGGGGCTGTGCAGAGCACGCAGAGCCTCAAAAGAGGCATCAGGAGGCTCCCAAATTATGCCACCTCACTGCAAACTGAATGTGTCTGTCTCCCTGTGCTCCCCATGGGGAGACAGCCCCCGCTGCCAAAAGCTGTAAGTTTTGTTGCCGTCGGTGCTTGACTCCGTAACATTCTGCCAGCTGTTAACAACTTCAGCTTGCGCTCGGGATGCTGCACGTCCTACAAAGAACACCCTGAGCAGCATAAACTTTCAGTAGGAAGTGCAGCTAGTGCCAGAAGCCGTATCAAATTCTTCCCATTAAGGAAACCACACAAAGTTTATAGTCTGGTAAAAGAAAAAAACCCAGCTGATGGCTGCTGAGAAGTTAACTCTGACATGACTGAAGCACAGTTAAAGGGCATTTAGGAGCAGACTGTCCTCCAGAAAAAGGGGCACGTAAGTTTTAACATGGCACGGGCTCGCTAAAGGAGCTTTCGCGGTACTGCGAAGAAACAGGATGGCTCTCTGGCACGTGTCGTGCCCAGGCTACGCGTGGCATCTCGTCCTGGCTCCCCGAGGGAATACCAGCTCCCGCGTTAGTGTCCCATAAAGCCAGTATTCGAAATGAAGGGGCGTTTGACACCTTCAAAGCGCTCTCACCAGCAGCAGGCTTGGGGGAAGCTGGACATAAACCCAAAACTCTGGAACTCCTGATGAAAGTGCAGCAGAGCCCTTGCTTGGCTGCCGTTTCCTTTTTTCCTAGCGTCAGTAGTTTCCAAACCAGCTCGGGACAATTGAAGTTATTTCTGAAAGGAAAAATTAGCTCCATTCTGGGTTTTACTTTCCCTGCCACATGAGCCGAGCCATCGCTCCAGGCAGATTGTGCCGTGCTCTGGTTAGGCACGGATTCCTGCTGTGGCTCTGGACTGCAAGAGGAGCTTGCCGAGTCCCAACCAGGTGGCTGAGGAACCCAGGCTCTCCCTGTTTCCCCGGTTTACCCAGCACGCGGGGCAGCCTGTTTGACAAGCCTGGATTCAGCTCCTCTCTGGCAGGCACAGAGCCACAGCTGCACGTCCCTGCTCGCAGGAGCACCCGAGGCACCGTCCCTCGTCCGCCAGGCCCCCAGAGACCCCCGAGCACACACTGCTGATGCTGGTCTGCCACTGGGACTTCGCTGCCTCATCGGCTTTGCCAGGAAAGTGCCTTTGGGGACTGCCCGTCCTGACGGGAGATCCTCCCGGTGCCTGCCAAGCCAGGGACACCCCAACCCCAAACAGTCAGGCCTGGGAGCCAGTGACGTTTACCCCAAGCTGCCCCAGGGAGGCTTGGGCTCTGCAGTCCCCGCTGGCACCGCAGGACAGGAACGGGTCACAGCCGTACGGGCTGGTTAGCCTGACAGCCCCCTGAGTGCACCAGCACCAAGGGAGGAACACGCTGAGCCAGGCCTGGGGCTGGGGAAAACAGGCCCGGCTGTTTGGCTCGGGCAAAAAGGACATTTTGTTGACAATAAGTCATTTTTTGGCAAAAAAAGGAAAAGCTGATAAAAATATTCTGAAAAATTCAGCTGGGAGAGGCACACGTGCCAGAACAGAGAAGGAGCTGGGGCCAAGTAGTTTAAAGAGCCCGATGCTGCTCCCAGCCCTCCGTGCTCGTCCGTGCTCCCGCACCCCTTCGGAGCAGAAGCGAGGGGGGCTGGCTGGGCCGGGTGTGCCGCAGCCCCCGCAGGGCTGAGCCGCAGCCGCCCCTGCCCCTTTCTCTTCAGGAGAGCCCACAGGGCACGGGAGTCTCGCTCCAGGCTCCCTCCTCGCTGCGCAAAGGGGGCACACACACAACTGGGATAACGCTTGTCTTCTGCTGGCTGTCCCTGGGGCTGCGCCGGGGGAGCTCCCTGGATGACATTCCCAGGGACACAGTGCAGAGGAATTTCTTAGGGGTCACCCAAGCGGCCCCCGTCCCAGAAGATGTCTGCCTGCAGTTCCCAGCAGCGCAGAGCAGGGAGATAAGGGAGCACGGTCCTTGTCCCTGTGGGTCTGACATCCTGCCTGCGCTTGAGGCGACAAACACGACACACGCAGGATCTGCGTCTGGGGCCAGGAGCTCTGTGCCCGTGAACACCCTTGCAGAGAGAGGGTCACCGCACTGCGAGTTACAGGCTGACAGACAGTGACGACACGGGGAACAACTAGAAATGGGAGCTTCCCTCTCAGAGCACTATTTATGTAGGACCTAGATAAAAGGCACGTTCGTCCTCTGCCTCACAAAGGAACCCACGTACCCGCCTCAGGCAGACGCGCGGCCATCAGAAGGGACGGAGCTTCATCCCTTCTCTGCACTGGGCCGTTCCAGCCCCGCGGCCAGGTGCGGCCAGCAGAGCACAGGGGAAGACATGTGCCTTGCACAGTACTCACTATGCTCCTCATCATCTTGTCCCCGCCGCTGAAGGTCACCGCTAACATGGAGGCACATTCCTCGGCATAGAATGGCATGGAGCCCGTCTCGTCCACCGCGCCTGGGAAAAAGTGAAAGGCATCAACCATATGAAGCCTGTTTCGGTTTAACTGCTGAAATTGCAAGGTGACGAGCCCCTGAGGACCTGTCCTGCTAGCTGTGCTTTTCCACAGGCTGGGAGCTGGGCAGGGAAATCGGACCCAAGCCTGTATTTTTCATGGCTGGAAGACCTACAGGAAAGGCAGTCACAATAAATAACTTTTCACTGTGCCTAATATTAGACAGATCTCCTGCCCCTCATGTAGCTTCTGCCCTCGAGAAAACGGATGAGACGTTTCTTTTCTAAAACACGTGATAGGAATGCTGCATTTCAGGTCACTCCCTCAACATGGCAGCGCGTCTGTCGCAGCCCCAGCGATGGAGGCCTGAACGCAGGCAGGAATTTCTTTGGCCTCCTCTTGCTCTGTAGGTCAAAAGAAAACTGCAGACTCGAGGGCTGAATCCCAGCACCTCTACACGCTGCCATGTTCATTCCCAGAGGACAGACACTTTCCCACAGATTCCCACTATCCAGCCAGCTTCCAGCTGGGCAGGTTTTGCGCTATTGGGACGATCTCATTTTTCCGCGCTGGGAAGGAACGAGACAGAAGACGCGTGCACTCACCTATCGTGACCGTATAGATGGAGTTGGCATAACCATCATAGTTGCAGTTGTCGCTGTGTTGCCCGCCGTTGCCGCTGGCCACAACGAAGATGCTCCCGAAGCCCCTGCGCCCCGCTATCACGCCGTGCTGCAGGGCGGCCTGCGGAGAAGGAACCATCGCTGGTCAGGGCACGCAGGCAGGCGGGCCCTTCCCGTGCCCTTCCCCGCTGACACCAGAGGGTTTCTGCCAGCAGCCATGGCTGGCACGCCCGGCTGCGAGCCGTGGGGGAGCAGGGCTGTCCCGGACCTCGCGGCGCACCTCGCTGCTAACCCAGGCACAGACGGACGCGTGTGCCTCTCCCGAGCTGCCTCTGCTGGGGGAGCATCCGCCCCGAGGAGTGCTCGCAGCCACAGGACGTGCTGGAAAGCTCTGACCTGGCATCTCCATCCAGCAACCAAAGTCCACGCTCTGAGATTTCAATAACCAGCCCTGCCAAGTACTCGGGGTGATAGTGGGGCCAGCCACAACCCCTCCGGGCCGTATTTCACCCGGCTAGCAGAGTCAGGGAGCCGTGTCTGTTACAGCCCTGACCAGACACCGAGATTCCAGAGCGAGCGTGTTACAAAGGCAGCGATGCGGCCAACGTCTGGGCTGGGGAATGGCCATCTACAGCTTACTATGATTCTAAGCGGATTCTGCATTAAAAAGAGAAGAAGTTTTCGGCAATGCCTGAAAACTTCCAGGCAATCACAGCACAAAGACTGGCCAGCATTTGAACTCCAGGGGAAACACAGCAGCCCTAGCCCTCCCAGCTTCAGCAGGGCTCACTCTGGAGCTGGCTTTTCTGGAGCATCAAGGCTTTCCTGCCGACAGACTACCCACACGTGGCTGCTGCCCTTTTGCAAGGCCTCAGCTCCCACATACGCTTGGGCTTTGCCTTCGCTGAGAAACACAACTACACCAGCCCTGCTTGGGAAGCACGTTTCCAGGCCGACACCTTGCACGGACGTCATTCCCGCCTAGACAAAGGGTATGCGTCTGATGGACAAGCAAGAAAGCAATCCCGCTGGAAACCAACCCTCCTCCTCTGCCCTCCCTTCGGCAGGTGAAGGCACATACTGCATTGGCCAGAAAGCCCTCCAGACGCTCGGCTGTGGTAAAGCAAGCTTTGCTTGTGCTCTGTATCCCAGAGCTTGTTACAGCTGTCTCTGCACGCAGGAAGAGAATAAATTAACTTGCAGAACTGGAAACCATTTGTCATCGTGAACTGATAGCTCAGTTGTCAGCGTTGCTCCAAACAGCACAGTAACTGCTATCTTGCGGTTAGAAAAGTACAGCAAAAGGCTGCCAAGCAAAAGAGAAATTAAGCAGAACCACATCCCAGGAGCAATGCAGTGCCAGTTTTGGGGCCCCCTCTGTGCCCCCTCGCTGTGGCACCTGGGCAGCGGGAGCCAGGCGTGGGCAGCTGAGTCTTTTGCAGCGGTTCTGCAGCACGGGCACTGCGAGAACGCTGTAACGGCCCGGGAAGGAGCTTCAGCTCTGACAATTCCCCCCGCTGCGGTCCCGCTGAGAGCGAATGCAGCCATCGCCCCAGCCCCTTATGCATTCCTAGCATCTGAAGGCACGCTCCCTGCCTTGAGAACCACCCTTAGCACTGGGAATGCTCGGTCTCCTGAGCGGAGAGCATCCCTTGGGTTGCAAAAGTTGTCAGAATAATACCACAGGTTGCGAAAGAGCATTTTCCTGCTGGAACCAGTCTCTCCTTGGAAAGCTCATCTAATGCTGCCTGAACGCTGCCCTCCCGCAGCAACGTCACCTCTCCCTACCGCACGGTAACGTGCAACACCTCTGCTGGCAGCGATGGAAGCGGGCGTGCGCTGCGCCACAGCAACGTCCCTCCTCGCCTGTCCGGGCAGGCAAGAAACCGCAAGCGCCGGAGGGCTAGCCCAGGCGTGACCTGTGCTGCTGGGACTCTTTTTTACCTTTCCCAGTTGATGGGGGCCATCCACAGTTTTCCCATCATCATCTGGACCCCAGCTGCAAAGAGAGACACTATGAAGTGACAGCCCCGGGAGTCGCAGACAGCAACTCTTCCTCCCATTACAGTGAGCTACAGGCGGGCACCAGCTAGTCCCAGCACCACGACTGGGACTGGAGGGTGCTGTACTTTCCCATCCGTCAGGCTGGCCCCTCGCTGCTGGGATATCACTGTCGTGTTTGCACTGTGCCCCTGGGTCAGATTCCAGTGGACAAAATGTTTGATTTTTATTTAACAACCCGCTTCTCACACATTCCAGTCCCCGTCACACGGCTCAGCCGGGGCTCCCCAGCCACAGCGGGGGGCACAGTGCCCCCTCCAGCCCAGCCAGCCTGCGGGATGAGCTGCAGCAGCGCTCAGAAGAAGGCCTTGCAACCATAGGTGCCGTGCACAGCCCGGGCCAGCTCTCCCAGTAAGAGGAATACTGCTGTTGCTCTTAGCAGCAGTAACAAAGAGCCCCACCGTACACGCCCGGCTGCAAGCCCCCTCGAGGTTCAGCTGCGCAGAGCCCCCGAGGTAGCCAGACTGCAGGGCACAGGCGGGCACCAAGCCCAGGGGGACAGGCAGCGTGTTCCCTCCGTGGGACAGACCCGCCACCTCGCAGCCTGGCTGCCTGCCTGCCAGGCGCGCTCGCAGGACCCACAAAAGCGGTACTGATTTTGGTGCCTCGAGGCTAGCTGGAGCCACCGGAGGAGAGGAGCTGGTGTGAGCATTCAGCCACGAACTGTGACCCCCTCCCCAGGCAGAGCGGAGCCCACGGCCCTTCGCTGGGTGTCGGCGCGGCCTGGCGCAGGGTCCCCTTGGGGCTCACCTGCAGCTGTAGATGTCATTGATCTGATAGTGCTTGTTGAAGGCGATGGCCTCCATGCTGTCGGTGAGGGGCCCATCCAGCACTCGGATGCCTGCAGGACAAAGGACAACGGAACGTGACCGAAGTGGATCTAAGTAAGCTGTATAAACAGTGCAAACAAATTCCTTGGCAGGTTCACGCCGGGGACACTCACTCTCCCAGCCTGACCGAACCAGATCTCCCGGAGCCGTAACCCTGCAGATGAGTCCGCAGGGGCTAGGTGCGCATGAGGGATTGTAGGTGCACCCTCACGCACGGCTCCACATCCTCTGCTGGGCATGGTTTTTCTGCCAAGCCAGTCCTCCAGTCCCACTGCCAGAACCAAGTTGGTGACGGGGACAGCACAACCAAACACCAGCTGGGCTCACTCCTGGGTGCCCCTGAGCCCCCCTCCCCAGAGCTCTGCTCCCCAGGGGCTTCTTCACATCCTACCCTCAATTTTCACGCTGCTTTTCAAGGCTAGGCCCTGCCTGGAGCAACTGCTTCCCCTTCCAAGTCGCCAAACAGCCAGGCATCGCTTTGGGACGGACGGCACGCTTGCCTGCCGAGGGAAGGGCTCAAGAGACGCAGGACACCCCAACTACTGTGCTCAGACCAGGGGGGCGAGGCCACCTCTCCAACAAAGCCAAGGAAGGCTCAGTGCTGAGTTTTCAGTGACCCAAACCGTTGATAATTACCGTTTCGCATCACAGTTTAGGCTGGCAAAGGACGTTACAAATGGAAACCAGGCACGCGTCTCAATTAAGCCTATTTATAAACAGTGCAACCGCCCACCCATCTCAGCTCTTGCCTGACACGGCACACGCGGCTTTTTACTGTCGCATCCGAGCCTCCCCCGTGCAGGAGCGGAGCAGCCCAGCTAGGGATGCGCTGGCTCTCCGCGCGCCGGCCGGCACCGCGCTGGCTCCGGTGCTTCCACGCTGCCAGGGCAGTCTCCCTGTCCCCCCGGCGAGCTCGAGGCTGCCACATCTGCCCACAGCCTCCCGGGCCGGCCGGAGCCCGGGGACCCTGCTGCGCTGCGACCAGGGTGGCTGCTCAGGGAGCACCCCGTCGGGGCGAGGTAGGGAGGGAGCCGAAGGCAGGGCAGGGGTGCAGAGCTGCCTGCAGCGCCCTTGGGCGAGCTCCCGACCCCCAGCACCCTGCTGGCACCCCGGGGCCCACCCGCTCCCCAGCCCCGTGTCACAGCCAGGGAAGGTGGCACCATCTGCCGAGCACGGAGAGAATCACGTCCCCGGCTGGAGCACAGCAGCACCGTCCTCTGCTCTGCCAGGGACGCATCCTGCCCCGCACAGAGACCTCGCCTCCCTCTGTGAAGGGGCGTGAGAGCTCCGGAGACAGCCGAGGCCGCAGCGGCACATTCCCTGGCTTTGCAGGGGAGAGATGCGCAGCCGGCCCTTCGCGCCCTGTCCGGCCGCACAAGGCAGACCTGAGACCAAGGGCCGGGGGAGCGCAGGGGGTTGGCAAACATTTGCTTCCCCGGTGCCTCCAGACAACAGCCTGCAGCGCTGCACCAGAGCGGGCACGTCATGGCACGTTTGCCTGGCTTAGGCTGCGCGGTACGGATGCGCATCTGCCGAAAGCGCTGTGGCCGGGCAGGCAGCGTGCGGGGAGTACTCCGGAGGAGCTGCGCCAGCACACGCTTATCCCACTCTTCCAGGAACTAGCTCCTCTGGAGAGGAACTCAGGCAGGGCCCAGTTCCTCCCTCCGACAGACCAACCAGCCTGAGCAAGGCACCGGCTGACTCAGAGCCGCTTTGGCCAAGCCACCCCTCCCACGGAGCCGTGCCCCGGCCCCACGGCATCAGAGATGAGACAAGGCAGGCAGGAGTGCGGCACGTCAGGGTGCGGAGGCATGCACGTACCTGCGATGCGGCTCCCATAGGCAACTCCCACCGTGCAGAAGCTGTTGTTTGGCACGGCGGCAATCTCCCCGGCGCAGCGGGTCCCGTGGTGGTTGCCGTTCTCCTCGTCAGGGTGAGGCATAGGGTCGGGGTCGTTGGAGTTCAAGTCGTAGCTGCCTTCTGGGCTCTGCAAACAGACCCGCAGTCACGGCTCAGGGCTCTGCTCTCCTCTCTTCAGGAAAAGCAGGACTTAGGAGCATGCTACGCAGGCTGAAACACAGCCTGGAAGTCATGGGAACTTAGAGGCTGCTTCCACACAGGGCTGCAGCTCAACACTGCTATCTGCTGCTGTGGGAAAGGGACCAACAGAGGCAGCTTTAGCAACTGCTGCGGGTCACAGGGAGGCCAGCTCTCACCGCTCAGCAGCTACCTCCCACAGGCAGCAGAAAGGCCGGTAAACCTGCAGCCTGGGTGCAAAATCTCCCAGGGAAAGGTTTGCCGCTGACGCTTCCCACCCTGGCCGAGCCCAGGGTGACAGCGCGGGTCAGGCTTTGCCGGCAGCCGAGCACTCGCACGCTCATGCCGTGCTGCCCAGCCCGCTGGAGGCCTGCGCCAGCTGCGCCGCCTCGCCGGGCCTCCGGCTTGCCCTCGCACCCTCCCGCAGCGGAGCTGGCACTCACATAATTTGGCTGTATGTCTTTGATGGTGTACTCCACGCCGTCGTCCACCACCACCACCGTCACACCGTGCCCCGTCACGTTCCGTTCCCAGACGCCCGTGACATTGATGTCCTTCCCGGGGCTCTTGCGGTTGTTCTAAGCACCAGAAAGGACAGCGAGGGGAGAGGAAAAGCGGAGGAGTGGGTCAGCTGGGAGGAAAGGGGCTCCCAGACCTTTCGGGCAGGCTGGCTGCGATGTGCGGGGCTGGGGCCGGGCTGGGAGCGCAGGGAGGAGTCACAGGACAGTCACGGACAGCGAGCAAGAGTCGCTCGAGCCACGAAGCGGAGCGCCCCGTGCCGACACCGTGCTCCTGGCTGTTAACCGTACAGCGTGCTCCGGCCGAAACTCCTCTGCCCACCCCAGCACCATGGGTGTGTGGCCAGCCGCGGGAGCCGCCTCCTCCCGTTATCGCGGCGAGCGCATGGCGGGCAGGGCGAGCTCTCAGCGTGCTTCCTCCTTGCCGCAAGGACAGAAAGCGACCGTTTTGCCTGCCACGTGAGAGCTCGCTTGTGGCCAGACAAACAGCCCGAGCCTGCTAGCGCAACAGGAGCCGGAAAACCACTCACCAGATGCCACTGCTGGGGGTATTTGGGGTCGTTAAAGTGCAGGCTGCGTTTCGAGCGTTTCAGAAGCTTCTGTTCCGAGTGCCACCGCACACTGTCGTGCTGTGTAAACAAAGTGTCCACCGACCTCCTTATTGCTTCAGGTTCGCTCGCCGTGTGGGCGTCGGGCTGGTAGGTGAAGAGGTAATGGCCCTTGAGCTCCCCAACGCGGCCCATGTTCACCAGCCCCGCAGTCCGGGCCAGCTCCTCTGCCCGCTGCTCCAGCTCCTCCTCGGGCGCATCCAAGCTGACGGCCCACGTCAGCTTGCCGTGCCGGGCCTCAGTGCCGGGAGCGCGCTCCCCGCCGCCGGCCAGTCCGTCTGACGACGCGAGGGGGACCCAGGCGGCACTCAGCCAAAGGCACGTGTGGATACAGAGCGTGGCCTCCATCCCTGCGCTCCATAGCGGCACCCTCCGCTTCCAATGCGGCATCAGACAGGCGGGCTGCAAACAGCAGAAAATAAAACCGGTGAGAGCCTCTTCTGACCCGGAACAGGGCGGCCACGGCCTCGCCGGAGGGTCCCGCAGAGCCCCACGGCTCCTGCCGGGCGACGCCGGCACACCTGGGCTTGCCACCGACCCCTCTGGCACAGCACAGATCCTCTCCCAGGGGAACCCCAGCCGAGGCGGCTCCGAGGCCCCACCCAGGCGCGGCAGGGATCGATCCCAACTGGGGCCCTGCCCGCCGGGCTGGCAGCCCTGGGGCAGAGCACACCGCACTGCCAACTGCCGGAAGGGGGGCCGCTTCCTTCTCTCGTCGTGGCCCGGCTCTGCGGAAAACTGGCAAGAAACTACCGATGCGCAGTTCCCCAGAAAGAGACGTCACGAGAAATGCCACGCTCCACGGCACCTGCGGCCAAGAGCCAGTTCCTCTTCTGGGGGAGCCCCGCCGCGCTCGTTTCTCACCCACTGCAGGGCCGGAGGAACCCGCTTTCACCCGGCACGGGTGGAAAGCAGCACCGAGCCCCGGCTCGACCCCCGTGCCACGAGCCAGGGCACCGCACGGCGGGAAGGGCCTCCCGAGATCCCGCTTCGTTCCCCACGCCCTCGGACACGTCCTCACGCTGCCCGGAGCTCGACGGCCCGCAGCGGTTTGCCGTCAGCGACCACCCCGGCCGTTTTCCTCCCTCGGTCGGCTTCTAAGGCTGCGGCAGGGCTCGCCAGCCGCGGTTCGTGCTGGACACCGAGGTCCGGACTCTGTCCCCAAGCGAAAGGCGCTGCCTGCCCCCTCGCGCCCCAGAGCGGCCCCTCCGGAGAGCGACCGCTCCCGCTGGAGCCCCGCAGCCACCCGGGGCAGAGCCGGCGCTCCCCGCTCCGCCGGGCGGGCGCCAGGGACGCGGGGGCAGACGGACACGCCCGGGCGCCGGGCAGGAACCGGCGTCCTGCGGGCCGGCGCCCCGGGGCAGGCCGCTCCCCCCTGCCTGCCGCCGCTCCCCAGAGCGCCCGGGGGCAGGCCGGGCGCCCGCCGCGCCCCCTCGCCGTCGCTGGCCCGGGCAGGCCGCCCTCAGCCCCGGCTGGCTCCGCCGGGGCGGCGCGTCCGTGACAGCCGGGCCGCTGCCCCAGCGAGGGGGCGGGCAGGGCCGCGGGGCTGCCGCCCCCCCGCCGGTGCCCGTGCCCGTGCCCGTGCCCCGTCCCGTCCCCCGCCGGGCGCTCACCGGGCATGGGCCGGCGCCGCTGCCGGAAGCCCGCGGCCGCTGACAGCCCCGTCACATCCGCCCGCGGCGGCGCGGCCTCCCCTCCGCCAGGGCGGCGCCCGCGGGCCGGGCGCGCCGCTCTGCGCCGCCGCTCCCGGCGCCGGAAGGGAAGGGAAGGGGCGGGGCGGCGGGGGCGCGGGCCGCGCCGCTCCGCTCCGCTCCGCTCCGCGCCGCGCCGCTCCGCCGGGCCCGGGCCCTGCGCCAGCCCCGCAGCAAGCCCCATGGCGCTGGAGCAGGCGCAGGCCGACGGCCCCGCCGCCGCCCCGGCCCCGCCGCGCCTCTGCGAGCCCGGCCCCGCCGCGCCGCCCGGCAGGTAGGTGGGCCCGGCGGGCCGGGGCCTGCGCCGGCGCCGGGGCCGGGGCCGGGGCGGGCGGAGCGAGTGCCCGCCCGGCCGACCGACCTGTTTGTTTCGCACAGCGGGAGCGCCCTCTCCGCCCCCGAGAGCCCCAGCGAGGCGGCGCCGGCCGGCCCCGGCGGAGAGGCGGAGCCCGCGGCCGCCCCCGGCCAGGCCCCGGCGCTGCTGGCGGCGGCGCCCGGCGGCGAGGGGGAGCCCGGGCCCGGCGGCGTGGAGGCCGGGGCGCAGAGCGGCGGGGCGGCGGAGGAGCCGGACGCGGAGGCGGCCCCCGCCAGGCCCTCGCAGAACATCGCGGTGCAGGTGGGCGAGCGGCGGGGGGGCGGGCGGGGGCTGCCGAGCCTCTGCCGGGGCTCGGGGGGGGCCCGCGGCTGCTGGGGACGTGGGGATTTGGGGGTGCGTGGGGCCAGGCTTCCTCAAGGCGCGTTTGTGAACCCCGCCGCGCGGGGGGCAGCAGCGGGAGGGATGGGGCGAGGGCGGTGCGGAGTCGGTGCCTGCTGCCTGCCGGCTGCTGCCCTGCGCCTTGCCCAGTCTCCAGGTAAAAGAGTGGAACGAGGGCCGGTTAAGAGCGGGCAGTCCGAGTCTGGCGCGGGCCCCGCTGCCGCCGCCAGCGTTCCTCCAGGTGACGGGGGCCCGGCCCCTGGGTGAAGCTGCAGGGGTGGGGGGTCTGACAGCAATCATCTCCCTTTGCAGACTGACTTCAAGACGGCCGATATGGATGCGAACACGGATCAGGATATCGAGAAGAACTTGGTGGGTATCGAAGCCCTGCCACCGGGTCCGGGCTCTGCCGCTCGCGCTCCCACGCTGCCGTTCCCCGGGCAAAGGAGCCGGAGCGCTGCTCTTCCCACGGGGTGTTTTTTGTCGTGTACATACCAGCCTTGGAGTTCTTAAGCTGTCCTTTTTGAAGGAGGAAATGCAGCGCTAGCTGCAGCTGCAGGCAGTGCCTCCCTTCGTCTTTTCTGATCTAGAGAGCCTCAGCTTTGAAAGCGGAAGCCCTTTAACTGCAGTTCTTGGTAGTGGCACCTCCTGGGCTCTTAGACACTGCTGAGCTTTCCTGCCCCTGTCCCTGCTCTCTTTAGCGTGAGGGAAGGGCAGGGTTCTCCCTGAATTTCCGCTCTCCGCTGCAGGACAAAATGATGTCCGAGAGGGCTTTGTTGAAGGAGCGCTACCAGGAGGTGCTGGACAAACAGAGGCAAGTGGAGAATCAGCTGCAGGTACAGCTTAAGCAGCTCCAGCAGCGGAGGGAAGAAGAGATGAAGAACCACCAGGTATTTGGCAAAGCCCTCTTTTTGTTTAACCCGCCCGTTAGCGCTGCCGCTGACACGGTTAAGGGGGGCCGCTTTGGCCTCGTGCGGAGGGGCACAGCGGGGGACAGAGCAGGCCGTGAGAAGCGGCAGCGACACGCCGTGTGGCAGTGTCTCTTGTGTCCTACGCTATTTTACAGCGCTAAGGACTGGCCCCTGCCCGAATCGGGTGCTGAGCAGTTCAGAGACTAATTCCTAGCACAGCATCCTGCCTGCACACCCGCTCCTGCCAGTGATCTTGCAATGTCTCTTCAACGAGCGCAGCATTTTTTTCCAACTGATAACTGGTGTGAAGTGAGGAGAATTAGCTGCGTGTGATTATTTAGATCTCTGTGGCCGTTGCTCACGGATCATTTGAATGATTCACCACTGGCCTTTTGGTAGCTCACAGACAAAAGGAAGCATCAGTGACCCGTCGGCTAGATCTAAAGTTCTGCTGGAGCAGAACTCGCTGCCCCTTAAAATCCTTCTAACGAGACAGGAGAATCTGTGGTTTAGACTGTCTGTGTGTCTCCCGGGTTTCCTCATAATAACTGCTATCCATCTTGTCTGGAGCTACTAAAATGAGAGATTTTGATGCCCTGTGTAATCTCGTAATCTCTCTTCAATTAATCTAAAATAATAATGGGTTTAAAACCAAAACCATTACCTGGGAATTTTCCTCTTTATTTGCGTGATGCTTGTTTTACTCTAGGAGATCCTGAAAGCCATTCAGGATGTTACGATCAAGCGAGAAGAGACAAAGAAGAAGATGGAGAAAGAAAAGAAAGAATTCTTGCAGAAAGAGCAGGATCTGAAAGCAGAAATTGAGAAACTCTGTGAGAAAGGCAGAAGGTATTAGTATGGAAAAGCAAGTAGAGTTTGGGGGTTTTTTTAGGAGAAAAGGTATAGCTTAACCCTGATGTATACATGATTAAGCAAAAGAGGATCACTTTCAACTTTTTGGAAGCAGTGAGTATTTTGGCGAGCAGTTTAGAACAGACGTGTACGGTTCTGAATGGAGCTACTACAGACAGAGCAGCTTTTCTTTACAGAAGATCTCAACGTGAATTGTGGGGCAGCGGGTTACTGCTTTGCCTCTTAGGCGTACGCGTGGACAGCACTTGGCGAGGACGGCGTGCAGCTCGGCTCTGTGTGCCGCCGTCTCTCAGAATCCAGGGCCTTTGCGCAGGAGGCAGGACTGCTGTGTTGCAGTGCTAGGGTAGGGCCTCCTTGGCATTTCCAAGCTGTTCTCCTCAAAATTTCCCGTTTTGGTAGGCTTGACTGTGCCTTACACCGAATGGTTTGAAAGACCGACTGCTGCTGTCGGGCTTTGCTGTGAGACAGGCCGCGTGCTCTGTGCAGAGAATCTCACTAGATTCAGGGAGGGGGTCTGAGGCAAGCAAGATGCGAGTTGTTTGTGAAGATCTGGAGGTTCCTCTGGATGGTGAATTTGCACTTTTACGGAGCCGTTCTGTCGTGTCGTAGAGGTCTGATTTTTTTCATTCTGAGGGCTGGGTGATGTTTTTGGACAAAGCTCCTTTAGGAATGGTTCCAAGTACTCAGCCCCTGTCTCACCCTGAGTAAATGGTTGTGAAGCATGTGTTGTCAGAGCAGCACAGCTCCCTGTGGTGGATTCTGGTTCTATGCCACAGCCTTTGTGCAGTATCATGATACAGCACAATTTTTGCCCTGGAGGATGTTAGTGGTTGCTTTCAAACGCTTATTGACTGGTGCAGTCTTCGGAGCGTGTTGTTACGTTGGGCGCGCAGCTGTGCCGGTATGGTGTTTAAACTTGAGACCTGCGGCATTAGTGGCTGGGCGATAACAGCTTCGCAGTCGGTGACTCCGTCTGTCCTTTTTCTCTTGTGCAGGTTGCTGAAAGAGCAGGAGGAGAAGGAAAACAAGATTGCTTCTCTGATTGCAGAGCAGTCCGATGAAAAGTAAGGCTCTTATCTATTACCGGATAAATGCTGTTGAATGCTCTTTTCCTTCCAGTCGTTTTGCCTTGGAGTGAATCTGATGCGTCTGGTGGGGTAGGCTAGAGAGAGCGGTCTAACAGTGCTGTCCAGTTGTGCGCTCTAAAGGTTTTATCTCTTCTTCCAGCAGGCTGGTGCCCCCGGTCTCTGGATTAAATCCTCTTTGATCCTGGTCACAAGCAGGCTCGTAGATACTTGTGACACAAAGATCCCATAAGATTAGAGTTTAGGCTCAGTGGATTGACTCAGCTTGTAACTGCTACCTCTGATTGAATTTCACCTTCCCAGAAAGAGGGCAAACCTCTTTCTCTGTCTGTTCCCCACAGCTGTCCAACTACTTTAAACTCTGGCACGCTGGGGTGTTTTAAAGCTGGGCAGAGACGCTCCAGATCCGGGCATAGACACTCGCATAACAGAGGTGGAAAGGGCCAGCTTTAAACTTCTCCAGGATCAGAACGGCTTAGTTCTGTGTGCTGGTGCAGGTTGCTCCCTGGTTCAGACCTGCGCACCTTTCCCTGGAGCTGGACTGAGTTTTGCCGAGGGGAATTCCCCTCTCGTTTTGCCCAGCGTGTTTGCACACTGCTTGTTTGCGTGCTCTGGAACAGCTCACTCTTGGGACGGTGACTCATGCAGCCTCCGGAACTGTGGCTGGTGTCAAGGTCTGGAAGCTGTCGATCTTCCACGCTTCCACCCCATCCAGAGCTACCAGGATCGATCGGTTTTGTGGGAGTTTGTCAGCTCTCCTGTTCCGTGCCGCTCCAGTGCCTAAGCAGGCTCGTTCCGTTTCTGTCTGCAGGCAGCTATGGGAGATGGAGCTAGATAAGCTGAAGAACCAGCACAATGAAATCAACAGGAACATTCTTGAGGAGACAGAACGGGCCTGGAAAGCAGAGGTTAGTAGGTGACTTCTTACCTGCAAAGCAGTTGTTGGAGAGAGTCTTTTTAAGATTCCAGGTTGTAGTGAATGATTCTGTGACATTAGCCTCATCCTCAACTGCTCCTAAGTCCCCCTCTCTGTGGGACAAGAGAAGGGATAGGCAAATATCAGTTAGTCGGGACTAACTAACTTAGCACGGTGCTTAGCGAAGAGATTACAGTCGCAGTCTGGCAGCAAGAAACAAGGGAGTACAAAACCTGCTCTTCACCTGGGGCCTCTCTCTGCTAGATCCTGTCCCTGGAGAGCCGAAAGGAGCTGCTGGTGTTGAAACTAGAAGAAGCAGAAAAAGAAGCAGAGCTGCACCTCACCTACCTCAAGTAAGTCCGTGTAGTCTGTGTGGCTCTCGCCTGGGCGTGAGCCCTTCTTCCCGCCCAGCCGGAGGAGGGGAGCCCTGATGGGGGGCGGCAGGAGGGCGTGGGGTGTTAGTTGCTCCCGCTTTGCTGCTGGTGAGAGCGCAGTTGCAAGTGGGAAAGGTTAGTTGTGCTTGCAGGTCTGCACCGCCCACGCTGGAGACGATGAGGCCAAAGCAGGAGTGGGAGATGAGGCTGAACAGGATACGAATGACCAAGGAAAGCGTCCGAGTAAGTTGCTGCCGAACGGCTCCCAGCCTAACGGCGAGCGGTTCTTTGCACTGACGCTACTTTGCGTGCTTAGTTTCAACCCTCTTTGGGAGAGGACGGAGACCCAGAAAAAGCTGTGTGCCCGAAAGCATGGCACAGTCGGTCTGCCTTTGCGAGCGCCTGCAGAGATCTTCTGCCTGCCTCTTCAGGCTCGCGCGTGTGGATAAGCCACGTGGATATGAAAGTGCGTGTTGGGTTAATCGCAGAGGCAGTTACTGTGTTTCTCTCGCCGGGTCCTTTTTCATTCTCTTGACTCCTGTGGAACCAAACTGTGTCCGCTTTAGGGCCTGCAGCCGTTCTGGGGCTGCGCATGCTCTGCCCAGGCAGGGGAGTCTGCCTGTTGTAGGCACGCAGCGCCCCAAACTTCCTCAGGCAGAGGCTTTGCTAAATGTGTCTGTTTTCTTTCCTCTCTGCTAGGATCAGTTCAACGACCACATTCAGATGGTGAGAAACGGAACAAAGCTGAGCAGCCTCCCACAGATCCCAACCCCAACGCTGCCACCTCCACCCTCAGAAGTGAGTGCCTCTCCAGCCTAACAAATACGAGCTTTCACTGCTGGGAAGTTGCTGCGGGACCCTGGGGCCAGCCTGCCCGCTGGCCCGTAGCTGGCACGGCCTGCGCTATGTGCATCGAAGGAGGCTGTGTGGGACTGGGTTTTCTGGAGTCCCGTCCTGGCCCCTGTGCGGCTGGGCTTACCTGCTGTCCCTGGTGAGGAGGGGAAGGGTCTCTTTCCCCCGCCGTGAGGAGTATAGCTGCCAGTGCCTGCGGTTCAGCCCACCTCCTGTCTGGCCGGGGAGGAAGGCACTCAGCTCTGCTTTCGGATGGGCTTATTCTAACCAGCCTTTTCTTCTCCCCCTGTTTTTCTTTCTCAGACAGATTTCATGCTGACAGCATTCCAGCCCAACCCATCCCTTACTCCCAGGCTCCCGTTTCCCATCGGACCCGTTCCCGTTCCCATGGTCATGCCGAGTGCTGATCCTCGGGCGCTCTCCTTTCCTCTCCTGAACCCTGCGATCTCCAGGCCCAACCAGCCTTCCCCGCCGCTGCCCGCTTCCCAGGGAAGAAACAGCCCTGTAGTGGCATCGCTTATTGGCACGCACAGCCCTCACATGACTCCCGCTGCCTCCATCCCTCCTCCGCCGGGCCTGGGAGGAGTTAACGTCACTCCAGAGTTTCACAGGCCGCAGCCGGCCGATAAGCTGGAAAAGCTGCTGGAGAAGTTGTTGACTCGGTTTCCACAGTGCAACAAGTAAGTGTCTCGCGTTGTCCTTCCCGGAGAATGAAGACGTGTGTGTGGGATGTGAGGGGAAGCGGAGCTCCTCTTGGCGCTTGCGGGGTCTGGAGGAAGTGAGGGAAGCCTGAAGGCGAGGAGCAAAGGCTGGGTGCTCTCTGTCAGGTTTGCCATAGCACTGGGAACGAGAAACGTTTGGAGCTTTATCTAAAGGACAGCAGTGATACTTGAGCACCCGCCCCGCAGCGCTGCCTCAGGCGAGCCCTTCGGCCTCCGCGGTGCTGCATCCTGGCTGCGCGACAGGTGGGCGCTGTCTCGCGCTCCAGCTGGCCTTTCCCGCTCTTTCCCGGCATTTTGGGGACAGAAGCTCGCTCAGCGTGCGGTTCGCCTCGTGTAGACGGCAGACGGTTGAGAGCACGCGCTCCTTTGCTGTGACACGGGCTTCCCCCGGGGCTGGGGTGGCTGGCTCGCCTGGAGCGGCGTTGCAGGGCCGTTGACGGAGGGTCCCCGTTCGTCGGGGCTGCTCGGCTTGCTGGCGGTGGCTGGGAGCTCTTAGCAGGCTGCCGTCCCTGCAGGGCCCAGCTCACCAACATCCTGCAGCAGATCAAGACTGCTCGGAGGACCATGGCGGGTCTGACCATGGAGGAGCTGAACCAGCTGGTGGCGGCCAAGCTGGCGGAGCAGCAGGAGCGGGCAGCGGCCGGGGCTCAGGTGGGAGAGCGGCGGGGGGCCGGCAGGGGCCTGCCAGACTCCTCGCGGGGGGCTGCGGGGAAGGGGAGCCTGGGTAGCAGTGAGAAGCGGCGCCTGCTCCCTGGTTCCCTGCGGCTGAGCCGCGCGGGGCCCGCTGCCGGGACCGCGCAGATCTCGGGCTTGGGCTGCGCGTCAGGCGTGTCCCCTGGGTTCCCCTTTCTGCCGACTGCGGCGTAACTCTTGGGAGCGGTTTTCCCCGAGGTGACTTGGGGTGACTCGGCCGTCCTTTTCTTCTGGGCTTTTCTGATGTGCCTTGTTTGCCTCGCTGCAGCCTCTCAGTCGAATCAGGGCCCCCATGTTCTCTGCTCCGCTGCCTCAGATCAGCACACCCATGTTCCTGCCCCCGGCCCAGGTGGCTTACCCTGGAACAGCGTCACACGTAAGACTTTTTGGCTTTCCTGGAGCGCTTCGCCATCCCCAGGGAAAGCGGAGGGAGGGAGCACAGTGAGAGGTGGCCGAAAGGATGAGCCAGTGAAGCTGGGACCTCTCTCCTCACGCAGCTACTCGGGCTGGTGAGGTAGAAGGGAAGGGTTAGGGGCGTGGATCCTTTGTGCTTCACGTTGGGGAAGAGGGGAACGGCCGCAAGAGAGGTGTCAGAGCTCTAACGTCGCGTGGTGGCTGTGTGCAGAGGGAGGAATCGGGCAAACTGTGGCCCCTGGCTGCAGCTGGCAGGACGAGTAGCTGGAATGTGGAATACGTGATCTGAGCTGGGGTGTCTGACTTCCGTGCCCGTCTCCTTTCTGTTCCCTCGCTGCTCGTCCCAGACCCCGGCTGCCTGTAAGCTGTGTCTCATGTGCCAGAAGCTTGTGCAGCCCGGCGACCTTCACCCCATGGCCTGCTCGCACGTGCTGCACAAGGAGGTGAGTGTGCTTCCCCGCTGTGTGCTGCTCTTGGGTTCCTCGTAGTGGTTCCTAGCGCCGATGCCCTTCCGGGGGCCCTGGGCACGTGTAGCGAGTCCTTGTTGTCCTAAGATCTTGCCAGGAGAAGGGTGTGATCAATAAACAACTTGTCTGCAAGCCTGTCACACCCCCCCCCCTTTCCATACTCCTAGCTGGGCCACCCTGAGTGGCCGTTTGGCGGTGGCTTTAGGAACAGGCTGTCCTTCTTCCTGCCCCCGAGCCTGCGCTCGCTGCTAGGAGGGTTAGATCCTGGCCTTTCGCCTTCCTGGAGCAGCAGGGTCTGGGAGGATCTAGAATACAGGGCGATGGAGAGAGCTGCCAGCTGTCGCCCAGGTGTCTGGGCACTGTGGGGCTGCGCCCAGGAGCTCTTGGGAAGAGGAGGAGGCTTCCTCATCCCGCAGTGCAGGCGGTGGTTCAGCTGCATAGGCAAACCCTCATCCCAATGGCTCTGGGGCCTCCAGCAACTGCCGAGGAAATGGAAAACCATGTGTTGAGGAGGGGCGGATGATCCTGCTAGGTTGAAGAGGGCTCCCTCCGCATGGCGACCTTTGATGGAGGCGGTCTCGAAGGAGCAAAAGAGACCATCCCCTAAAACGAGTGCCCTTGCCAGCACCGCTCTGGAAAAGTAATGCCACGCTGTTCACAGCGCCCTTGAGTTGTGCCAGTGGCTCTTGACTAAGTCTCTCTTTTCCAGTGCATCAAATTCTGGGCACAAACCAACACAAATGACACTTGCCCCTTTTGTCCAAGTCTCAAATGACGGCTACTCGAACAAAGCGGTCCCACAGGAGGAGTTGCTGTGAATAGACAGGATCAGTTCTAAGATTTCTACAGTTCTATATTTATACGACCATGTATACACATGTACATTTTTATTATATAGGTAATGTGTGTATAGAAAGTCTGTATACATACAAATTCATAAATAAAGTGTGTATATTATGCAGTGATTTGGTGCCGATCCTGATTTCTTAGTTCGCAGCTCGCCGGCTTCCTTGCGGATGAGCGTTAAAGCGTAACCTGCTTGCTGGGACGCTGCTGGCTGCCGTGACTACCTCTTCCCCCTTAGCTCCCAGCAGCTCCTTCTCCGGGGCCGGCGCTCCCAGCAGCTCCGCGCCTGCCGCAAACCGTTCCCCTTGGCGGGACGCCTCGCCGCCCCGTGCCCCGGCGGGCCGGTCCCCGGCCACGTCCGTCACCCAGTAAGTTCCCCTCTCAGCAATGAACAGGTTGCAGATGCGGAGCGTTTTTTGTGGTCTTTTTTTTTTTAATGTAATAATAATTTACCGTGTTAACATTCATTGTTCTTACATAGACAATAGGTTACAGAGTACTGGAGTCTACAGCGACAGCCTGCGGTAACCGTCCCCGTCCCCCTCCGGCGGGGCAGAGCTCCGCACACGCCTTTACCCGGTGTTCCCTGCTGTAGCTCTGGGCCCTGGGGAGGGAGCGCTCAGGAGCGAACGGCTTCGGCTGCGCTGCAGCTCGGGATAACCAACCTGTTGCAGTTCCTAGTTTCCCCTCTCCTGTACTTTCTCCTAAAGCACGGGCTGGCGCACCAACCCTTTCTCCATGGATTTCGGTGGGATTGCGAGGTGCTCAGCACCGCTTAAAATCTTGCACTTACTCTGTAGAATCTTTTCCCCCTTATTTGCAGTCTGTGGCACGAATTCGGCACTGCTAGAGGCGCCTACGCCTCCGGGTTGGTCAGTGCGAGCGCCGCCTGGTGCAGCGTGCCTGAACGTGGCCACAGTCCGAATCTTCCTACGCGCACGCGCACGCTTGCCAGCGTGTTTTAAGGCAGTGGTCCACAACAGAGTCTCTGGGATCCTGGGGGGGTCCTGGGCAGGCACGAGGGTGTGGAGGTCTCTGCGCGCTCTGCAATTGCATAACGTTGCCCTCTTGCGCCGGAGCGGAATCGCTGGATGCTTGCGGTTTCGGAGCAAGGCGCGGGAACCGGACGCTACTTGCAAGCGCGCTAGTAGTGAAGTGGGACAGTCTAGGGGAGCGTGTAACGGGCTGTTGTGGCGGTGCCCAGCGCTGGGGCTGGCTTGCCTCTCCTACACTGCATGCGTTTCCTCCTCCTGCCTCGCGCGCTGGCTCCCTCGCTGCTTTTTCAAAGAAATATTTAACTGCAGGATTTAGTTAACGAGCGTTATGCTTGGTGCTTACTGCAGGCCTGCAGTGCTCCAGCCCCTAGCCCCTGTCCCCACCTGAACCGGCGGCTCGGCTCCTGCGCCTGCCTCTGCTGGGCAGCTGCCCGCTCGGCCCCGGCCCCGCAGGTAGCCCTGTCTTCTGCTCATGGAGGAACGCTGCCTTTTAATTTAAAACAAAGCGCTTTCCCGTCCAAGTTGGAGGCAGAGAAGCAAGGAAACGCAGCATTAGCAACTGCCTGCGAGCTCACGGGCGTCTGCCCTGGGGAAGGGAGAAGGGGAGGGTCGTCCTTCCATAGCTGAAAATCCTCCCTTTGCTGTAGGAAGAGGGGCCAGAAGTGCCTCCTGCGCTCTATGTCCTTTCGGCTTGTGAACCACTGCTCTGCGTGCTCCAGCCCTGCCCTCCTCCTGCATCCCTCCGTCGCTGTCACCACCTCCTCCGAAGCCAACCCAGAACCCCCTGGTCCATAAAGTGCTTCCACCCAAGCACGCCGCTGCTGAGAGGCCCTGGCCTGGGGCTGCGGCCGAGGCCCTAGGACTGAGCAGAGGGCTAAAAATATTAAAAAAAACCCCAAAACAAAACAGGGCCAAACCCCCTAACGTTGGGTTTGGAACAGTGGCTTTCAGCGCTAGAATTAAAAATAGAGATATATGTATATATCGTACAGGTGAGAAGCGGCCGTTATTTGTACACCCGCGTGTGGCATGGGACCTGCTATATACACGCTCTGACTCTGCACAGCTGCACTACCAGTGACTCGCATTATAAAAAAAAAATGAAATAAATAGAACCACGTGTTTAAAAAATAATAAATGCTGCAGTGCCCACAGCCGCTGCCTGTCCCCGAGCTGCCAGGGTGTCTCGTGCCTCGGGAGCCGGGGCCCGGCCAGGGCCAGGACGCAGGGACGCGCGGAGCGAGCGGAGAGGAGCCGCTGTGCCCGCGCCGTGGGGCTCGCCAGCGCTGGCAGGGCAGGGGCTGCGGGCGGGGGCTGGCCGAGCCCAGCGCTGGCTCCCCTATGGCTTTCGGTCGGGCGGGTGGGCTGGGGAGCGGCCGGGCTTGGGTACTTGGCGCTCTCCTGGCGCGCGGCTTCTGTGCGTAGCAGGCTGCAGGGTGCTTGCGGGGGACGCCGCTTCTGGGACGTGGCGAGCAAAAGCGGGGTGGGAGAGGATGGGTGCCTGCTCCTGCCTGTCCCGGGAGGCAGCCGGGAGGGCGGCGTGGGCACGGGGAGCCCTGGGGCTGGCGGCAGCGGAAGGACAGTTTGGGAGAGCAGGGGAAATGCCACGGGAAATGTTAGAGCGAGCGGTGTACGGGGGAGCAGGAGGATGGGAGGGAAAGCCGGCCTCTGGCTGCTCCTGTCCGGGCAGCCCCAGGCTGGCCCTGCGTGGCTGCCTCCGAAAAGCCCGGGGCTGGGGACGGGAGGCTCCGGGGATGCGAACCCTGGAGTCCGGCTCGGGCAGGCGTCCCGGGCAGGGAGCCGCACGGGGAAGGCACGGCCGCGGCGCGCGTGCACGCGCGCACGGCTCCCTACACGGAGAGCCGGGGCTGGCGGCTTCCCAGCGGAGCGGGCCGAGAAGGGCAGCCGCCCAGGGGTGGAGGGAGACAGGGGACGGGCAGGGCACGGCTCGTCAGCGTGGCTCCGTCAAGCTTGGCAGGGCTGGGCAGGAGAGCGTGGGACAGCCCGGCCCATCCTGGTGCCGGAGCAGAGAAGCTGCCCCCAGCCCCCGGGACGGGGTTGCTGCGCTCTCCCCCCCCTCCCCAGCTGCCACGCTCTTTCTGTAGGTCCCAGATGAACGCAGCCCAGGCCTGGGGCTCCCACGGCTGCTGCCGGCCCGCTGGCCCCGATGGGCAGCGAGTCCCCCAGGGCCAGGAGGGCCTGGGCTGGGGGTCTGAGCTCCCCACGCTGCCGCTCTGCCTCCACGCTCCAGCCCCCGGGGAAAGGACCTACCTCTCCCTGCCCTGCTGCCTCACCTGCGGCCCCCGGGGCTGCCCCCACGCTCCGCCGTCACTTCAGCAAGGATATGTCGTCGGCAAAGTCGTCGTGGTCCCGCCGCAGGCAGTGGAAGCAGCGCCACTGGAACACCATGAGGCAGAGGGGCAGCATGAAGAGGGCGCAGATGGCTGCCATGACGTAGGCGATGGTCATCAGGGTGGACTCGTCCGTCTGCGGGATGTTGTAGCCGCAGTCCTCCATGTTGGAGTGCAGGTAGGGTCCCTCCACCGCGGCCGTCCGAAACTCGTCGTGCACTGCGGGCGGGAGAAGGCGGGGCTCCGGCCACTGCGCTACCCCCGCGCGTCCACGTCCCCTCCGCCTCTCCCTCCCTCCGGCCAGCCCTCACCGTGGCAGGCGCTGACAGCGAAGCCGATGCGCTTGCGCGCACGGTCGAAGACCACGTAGAAGCCCTCCATGATAACGGCGCCCATGACGGTGCCCGTGGAGGACTGGGAGATGGCGAACTTGTAGCAGTCGTCCTGAGAGGTGGCCACGTCCTCCACCGGGCGCAGGTATTGCTGCAGGAAGAGAGGCGCCGTCGGGAACGGGGAGGGGGCAGAGCTCCCGGGGCGGGCAGCTGCGCCCACCCGGCACGGTCCTGCCCACGCGACCGGCTCCAGCCCGCCCTCCGGCTCAGCACCGGGCAGGGTCTGGCCGGGCCAACGCTCACCTGGGGCAGGATGGTGATCCGGAAGGACTGGTTGGTGGCCTCCCCCATCAGGTAGAGGGACAGGACCGGGAAGATGTGCCAGGGGGTGGTGCCGACCTGCCAGCAAACCAGCTGCTCCCCCAGCCAGAAGCCGTCCGGGAACTTCTCCGTCTGCCAGAGGGAAAGGGGAGGTGAGCGGGGCCGCGCCGGGCAGGCAGCAGAGACGCCCAGGCTGGTGACGGGCAGCCGCGCTGCCTGCAGCCCCCCACTGGCCCTGGGGACGTGCCCGCGGGGGAGGGACGGGTTTTACTGACCGAAGAAGCTGTTTTGATGGATTTCACGGCAGCCTCGAACACCTTCTTTGGCAGCCTGAGGTTGGTGGTCCCGCTGTCCACGATACTCTTGTCGTAGTTGTACTGGGGGCAGAAGAGGAGGAGTGACCCAGGCGCAAGACCTCAGCCCCGCTCCCCTCCCGATGCCCCTCAGACCGAAGGCGCACGCCTCCAGCAGCAGCGCCAGCGGCGCCCCGACGGGCAGGCTCCCCCGGCGCCCCCTCACCTCTTTGCAGTCCATGTTCAGGTCCTGCCCGTTGACCTCCAGCTTGACGATGATGACCTCGTAGTACCACTCCTTCCGGATGGGTGTGTACCAGATGTCACCCACGTACAGCGAGCGGTCGATGCCACCAATGATCTGCAGCAGAGACGGAAAGGCGCTGCCACCCTCCGGCCGGGGCACGTCCCCCGCGGGCAGCCCCACCGGCCTGCCCGCTGCCTGCAGAGCACTCACCATGCTGCCCCCCACCGACGCCACCGCCTCCGTCTCGTTGGGCGAGAAGCCTGCCCCGCAAAGCTGGAGGGAGAAGATGTTGGGCACCCGGGTCTGCTTCACCAAGGAGTCAAAGAAGGGCTCCAGGCTGTCGTCGGGCTGGTGGGGGAGAAAGCAGAGGCAGGACAGGGATGTGTCAGCGCTATCCCTTCTGCAGGGGCTCTCCGTGCCCGGGGGAGCTCCCCTCGCCGGGGCCGCTGTGTCCCCGGGGATCCTGGCTCCGCGTGCTGTTGGAGCAGGGCTCAAGGCCGCCGGCCCAGCTGCAAGCTGGGCCCCAGGGGACCGAGTAGAGCCGAGCAAAGAGGCAATCGAACCCCGCCGGGGCAGGGTGCCCGCGTCTGCCGGCAGGGCCAGGCGGAGCTGGGGCCCGGCCGGCTGTGAGCCAGGACTCACCCGGGCGATCTCGGCGTACGCCAGCCCCAGGATCCCTTCCCAGTTGGAGCCGTTGATGAAGAACTTGTCCGACTCCGTGATGGCAGCGATGTTGGCTCTGACGGTGACGTTGGGGCCGTGGGGGATGGTGACAAGGTCGGTGCCCAGTTCCCCTTCCCACTTGCCCTGGGTGTAGGGTACGTACACACCCTTCCGCAGGTCACGGTAGGTGCTGGACCTGCAACGGTGTCAAAGGGCCGGAGTAAGATCCGCGCGGAGGAGGAGCGGGTGCCCGCACGCTGGGTGACGCTGGGAGCGCGTGCACGCGTAGCCGAGCATTTGCAAGCGTAGAGGCGTGCCTGGCCCGCAGGTTGGCGTGGCTGGGCGAGGACAGCGCGTTTCTCCGCACGTGCGGCTGTTGGGGAGCCTCACCACGGGTCGGTGAAGCACCAGGATGGCTCCTTACGGCCCGGGCCAAGGCTGTCACGGGGCGTGCGGGGGACAAGCCCAGCTGTTGTTTGCCGTGCACAACGGCCAGCAGCCCAGACACCGTCTCAAACGTTCTGGGAGGGCGGACAGGCGGCCGAGGGGCCCCTCCTTCTCCGGGCACAGAAGGGGCCATGCGGACCCAGCCAGCTTGCAGGCTGGCGGTACCTGGCAGGGTCTGGCTGGACGCCCAGCAAGAAGGGACAGCACGCCTCGGTGGGGCCGGGGCTGCGTCACGGGCACAAGGAGCGGTGGCTGTCCTCTCTGCGTCCCCCCAGCGTACTCACAGCTGCCGCTGGTAGTATCTCCGGAGGAAGGGGTGAGGCGCAGCTCCCACAGCGAAGTTACTGCTCCCTGTGTCCACCAGGATATTCAGCTGGAGAAAGAAGAGAGACGGGGAGGCTCGTGACTGCGGTGGGACCCTGCTGTACCGTCCGCCCCGCTCTGGCGCCGCAGGCGAGCGACGCTTTCCCCGTCCCCGCGCCTGGCACGCGGTGGCTGCCGTACCGTGCGCTTCCCGGCTCTGGCTGCACCAGGCTTCCCGGCAGCGAGCCTGGCTCTGCCCTCCCGACCGGGGCCAGGGCCTGCCCCGCTCGCCCCTGCCCGGCAGCCGGGCTCTCTGCCAGCCCCACGGCTGGCAGTGGGCAGCGGCGGGCGGGCTCGGGCTCCCCGGCACAGCCCTGCGTGCTGCTGCCCGGGGCTGGCAGGGCTCAGCCCACCCTACGTGGGCACGGAGGGCCCTCTGCCCTGGCAGCAGCAGAGGGAGAGGCAGAGGCAGGGCAGGGAGGCTGCCCTGGTGCCTGTTGCGTCCAGACGGGCTCCAGGAGGCAGGAGGGATGCCGTGCAGCGGCGCAGAGCCCCGAGCTGAGCAGGGGCCCTCTTTTGCCGTGCCCGGGGGCAGCTCAGAGACGCTGTGCGAGAGGACGCAGTGGTGGAGCAGGAGTCAGCGACGTCAGGGTGTTGCACGAAAAGCAAACATTGTCCGGCACCGTGCAAACAGAGCGTGAGCTCTCCTGTCAGCACCGCCCGGCCTCGGCCCCCGCGCCCAGTGCCTGAATCCGCAGGCAGGATTCGGCAAGCACCCAGCAGGGCGTCGCGGGGCTGGAGAGAGCAGCAGCAAGACGGGGCGCCCGGGCTCCCCTTGCCAGGAAACCCAATTCGCTCGCAAAGCTGGTCGGAAGGGCCGATGGTACACAAGCTGCCACGGATCGCTGGGTCCGCTAATCGGCCATCCATATGCTGAGCTCTGCTCCCGATTCATTTCTGCCTGTGCCCTGGATTACCAGCTCACAGGCAGGGTTTGGCAAGCGTCCCGCCGGCGGGGCCGGGAGCGGGCTAGCCGGATCCTGCCCCAGCTGAACCCTGCCCGCGGCCCCTTCTGCCCTGCGAGGAGCGGAGTGGGGACCGCTGGGGTGGGAGCGGGGCTCTGCAGGGCTCCACGGGGCTCCCGGCCGTGCTGGGCGGCAGAGCTGCGGGGCGAGCTCTGACCGCCAGCCCCGGGGGGTGCTTGGCCAGCAGCGCGCCAGGGCTTCGGCCCTTAATCTGTGGAGTCAGAGGGGAGAGGAAGGAGGCTAACGTGCTTGTGCTAATCGCAAAAGCGCTGGGCTACAGCTGCCAGAGTTTTCTCCACGGCCCGCTGACAGGGGCTGGCTGTGGGCGGCAAGTCCTGGGCGCCCCTTGCCCACAGCCCCCTGCTGCGCTGGGGGACAGTCTCCCCCGACCCCAGGCTGGCTTCTTGCCTAGGGCAACGTATCGGGCCACGGGTAAAGACCAGAGCGGCACGTTCGCCCCTCCAGTATCCCCGCCTCGGGCAAGCGCCGAGAGCTGCCGGGCCAGCTCAGCGCCCGCTGCGCAGCCCGACCTTCCCCTGGCAACCCGGCACCGGCAGCCTCTGCCGCTGCGCCCGGGCCGTTCCCAGGGCGGTTCTGTTTGATCGGTCATTAGGGGCCATCTGCTCGGCACAGCTCATTTCTGCTGGTCCCCGGGGTACCCAGAGGAGACGGGTTTCCCTGGAGAAAGACCTGCTGAGCTGACGCTGCAGGGAGAGGACGCAGGCGGCAGGGAGGGTTTTTGCTCTCGCCCGTCCGAGAGCAGCAGTTGTGCCAGGGAGGCCAAGCAAGCCGCCACCACCCGAGCCCCGAACGCAACCCCTCGGCGGCCAGACAGCCCCAACCCCGGCCGTTCCCCGCCAGGCTGGCGGGTCCTATGGGCGCAGGCAACGGCAGGAGCAGCGGCAGCGACCCACAGCCTGCAGGCTCCGTCTGCAGGACCCGATGGAGAGGACCCGCATCCTTGAGCCTCAGCCCAGCTGTCGATTCAGGCCAGGCCAGACACGTGAACCAGCGAGGCCAGGACGTGCGTGGCAGGGATGCTGTTTGAAACCCGTCCGCTGCTCCCTGGAAGTGACAGCCCCTCCGGGCACCTTGGCAGGAGCAGCGGCTCTGCACAGCGCGTGCCCTAGCGCTGCGTGCCGCTCCCGGGGCGGCAAGCCTTGACCTGCTCGCAGAGGCACCGAGCCTTCACCATCCGTCCCGATGCACCGGCTCCCGATGCTCGGCTCCCACCCTCTTTGCCGTGTATTTATGAATCCGCCGGTCCTGGGGAGCCTGGCGTGAGCGTGCAGCGTAACCAACATGCTAAGGGACATTGAGCGTGAGAGCAATTAACTGCTGACGGTGGCTTCGCAGTGCAGCACAGCTCAGAACCAAAATGAAAGCGCAACGGAATAAAGAAACTTCCTTGCCAGCACCAGGTGAAAGGAAGGTGAGGAGGGAGACGGGCTGCTGGGGGAGAGCGGGGCGCCCGGGCGCCTTTGAGAAGGATGCAGGCCCCCCCCCCCGATAAACACCCTCCCCGCTCCCCGATTTCCTGCACATGCACAGCCATACTCTTTCATGTGAATCTTTTAATTCCATTACAACGCCTGGAGGGATTTTGCTCCAGCACGCACACACATGCGCGCGCACGCACACGCACCACGTTCACATTTGGAAGGAGTCCAAGGCTGGAAGATGCTGCCCAAAAGGGTGACTGGTTCAGAAACGCACGAGTGCCTGGAAACAGGTGGTTCGCATGGAAATTATCTGGCAGCTGCGACACGTGGCAGGTCCCAGGCAAAAGATGATGAAATCACATTTAAAACTAGATTTTAGAAATAATCTCCTCCGTTTTTCCCTAAACGTACCCTGCCAGGGCAGAGAATAAATCCCAGGCAGACAGGGACAACGCGAAAGCGCTCCGAGAGACCCGATTTCTGTGGCGGCGGTATTACTCCCCCGGCCGCGGTTCAGGTCTCGCTCGCGTCGCTCTCTCCCGCCACGTGTGCAGAGCCGTGCCGGGCACCCGGGACGGAGCCAGCTCGTGGGGAAAAGCCAGCCTTTACTTCAGAGTCTGCGTGGGCGCTGGGTGTTTCGGCAGCACCAGCCCACGCGGTGGGTGGCAGGCGCGCGGGAGCCCGGCCCTGCGCTGGAAGGAACGGGGAGCCTCGAGCACCCAGCTGGCCCCCTCCGCCCCGTGGGCCGGAGCTGCCGCTGACGGCAGTAGGTACGAGCGTACGGGCGCAAAAGGATTCGGCAGGGGCAACGTCACCCGTGAGAGAGGGGACGAGCCGCTCCGCCCTGGGCTGCGTGGCCGGCACCCGGCCCTGGGCACCCGTCCGGCCCTGGGCACCCATCCGGCCCTGGGCACCCATCCCGTCCCCAGCGCGCAGGCCGCCGGTGCCCCGCGCGCGAGCCGGGCAGCGCAGCTCCCGGGACGCGAGGGACGCTGACAGAGACGGGGCAGGAGCGGAGCCCGCCGCTGCGCCGGCTGCTGCTCTGCCCGCCCCGCGGGCCCCTTTCCAGCGAGGCCGTCCCTGGCTCCCGCTCGCGGGGGGGGGGGACGGGACTCCGGCGCAGCGACGACCTCGCCCAGGAGCCCCGGAGGAGCGAGCTCTGCAGGACTCGCCCAGCCGGGCAGCAGGACGCGGGGCCGGGCGGGCAGCGGCTGCGCCGGGCGCCGTGCGGGGAAGGGGCGAGCGCGGGGCTCGGCCCCGCGGCTCCTTCGCGCCCGCACGTGCCCTCGCTGCAGACAGGCCCACGGCCACGGCCGCGCCGCCCGCCCGCCGCCCACGCACCGCGCCGGCACCCCTCGGCTCGGCAGGGACGGCTGCGGCCCGGCCCGCCCCGCACCCGCCGCGGCGAGCGGCCCCGCGGCACCCGCCGCCTCGGCCCGGCGCGCCCGGGCAGCGCGGGCGTGGGCCGGCCGGGGCGGGGGGCGCCTGCCGCCGGCCCCCCGAGAAGGAGCGGGACCGGGGGAGCTTCCCGAGCCCGCGGCGAGAGCGGCGCGCCGGCCGCGGTGCCCGCCGCAGGGCGCCTCCGCCGCAGCCCCGCGGCCCGAAGGGGCCGGCGCGGGGGCCGGCCCCAGGCCCAGCCCGGCGGCCCCGCGGCCCCCCTGCGCGCCGGGAAGGGCGCGGAGCCCGCGCCCGAGGGCTCGCCCCGCCGCCGCCTACCTTCTGCGGGGGGCTGCCCACCGTCATCTCCACGTAGTAGCCCTGCCCGGACTTGCCCCGCAGGTTGTCGATCATCTCCACGAAGCTGCCGCCCCGCTCGGCCTCCTCCGGCGCCCGGCGCGCCCGGGGGCCCGGCGGCAGGGCCGCGCCGCCCCGCAGCGGCAGCCGGATGCGCGGCGGGGCCGGGCGGGCGCGCAGGGCGGCCGCCCCCAGCCACAGCAGCAGCCAGGGCCAGGCGGCAGCCATCGCCGCAGCCCTGCCCGCGCCCTCGGCGGCACCGCCGGCTCCCCGCCCCGGAAAGCCCTCCTCCCCGCGGGCGGGGGACGGCGCCTAGCGGGCCCGCAGCGCCCCGCGCCTCGGCCGGGCGGCCGCGCCGGGGCGGGCAGGCGGCGCGGCGGGGCCGAGCCGGGCGGCGGGCATGGCGGCGCGCCGCTCCCCGCCCCGGAAAGCCCGCCCGCGCCCGCCGCGCCGCCCGCCCGCACCCCGCCCGCCGGCGGAAGCGCCGGCGGCCGCCGCCCGGCCCGCCGCGGCTCCCCGCGCCCCGGCTGCGGCCCGGCCCGGCCCGGCGGCGGGGGGAAGCGAGGCCGCGCCGGGCCGGGCCGGGCCGCGGGCCGGGCCCACGCGTCGCCATGGCAACGCGCGGCCGGGCCCGCCCCGCCCGGACTACAGCCCCCGGCAGGCGCCGCCGCGCCGCGCCGTCACGCTGCCCGGCCGTCCCGCCGGCCAATCCGGCGCCGGGCGGCCGCCCGCCGCCCAATGCTATTTAGCCGGGGGCGGGCCGGGCCGCTGCCCGCGTCCGCGACCCGGAAGCAGTGGCGGCGGCGCGGCGCGGCGCCGGGCAACCCGCGGGCGTCCATGGAAGCGGCCGGCGGGCGGCGGCTCCCCCCGCGGCCCCGGCCCCGGCCCCAGCCCGCCGAGCGCCCTTGGTGAGCGGGGCGAGGACCGGCGCCCCGGGGCGGGGGAGCCGGCGGGCCCGGGCCCGGGCGCGGCGCGGGGTGAGCGTGCGGCGCGGGGCTGGCGGGGCGCTCGGTCCGGGGGAGGGGAGCTGCGGAGGGCTGTCCCGCACCGCGCTGTCCCGCCCTCCCTTCCGTCTCCGCCCGGGCTGCGCTCCCCCGGAGCCGTTAGTGCCGGCGGGAGCTGCCGCGGCGGAGCCGGGAGCGGCCCAGGGCTCTGCCGGCGCCTGGCTCGGCCCGCGCTCCGTGGCCCAAACCGTCTGTGGTACCTATGCAGTCGTGAAACGGGTGGAAAAAAGAGCTTTTTTTTAATTTTGTCTCCTCTTAACCCAAGCTCCTGCTGCTCCGTGCAAGCCTCGCTGCTCGTACGGCCGTGGGCCGGCGCACCTCCAGCTGCAGCGGCGCCTGAATTCCCCGACAAGTCCCCTCCGGTGCGTGTGCAGGCGTGGAGAGGCGGCGTTTCGGGGAACGAGCGTGCGATTCATCCCCCAGCAGTAATGCCAGGGCGAGGAAAGGGGCTGGAGTAGTGCTGTGACGGAGGAAAAGAAGAACAGAAGGCCTCAAACGAGTTGCCCGCATCCAAACGCTTTAATCGGGTACGTTTGGGAGGGGGAGCGGTGCGTGTTCTGTGACGCTGCTTTGGTTTGGCATGCCCTGAGAATACCTGTGTCTGGAAACTGCCAGGATTAATTGCTGCTTCTGAGACTCGCTTTACATAAGAGTTATAAATACGGAGCGGGCTGAGGACAGCGGAAGGTGAGGAGGGCAGCAGAGGCTCAATTACAGGCAGTGGCGTGGTGATCCTGCTCCAGGTCGTCATCATCAGCGTATTAATGCTGCCCAGCCCCTTCCTGTTGCTGCTGGGACGCCTGGCAGGCTCCAGAACCCCCTGAATCTCGTGAGGAAAGCAGGGGCATGCTTTATGCATGGAGTGTTTGGGGTTTTTAGGGTAAAAGCTAGTCTGACCTTGTCATTCCACGGTGTGTTCAAGCAGCAGGACTGGAAGGGGCAGTCCTGTTTTCGCTCCCACCGAGGGTTCACAGCCTCCCCTGTGCTTGTGCTGGCGTTTGTGCAGCTGCAGGGAGCCTGCTAAGCCACCTGGCCTGGCTCCTCACGTGGCTGTGTGAGGCTAACGATGGCCAAATGTGTCCATGCAGGGCCACAGCTGGGGGTATTTGGGGTGGGGGAGTTAAATTCCAGCTGCCTAAACCTGTGGTGAATGGGTTGTAGGGCCAAGCTGTGGCAGGACTAAATCACTGCCTACAGTCTTTGAGTTAAATAGTGGAGTAATCCTCTGGAGGTGGGATGCATTAAATTAGGATCCTTTTATAGCTTCCAAAATGTCCTCTGGGAAGGCGAGGGAGGCCAAGGCAAGCCGGGTGTGGTGAGAAGCTGCCTTGGCCCTGGGCAGTGCTGATTCAGCGCAGGGACTGCTCTGAAAGCTGCGCTGTGCTCTGGGGAAAACTGTTTCCTCCCTCTCTTTCTTTTTCCCTTTCTCATTTTAGCTTATTTTTCGCTTGTTTAAAAAGTCCCTGAAGCAAGTGCCCGTCTCCTCTGTAGAAGCTTGAAAACCTGGGGGGCCTGATTGTAACTTCTGTGCCGCTTCAGCTCTGCTCCCTGTGTCCACAACCCCTATGAAGTGTGTGTGGCAGGTCTTTGATTTGGTTTTGCTGTGTCAGTGAAAGAGCGCTGTAAGCAGAGTGGAGAGCTCTGCCCTGTTGCGTGTTGTCCTCCTTTCGGGGTGGCCCACAACACCCCACCTTTGGGTGTTGTGCCTGGGGCAACTTCTTCCCCCTTGGCCTCAGGGCAGGTGTCGAACTGTGAAGTGGAGAGCTCCCGGCTGTGCCCTGCGTGGTGTATCCAAGCAGTGCACAGCCAACAGCTGGGCTCAATCTCCTCGTTACCCAATGAATAAATAATAAAGCAAAACTGAGTTCCAGCAGCGTCTACCTCTTGTAGGGGCGGTGGGGAAACATGCTTGTGAATAATGTAGTATTTCTTCCCCCCCGCTTTGTGCTGTTAATTCACTTTGAGCTGCAGCTCGCTGCCCAGCGCTCTTAGCTGTGTCCTCCTGCCTCTACCAGAACCCATCCGTTCTGGCCGCCTTCGCTCTTTGCCCTGCCCGTCTGCACCCACGCTGGGCAGCCCCGGCGCACCTTGTTCCCCTCCGCAGTCCCGGTGCCGAGTTTCCTGTGGGGGTCTGCCGCGCCCTGTGCGATGAGGAAGCTTTATTTCTGCGTGTGTTTGATCACTGTGATTTTGTGTGGCCTCCTTTGTGCCGCCAGGTGCAGGGAGCCATGGCGGGAGCTATGGTGCGCATTGGTGACCAGCTCATCCTGGAAGAAGATTACGATGAGACGTACATTCCCAGCGAACAAGGTAACCGATGCCTGTCCTCCCAGGAGCTGTGATAAGGGATTCAAGCGTGCAAGTCACTTCTAGGTGTATTAAGAAAACAGGAATTGGGGAGAGCATGGGTGGAGAGGGTAGAATAAATGGGATTTTGCAGAAGGTAGAACTGAAAAACTAGCTTTTTGGTTGTGAAGATAAATGCCATTTTTCAGTCTGTCTCCCTGTTTTACCAGCCTGGTAGGACGTGCTCACTGACGCAGGGCCATGTTAGCAGCTTTGAGCAGCTTCACTTTGGGATCAGGTGTGATCCCAGTGTGCCCGTTGCTTTAGCTGAGGAGGCTGGCTTTATTGTGTAGTGCCTGGTGTAGACTGTCTCCACGGCTTCCTCTTCTGTTTTCCTAGAAATCCAGGATTTCGCACGGGAGATCGGGATTGACCCTGAGAAGGAGCCAGAGCTGATATGGCTGGCCAGGGAAGGCATCGTGGCCCCGTTACCACCCGAGTGGAAGCCCTGGTGAGAGCTCTGTGGGCAGCCGTCCTGTCGGATTCCCGGCCTCCCCTGCCCTTCCCCTGCTGTGTGCTGCCCGCGTAGGTGGCGGAGCGGGGTACCGGCTGGCAAAGGGGGTAATGCCACAACAAATGTACTTCCTGTGGATGAGGAAGTACTGTTTTCACTTTTCACGCTGTTTTTGCCATGCAGTCAGGATATCACCGGTGATATCTACTATTTCAACTTCGCTAATGGCCAGTCCACGTGGGACCACCCCTGTGATGATCACTACAGAGAGCTTGTCGTTCAGGAGCGAGAGAAGCTGCTGGCACGTGGCAGCTTGAAAAAGAAAGAGAAGAAAAAGAAGAAAGAAAAGAAAGAGAAGAAGGACAAGAAGGAGAAGCAGTCGCTGAAGCGACCCATTGTGAGTAGGCTCTGCTGCTTGCAGTGCTTCTGGGGAGGAGCAAGAGGGCTGGGCGGAGGATGAACAAGTGGCTGTGAATTAGAAGGTGATCCTGTGCTGTTGCTGCTTTGGGATCGGAACAGGGATCCCCTGACAAGGGATCCTGTCCAGCAGGGTTGTGAGTTTGATGGAAATCCAACAGAAGTGGGGTCACAAGCCCACAAAATTTGGGAAGCTTTGGTTTAGAGGGACACACCTGGCGTGTGAATGCCACAGCCCTGTGACGCTATTGCTGAGAAGGATATGGCACCAGCCAAGGGTGCTGGTGCTATTCTTAGCAGCAGGTATTTGGAGTGCTGGAAAGATTTCCTTCCTTGGAGAGGGCAACAAATGGTGTTTATGCAGCGCCCGTGCATGTGTTGCTATGATATACAGGCAGGAACGCGGGTTTAGATGCGTGAGGTTAGTCTGCTTTGCTGTTGGTATCTGCAAGCGTAACCAAATTCCCTTTATATCCCGAGTGACAGCAACTCATCCCTACCCTCCGTTTGTCGGTAATGAGATAAATCTCCAAGGGGAAAGATGGTGCCTTGTGTTGTCGCTCAAGGCATAGACCTCTTCAACTCAAAGCCTCAAGCCTTCAGTTTGAGCATTTTCTCTTATATGTGTACATGTAATTTCAAGTGCTCAAAACTTCATCTATACCTTTATGTATAAATTTATGTATTCATATGTAGAATGTATGTATAAATCTATGTATTTATACATAAATGTATAAATACACACCTATTTATACATAAAATGGTGTAGTAAGTATATGTATACATGTAACTTCAAGTGTGATTTCATATGTAATTTCATCACATGTAATTTCATATACAAGTATATGTATACATGTAATTTCAAGTGCTTAAATTTATTTATACATTTGTGTATAAATGTATGTATATGTATAATGTATGTATAAATGTATGTATTTATACATTGATGTATAAATACACACCCATTTATACATGAAATTGTGTATTAAATAGGTATGTATCTTTAGATAGATAAGGGTATATATAGTCATATGTGATATGTTTTAGTTATGTGCTAATATTTATCTACTTAGGAAGTGCAGCCAGGGCTTCTTCCTTCACCATCCTTTTGGCAAATGCCCTCTGCCGTTCTGCTCCCCGGGCAGGAGAGTCCTGAGCCAGATCCAGAGAGCCAGATTAGAGGTGAAGGCTGCCTTGACGAAGGCAGAGGGAGACCGTCAGCCATAAGTGACTCGAGGAGATTATTTGCAGGCACATGGCCAAACAAACTGCGTCCTCTGCTTGTTTCAAAGTTCAGCAGACCGTGCCAGACCTTGCCTGACGTGGAGAAAACTTTAGAAAAAGGCCCCTCTTTTAGCAGCTTTGATGTAGACATTCGCCAGGACCACGATCCACCTTTAGAAATGCGAGAAAAGCTTTGCCTTGACTCCTCTGACTCGCAGTCTGACAATTTAGAGGTTAGGCCACCAGTGCAACCTTTGCGTGTGTCGAAGAAATCCTATTCACAAGACTTTAAGAATGTCAAAACTCTACTGGAGGCCCTTGAAGACCAAATCCTACTCTTTGAGGATGAAGAGCTGCAAGAAAAGTGGAAGATGAAAGATGCAATGGGTGAGTGTGTCCAAAAGCCTGATCATCACTTCTCGGGCAGAGAGAAATCTACAGGACTGGATGGGGACGGGGAAAGAAGTCCAGGCCTATCGCAAGCCAGAGAAAAACAAAGCTTTTGCCACAGGAACAATGAAATCGCTCTCTTTGAGGCCAGTCCTACAGGTGACTGGAGTTTGCAGGAGACAGTTGATGCTCAGGAGGAGCTGAGATCCTGCAGCAAGGTGTTGGAGGGTAGAAGTAAGAGAAGAGTTCAAGATGAGGTTTTGGGTCTGTACCAGACCAATGAGACTATCAGCAGATCTGAGAGAAAGGGTTTAAAGCAGATGGAGCTGATGGAAGTAGGAGCAGATATAAAACCAGGCAGTAGCAATGGTAGGCTAGAGAGCCGCTCCGCAGTCCCTCAAGAGATCGCAGCGATACTACCCTGCTTCCAAGGGGTAGAGGCAAAGAGAGGAATCGATGTGGCTCTTCAGTCAGCAGTGGATCCTACATCAAAACATGGTTTTTCATCTGCTAAAGATGGCTGGAGAAATGATGAAGGAAGTGGTTTGATATCGGAATGTGACAGCAGTGATTCAGCCAGATCACATAATGATAATGGACCCCAGGTACTGGGGGAGAGCCGTCGCTTCTCTCCACACCGTGAGTCTGGGAGACAGAAGGATGTGCACTCCATTGCAGAAGAGCCTCTACTGCCTCATCACCTCCTGGGGTCATCCCTGGCTCAGACACTACGTCCTGCCCAGAAGTCAGAGAGGGAGCGTAGCTCCAAGGGTATGAAATTGTGCCACAGGCTGCAGGAACGTGAGAAAGGCCCCGGCCCAGAACCTGACCACGTTAGTCTTGCAGTGGATTTGTGTGGGAAATGCACTGCCCAGAAGTCTAATGGTGCTGGAGTACAACGTGAAGTGAAGAGAGGGAACGGAAGGACAGATCAAGCTCCTGGAGCATGGGGAGAGAAAGCTGCAGCAGACTTGCAGGTTGAGTGCCAGGGGAGCAACAGTCTCTGTCGGCACGTGAAAGTGGAGATGACCCAAACCAGAGAACCTGCGGGGAGTCGCAGCAAAAGAGAGGTTGGTGAAGGAGCAGGCAGGAATGAGGTAGGACTCGGTCCTTTGTGATGGCCCTTCCATTGTAAACATTTCTGGAGAACGGAGAGTGTGAAATCCTGCGTCTAAGCTAATTTTGGGGAGAAAACGGGCAAAAACATCCTGTTGGATGTCCCGTAAGCAGGTGTGGCGTTAATTTTAGTGGTTTTCCTGAAGCTCAGGAGGTAGCTTGAAAAAGCCTTTGTTTGTGGCCTTCCTTGCATAGCAAACACTGCACAACTCGCACCTTGTTTTAGTTTTGCAAGGACATGAAGTGCCCTCTGAACTCAAAACCAGGTGATGGACAGTAAATCAAGTGGGATGGCAACATCAAATACAAAATCACCTTTAATTTTGGCTCTAGGACTCTTTGTAGTAAGCCCACTACAAAGCCAGCCTTTTCCCTGGAGATCCCGCAATCTAAATTGAGGGGGAATAGCTTATTCAGCTATTTTTAGCTTAATTTTGCTGGCTGAATCTCAAGTCCCGGAGCGATCGTGCTGGTTAAGGTGATATAAGAAACCATAAGTTGCAGCCAGCTCTCCTGTATCCATGGCTAGTGCCTTGAGAAATGGACTCTGTTCCCTCTTAAATGAAAGAAAAATGGGAAGAAGTTTGACTTAGCTTTCTCAAACAAGAGAAGGACTATTCCCAGGCGTTACAGGCCGTTGTTTTGCAGGTGGGCACAATACTGACTTGTCTGAGCACAGTTTAGTCCTTGGGCTGCTGCTGCTGTGGTCTTAGGACACGAAGATGGCTTACAGGTGGGATGGGGCCCATCTAGAAATGTAATTTTTCTCCTTCTTCCTCTGTGAATAGCTGGACCATTTTGCTCGGTTTTGCCCAAACTTTTTCCCTCTGTTGCCTATAGCAGGATCCTGCCCTTCACTGGGAAGAAGGTTCCGGGTTGCTTTGTCTTTGTCCATAAGTAATTGCCTCAGTTGAATAAGAACTTACCAAATCTCCTGTTCTGAAGAAGAAAAAAAATGAACTGAAAGGTCACTGTGTGTAATGTTAATGAATTGCTTTGCTGTGCTGTTGCTGGTACCCAGCTGCGGCTCCAGCAAGTCACTAGCTCAGGTTTCTAATTACCAGCATGTGGTAGTGCTCAGTTAGCTGGTAAGAGCTATGACTATAAATATCAGATAAAGTGCAGATTACCCTGGAAGTTTTAATTAGCCCGATGGAAGTGAGTTTATCTATGCTGAAGGACAGCTAACATCCTCTGCTCCATACACGTAGCTAATGGCCATCTGTAGAAAATAACTAGTTAAGCCCAGAGTGCGTGATTTATTCCGTTACCATTGCTGTGGCAATGGCTTGGTGGAAGAAGGATCAGTGTATCATCTCCCTCTCCCCATCCCTCAGTGTGCAAGTGGATTAACTGTTTCCAGTCTGTCATCTTGTACAGACGCAGAGTACGGGAACTGTGACTTCTGAATACACACAGGCTGTGCTGAAGCAACAGCCCTTGGCCGCACTGGCACGCTACGAAGAAAATCCTGGCATGCACGTGCTTCTAGTTTAACCTGTGCAGTGTATCACAGGGTGAGACTACTTGGGTGGGGAATTCCAGGAAGTCAAACAGATCGGTCACGTTTCTGGGTAAAGATAACTTGATGTCAAGCGTGCCTTGCTCGGAGGTGAGGATGTCGGATGGCTCCCAGGGCTCTTGCTGTGCTTCGAAAGGGAGAGGTGTATTCAGGAGCTTCGTACGGGTGTGCTGCAGCAGAGCGGCTGTCTGCTGCCTGTAACTTCCACTGCTGTAAGGTGAGGAAGCAGCCTGGATTTCAGTCTGAAGAGATGGCAATTGCAGCTTGTGGAGAGTAGGAGGCTTCTGGCCATCAGAGTGGTTCCTACTTCACTCATTTTGCGCTGCGCAGAGTAGCAGGGCAAACAGAGGCAAAGCTGCCCAGGTTGCCTCGGGTGTGTTGATGTCTTCTAGAGGGTGCTGTGTGTGGGTACGTGCCCGTGTGTGAGCTAGCGTGGCTGTCGTCGTCCTCTCGCTTTGGTTTTGGAGTAATGCCTGTTGATTTTCTGAATCGCCTCACTGTAAAGTGAATCTCCACGTTCAGATGGCTCTTTGGAAGCCAAACTGCGTGAGTGAATCAAACGGCTATTCCTTAAGCATCTCATGTGCTGGTGATTGCTGGCTGTGGGGCCTCACAAGCAGTTTTTCAGCGGCGGTGGGTTCAGTATCGGCAGACGGCGTTCGCACAGGGGAGCGCTTTCTCCTTTTCTGAAATAAGGAGTGTAAGCTGTGCACCCGTGCTTTCCTGTCAGTGAGTCCCATCTGCACGCTCCAGTCCGCAGGCACCCTGCTAGCACCCGTCCAGGCGCCCCTGGGGAACCTCGCTCCGCTGCGTGGCCTCGCGGCGTCTCCGGCCGGCATCCTTCGCGCGTCGCTGAACTCGGACGCGGGGAGCTCGGTGGACTCCAGCCTTGTGGCCAAAGCAGGAACGCAGGTAAGGCTCCGTCTTCTCCGGGAACGTGCCCTGGAAAGCACGCTCCGCAAAAGGTCACAGGCACAGTGATACTTAGAAGCTTCGATGACGGTATTTGTGGTCCCTCGTCAGGTTTGGAATTCTTTTGTCTGTTAAAAAACCACTTCCCTACTCCATCTTTCACTCTGTTTCTTTTCTTTTGCTATTTCTAGGGAGCCCAGTGCTAAATTTGTGGTGAGCTGCTTTCTGCTATGTTTAGCAGATTTAGAGAAAGAATTGTTTCAATTACCATTGGGGGGAAAAAAGTCTGTTCAGTCCATTGTAGTAGAACTTTTTGATTTGTGTCCAAATGAAGCATGACATACAGTACGGATAATGTAATCTAACAAATAATATTTTCACTCAACTGTTTGCTGAGAATAAAAAAAATAAAAGAACAATTTTCTGGATGAATGTAAGACTTACAATAGTGTCGAAGGACTATTTATAGAACGTGGCCTTTGGGTCAACAAAACAAATGTGTGAAGTGGTAACAAATTGATCTTTTAAAGGAAAACAAAACAATAGCTATGCAAAACATACAAATCAACACCTTCACTGAAGGGTTTCTTCTTGCCGAGGTAAGTCTTGTCACTGGTGATTTCAAACGTTTAGTTTTATTATGGTCTTGACTGAATGAGTGTTTTGAGGCACAGGCAGGTTTGCAGATGTGCTTCTGTAGGACAGGAGCCTTTTTGGTGTGAGGGAACGCGTGGCCTCGTAAAGAATATATCATCTCCCAGCTGGACGTGGCTCTAGCAGAACAAGGGTAGCAGCGTAATCCTGAGCACCTTCTCGGAATTCAGCAGCTTCCCTGCTGCTGGCCGGTGTCTCGGTGGGTTTGTATCTCCCCTTTCTCTTCAGCTGTCCTCTCACTTCCCTTTCTTTTTGAATTCACAGCCTGCAGAGACCTGTAAGCCCACCAGCCAGACAAAGAAGTTGCTGGGCTTGGTCTGCGAAGAGAGGAGTTCCTTGAACGCTGCGGCTCTAGATAAAGGGAGAAACGAAGAGGAAGAAAGCGAGAATGAGGTAGGTTGTGTGCCTTGGCTCTTAACGCCTGTTGGTAGCCATAGTGCATGAAGCCTCAAGGAATGAAAAACTGTGGTGCTCCCCTGGTAGCAGCTGATTGACCCTGGCTGTTCCATTTGACTCTGGGCCTTAATTTGTGCTGCACTTCCTCTGTGTGGTGTTTGGTCGCCAAAAAGCATTTAATCCTGTTCTCTCCTTGTACTCCCTATAAATCAGTGTCTGCCACGACGTATTTCCAGAATGAATTGGCTGTAGGCATATTGCCTTGGCATAGTGCTCTGGCTCTGCTCCCTTATTTCACTGATTAGGAACCCCCAGTTCCTCCTGTGGGATTGCAGAGGGCAGAACTCCTCACTGTTGGCCATCTCCTTTCTTTAATGCCTTTAGAGTCTCCATGGGACAGCAAGACTGTTCAAAAACCTGCACATGGATGTCAGCGCCCTGGGAGGCAGCTTTGACTCCGAGGTAAGAATGTGGGTGATGTGAGACGGGCAGAGGAAACTGCCCAGGCAGGAGAGGAGCTGCAGCACTGGCCAGCCAGCGCCTGGGCTGGGCACTGGGAGCGTGCGGGGGACAGTGGTGTGGGTATCGAAGGCAGGTTGGTGCTTGAAGGAGAATGCTTGCGGTTTGGTAGATGGGATTTGAGGAGACAGCATCTTTGCACGGCGTGGAGCTTGCTTTCTTTCTGAATGAAGAAAGAGAGAAACTTGGAGCCACGTAGGTGTGATGGGCAAGCTGGAAATCAGCTCTTCCAAGGAACAGCAGAAAGGAGAGGGTCTCGGATCCGAGAGGTGCCACTGCGCTTGCTGTGGGAGGAAGGCTTGCTGAGGAAGAGGCACAGTTTTTTAGCATGTGTAGAAAGAAGGCTCATTCTCAGCTGCAGTTGCAATGGCGGCATTGGGGAGAGGAGAGGGGAATGTATTCTGGAAACGCCGTTCTTGCGCTGTCGCTCAGTTTCTCAAGAATCTTAGAACCTTCCATGTGGACTGCACGTGGCCGCTTTCCCGTGGCAACCTAAAACCTCTTTTCTTTCTTCTTGCACTGCTGATAAACTCCGTGGCTCAGACACAGAGCGCCAGCACCGAGTTCAGTACACGCGTGGCCTTGTGCAGACATTTTGCTTTCCCTGCGGGTGTGCGCTCTCTGCCTGTGCTTTCTTAGCACTGATCAGGCTTAAGATGACAAGGGCACAATGGGAAGCGCGTTGCAAGCAGCTCTGGTGATTCGGCCCGACTGTTTGTGCTGACGTTAATCCCTTCTCACCGCTTTGAAAATTCTGTTCCAGTATCTGAAAGGCAAATTAATTTCTTTTAAAGCGTTTTACAGTATTTCCCTTATCCTTTTCACAGCATACAAAAATTAAGCTGTAAAGTACTTTGCTGGAGAGCCCATTCACAGCACTGGGCAGAAACTGCAAAGGCTTACGCTAAAGTGGATGTGAAAAAGAAAGGCCCGACTCTCTCATCTCCGAACAACAAGCAGCCTGTCGGGGCCCAATTCGTCACTGAAATGTTAATGTGTCCGGGAACAAAGAGCCGTCGTGGCATTTCAGTGCTGCGGCAGGGCTTCGGGAATCTATTATGAAATGGCAATTGCTGCCCAGCAGCCAGGCTTTGTTAACCCAGATGGGTGATACCTTCATCCTGATATTCGTGCCCCACTGGAAAATACAATTCACGTGTAGTTCCATGAGATGGCAGTAGAAAAGCATTCCTGTGAGCGAGCCTCAGCCTGCAGCCCAAGCCGTTCTCCAGCTTCTTTACAAAACGGAGAGGAGGAAAGGATTCGTACAGCAAGCCCCACAGGGGGGAAATCTAAGCAGTAATGGGGTGAAGTGATGAAAAAACTGGCTTCATGTAGCCTGTGGATCAGGATTGAACACCTATATTCAAAGAAAGCAAGTGTGGGTCTTAGCGACTTGCTGAGATGCAAGGATGTTGGGTGAGGGTGGAGGCTGCACCAAAGATGGCACCAAAGATGGGTGTCTGGGAGAGAGGGAGGAGAGAAGGAAAGAAACGCTACCCCCCTCAGCGGGCTTTTCTGGAGTACGCTAACTGGGGAAAAGGCACTGGAAAAGAAACCCAAGTCGGATGCTGGGGAACTTGAGGTGTGAGGTTTATGTGTGGTAGTTAGAATGTACTCTTGGGAAGAGGACGTCTTCTGGGCAGCTGGGTTCGCTTGGCTGCTCGTGGGGTTAGCTCTCACCTGAACCCAGCTTTCTTGCCTTCTGAATTCCTGGGATGGAACAGTCGCTGCAGACATGTGAGACGCTGCTCTAAAATACAAAAGGGCGCTGCTGGAAGGGGCAAGAGGAGGAAAAGGTCTGGAAGCATCTCTGGGTGCCTGGGGAGAGGGTCCCACGGCAGCAGAAGCGATCCCCTGGTGCAGCGCTTGCAGCTTGGGAGGTTTAGTACTCTGCCTTCTGGGCAGGTCAATCTCTGGGTAAACGCTGGGAGTCAAGGGGGTCCTTTGTGTGGTGGGGAACTACCACGGGAGGCTGCTTTACCAGATGGAGATGTGTGAAAGGGAGCCGTCTCTGTAAATAAACATTGCGCAATACAGCTTGTGCGTTACTGCAGAGATGTATGTGCAGGAAGCGGTGCTGCTGCTTCCCGGGAAACAAAGACATCCATAAAATACCGGCGCAGGGATGACTAGTGAAAGGAGGAATGGCTGCTGCGTTCATAGCCGTGCTCTCTCCCGTGCTGGGGGAGCGTGGCTGAGGACTGCTGGAGTGAGCCACGGCTCGTGGGGAGCCCCGAGCTGGGAAGAGTCTGGCAGACCAGCCAGCTCACCGAGCTGGCCGGCAGGAAAAGCAGCAGCAGTAAAGCATGCAGAGCGTAAACAGTTTGATGTTTGGGAGTCTGGGCCTGTGGGCTCCCGAGCGTAGGCTGGAAAGCTGTTCAGCTGGAGAGCTTTCTGCTCCAGGGGTGCCTGCAGTGGGTGATACGCCGGGTCGCCTGTCACAGGTGGGTGACCCTACCAGCTCGGAAGGGTGCTGTGAGGACTTTTGCTAGTGGACGTGTTACCCCACCCACTAGGAGAACAGCAAAGCAGAGGAGGAAAACTGCGGCAGCCGGTTAGCTGATGTCGCCGAAGCTGATCTCCAGCACCAAAGGAGTCCTGCAGAGGAAGCTGGCAGCCTGAGAGAGGTGATGAGTGGCTCTGACATCACGGTTCTGCTCGCATGATGTCACTGAAGCTTTGCATGCAGTAGGCAGCTTCTGGTGTTGTGGTGTGGATCTGATAGTTGCTTGGTTTGTTTCTTTTGCTGGTTAGAGTATTATATGCATGGAGGGAGGTGTAAACCTGAAAAGCAAGGGCAAATGCTACCCAGATGAGGTCTGGCAAACCTAACCCTCTCTCTGTACTTCTGTGCCTGAGAACAGCCTGAAATCGGTGAGCAAGGGGGGAGCACGTCGCCTTTCAAAGGCATTCTGTATGCAGTATATTTTTTCCTTTTAGAGGTAGAAAGAACGTGAAATTTTTTTGTTGCAATACCGCGCTGTCAACCTGTTAAAGTCCAAAGCGGTGGCACAGTCATCCTGTTTCCTGGGATGAGTAGGATTTAGTTCTGGGGGCCGCTGCTCATGCTGACGGTTCATCTCCGGACCAGATGCCTTTCCAAAACCTGGTCCCATTGGTATCGATGTGCTCTTCTCCAGACTTACGCTGATCACTGGAAGTACTGATTTGATAGGCAGAAATTTCACATCAGTTAGTGGCACTCAGCCGCAGGTAAAATGCGTTACAGCTTGTGAAAAGATCAGCTAAAGCCACTTATAACCTGACTGGCGTGTCCTAGCTCTGAAATCCATAGAAAATCCATAGTCTGTTTTTGCATGAGGAAAACCTCCCTCCTCCTCCTCCATCCGTGTGTCCGATTGGCATAGTTCTCTCTTCTGGAGGGTTGCATTTGTGGTTGTTAAGGTGTAATGTTAACAAAAGTTTTGTCTGTGTCCGTCCTTAAAATAGGATTCTACCAGCTAAAGAAATTATTCTGGGATATTCTAGTAACTGAGGTAAACTTGCCTGGGGAGAAATCTTTTTGTGTGCACAGTATTATTGGCTACACTGGTATATTCTGTTGTGGTGTCTGCTCCTCGAAGGGAATTATCTGTGTACCGTTTTGAAGCGTAAGAATCCTGACTGATCTCATTTGGCCTATCTGTTCTTGGGCACTGTCAGATGTCCTGGAGAGACGTCCTCAGGAAAACTCTGAAACGAGCCTGTCCAGAAGGGAGCACAACTAGTGACCGGTCTTTCCAGACGCCCTAACCCCCAGATAAAAGGGAGCATAATAAGGGCTCCTCTGGAGTCACACTAAAGAAATGCCACTTGCACACCTTTTTCTGGGTTCTGGAATAAAGATGTTATCAAGGCCTTTGCAGAGCCTCGTGCGGCTGGCTAATGGTTCAGCGGCGTGTTTGTGAGCCTCTGCTAACCAGGCACCGAACTGGAAAGGGGCCATAAGCTTTCATTTATTACTCGGCGAATTGCAGGTGAGGCTCTGAACTGCACTTTTTCGGAAAGTACCCTGTGATTTGATTTCTCTGTCCTCCTCTCCAGTCTGATGGATGGCTCTCTCAGCCCTGAGAAGGTCTCTCAGACAAATGACATGCTAGGAGATGTTCTTTCAGTTTGCCGCAGCTCCGGGTTTAAAACTGACAGCATTCCAGTTGCACTTTGATAAAAATACGTTGTTAAAATATGCGGTCTGTGTACGGTACACGCTGTACACAGGATGCAGCTAATGTTTGACAAGACACCACAGCATTAATAAAACAGCGAGAAAGTAGGACGTGCTAGCAGTTTTGTTTGCATACTGATGAGGGAACCTTTTCCTGCTTCCTCCTGGCTGTGGCACTTTTTATTGTGAGTTTTGTGGGCCTCCCCACTGCTGGGAGAGGCAGTCGAACCTTTGGGTGACTAAGCTTTAACTCGGGATTGGTTTTTCCCAAGGCCAGTGGGTTCTGCCATTTTTCAGTCTAGCGTGTTAGCTAGTCACGGTCTGGTTCTGAGCGCAGAGCGGTGGCTTAAATCAGCGCCTGCTCTCAAGTTTGTCCTGCTGAAAGGTGGGATGATTGCATCCTGCCTACTCTTCTCTGGTTATAATTTCAGGCAGAAGTTAAATGTCCAGTAATAGTCTTCTGCGCATTTCCATCTCTCACTGAACAGATCCGATGTGGAAGCATAAATGGGCATACTGCAGAGCACGTAGGGTGCTCCCTGGGGCTGATGGTTCCTGCAGCAGCCACTGCTAACTCTTACCCGCTGAGGCCCTGTGAATAAAAAAGCAACAGATTAAAAAAAAAAAAGTCTGAGCCCAAGAAATGGGTGTACTTTTATCTTAATGAAGTTCCTTGTCTTTTTGAAAGGGACTGTATGAAAAGAAATCAAACTGGTCTTGAAGTCACCCAAAGCTTTGCGATTTTGCTTCTTGCTGTAGGAGAACCCGTGCTACTTCTGACCCCTGCGTCCTCCCAGAGCAGAGGTAAAGAATGTTGTAGCTATAATTGTGTTTGACTTGCTGCCTAGAAAGAGTCTTTAAAATCAAGAGGCGCTGAAGAAGGGCGAGAGTCTTCCTCGGATTCTGACGCTGCCTGCCCTCCGACTCCGGTTCAAGTCCTTCCCGGAGATGCTGACAGTAGCCTGTCTGGCCGGAACAAGGAGGAGTCCGATGGGAAACTCGCTGGGAATGAACTACTGGGCAAGAAAGACGCTGAGGTGGAAGGTGACAACTCTGCAGCTGACGAGCTGCCGCAGTCTCTGGGGGAAAGGAGCGCAGCAGGGACAGATGTGCCCAGCGGTCCTGGGCAACCTGGAGTTGCATCTCCAGCTGCTGAAGCTGCTGAGGCAGATCAGCTGGCGAGCCTGGCTGCCGCTGTCGACGCCGTGTCTGTTGATGGAAAGATAGAGAATGAAATGAGGGAAGAAGCAGCAGCTGATCTGAAAACAGACAGCAGGCTGGATGCTGGCAAAGTAAGAGACCTGCCTGCACGGGTTGGGTTTGGTGTGGAAGCTGCTGGGGCTGTTCCCGTTGCTTTGGAAGGCCCTGATTCAGGAACGCTCTTTGAGAACGTACTTGTTTTCTGTTAAGTCGGCGTCAGTGCTTTGGTAGTCAGCAGGGTGTTCCTGGGGGGGCACAAGTGCTCTGAATTCCCAGATCGGCATCTTTAGTACGGAGCTAGGAAATCAGTCTTTTATGCATATGCAAAGCAATGTCCAAAGCAACCGCCAGGCAAAAACCCTGAACTGTGACGCATGTTTCGAGTCTTGGAGGAGAAATAAGTCTCAGCTTTCAGTGCTGCCATCTGTACTAAGCAAGCAGGTTTCATAATGAGGTTCACACCAAGCCCAGCTGTCCGTGCTGCTTTGTTTCTCTCCTTCTGTTGTTTCTCTCAGCTTATGCAGAGATGGGGCAAAAGCGTAAAGTGAGCTGCCAGCTGTGATACTCGCAGCTCTGCGGAAGGATGCGACGGGGAGGCGCGAGGTCGGAGTGGGGAAGGACGGTACCTCGGGGCTGGCTCCAGAGCTGTAGCTCGAGTCCCTCGAGCGTAGTACCTTCCGTCTGCCCGCTGCCTTTCTAGCACTCTCTGGGAGGAGAGCTGGCAAGCAGCTGAGTGCAGGCAGCTGAACCAGGGTATTTGAGTGTGCAGTCTCTGGCAGGAGAACCACCATTACTGTCACAGGGTGCAGACGGGTTAACGGCCTGGCCCCTGCAACTGGGGTGCCAGACAGGCGCACGCTGTCCGCTCTTGTTCAGTGTCTTCCAGAAACGTTAATACGTGAGACCTGAAAAACGCCCTCTTTCCAATCTAGCTTCCTTCCTGCTGATTTTGATGATTTTTCTAGTTCCATTGATGTGTCATGTCTTTAAGAAATGATAAGCTATAAAACAGCCTGGAAAACACTCTGTCCTGAAAAGCTTAAAGTTGAAAGCTTTGCTCTTACAAACACTTACCTGCATGCTTGCTTTACACGTCTAGGTAGTTCTGCTGCAGTCAGCGGGGCTACAGGGGTGTTCGCATTGAACGGTTACGTACCGTTTCACGACGGCTGGGAACGTAGGAGTCCTCGCTGCAGTTGGGCATGGCAATGTGTACTTCTGAAGTCCTTTTAAGATCATGGTACTGCCCTGTGTGGGTTTACCCATTTGTGTGGTGGGCTGGGGAGTTCTCAGAGCTGCAGAGATCCTTGCAGAAGGAACAGAGGACAGTAAGCAAGTGCCCTTTATCAGGGATATTTGAAGAGCACTTCTCTGCCCTCCCCGGTCCCATCTCCTGCCCTCCTTCCCCAGTCCTTTATCTCTGAGAAGTGGTGTTTTGTGCTTGTCTTGTGGGTCACACCCTTAGTGTCTTTCCTGTGATATTCAATCACCTTTTCTTCCCTACGTTAGAGAGGCCAGATTTGTCTTCCCCGTATCAGTTGTCATCTTGTTGGAAGTGCCTAGGTGAAGCTGCAGGGGTAAGACATGTACAGGCTGTAATGCGTATCTCCTCTCAGCTTTCAAAGGCATCTGAGACCAGCGACTGTGGGGAGGACTTGCAAGTTTCTAACCGCTCGGACCGTGAGCTGATTCAGCCTATGGTGAGTCACTAAAAGCTCCTTGTCCCTTGGGTGTGGGCTTTGTGTTCCTCTGGGAACGGGCAGCCAGTTAATGCTATGCCCGCCTCTTGCAGTCTAACTGCCTGACTCCTTAACTGCTAAGCAATGACCTTACAGCTGTGGCACGGGCCAGCAATGTCATCCTGCGCTTAGCAGGTTCTGTCTGTGGGCGAGGTAATATCCCTGGAAAAGTAGGTCACTTAGAGCTGGGACTGTACTCAGATAATTGCAAAAGGGAAGATAATAAGCAACGTAAAAATTGTGCTTTAAGGGACTCGGCAGCTTTTTCGAAGGGGAGTCTGTATGGCCGGGAGACCTGGCTCCTGAAGATCCCAGAGGGAGAACGTGCGGGAGGGTAGCCCTGAGAGCGGGGGGAGATGCCCATCAGCATCTCTTCATCTCCACAGGAAAATGCCATTGCCATCTGCCAGTGGGAGCAGAGGCAGCATGGCCAGCAAATGGCTGAGAATATCATTATTTATCGGTGGTAGTACAAGCCTGTGTGTTGGCAAGGGGCTGCCGCCTCAGACAATACCTTGTGTAGCGCTCGCTTGTGAGCGTGTGTGCGCACAGACGCGCACGCTCCGTGTGCGCAGCCAAGTGCGAGGACCCCCAGAGACTCTGCCAGGAGGGGGAATGATCTCGGAGAGTGAATAGCTGGTGGGCAACTCGCAGGAGCTGACTTTTAGGAAAAATCTCAGGAAACCTGCAGCAGTATCAGAAATGAGAGCAGTAGAGGCTGGGGAAGATCTTGCTCTGGACGTACCATGTCACCCCTGCCGGCTGTGGTCGATGGCACGGAAGCGTGCACTGGTAGTGTGACGGAGCTCACCGCCCTGCAATCCCACGATGTCCTCCCTGTGCGGCATTGCGGTCCCCTGGCCTCGCGGGGAGGGTTTCCTCGGGACCATCAGTGAAGGGAGCCTCTGCGCTGCACGCTCCCGGTGGCCAAGCCCCTAGGAAACCCTGATTTACTGAGCACCCCTGTCTGCCGTCATCCCAGCAGGTAGCTCTGCATAAAGCACCTTGCGTGCCTGTGCCTCTGCACCTTGGGAGAGAGAGAAAACCCAGCGCGCTGCTGGTGAAGCCGCTGACGGAGCCGTCTGTCTGCAGTACAGATATGACCTATGCTTGGATGCGGGCCTGAGTCTTTGTGTAGCCATCTCCTATGTCCTGTAAACCTTTCTGATTGTTCAAATATCTAGTTCTACAACAGACTTGCTGCCAGTGGGATGGTGAGTGTGGATTCCAAGCTGTGTTAGGATTTTGGCCTAATCTGTCGGCATCTCAGGTAAAACCTGTGCACGGTCATAGGACACTGATCCTTTTCTACTTTCTTCTTTAGGACTTGGGTTTCCAGAGTCGGCTTTCTGAGCAGGTACTGGACGTGGGGGTTCTGTCTCCTGTTTTGGACAGCCCCATGTGCAAGGTAGGTGCTATATGTGACCAGGGACTGATCTGTGAATAGGCAGGGTAAAATACTGTATTGCGGTGCACTGATCGCAGGATGATGGTATCGGCGTAAAGGCTTTGCGGAGGCAAACAGGAGCGACGTGTGAAGTGCGGCACGGGATTAGAGCAGCATTACTAGTGCGTTGTTTTTTCTGCAGAGATGAGGTGCAGGTAGCTACACAAAGAACATACCCTTGGAGTAGAGGGGACTTGTGAGGGGTGCACGCATGCAAGCTCACGCATGTGCTTTCCCTGCCCCAATACAAGTGTAGATAAACGGCTTTCCTGGGGAATGGTGGGAAGCAGAATCTATTTTACTTTTTTCTTTTGTGAGTATATTTGTCCATTTCTGTCTTTTAAGCGGATGGAAAGGATTTGTGTAACAGAACACAATAGCATAAATGGGGAGAAAAGGAGGGTAACTCCCTCTGACAGATTTTGGTATAGGGAAGCTTATTTTTAAGCATTTTGTTGTCTTGCCTGCTTACATGTAGGGGGGAAAATAGGCTCCTTTCAGCGAGTCTGGCGTATGAAGGCGTGCATGTAAGCACGCGCGTGTCTGTGCTTCCCATATCGTGTTAGCCCGGGACGTAGCTATGATCGGGCAGTTCTGACTGAAGAAGATTGCTGTGCATCCTGAGGTTTGATCCTTGTCTCCTCACACGTTACTGAGTTGGCTTCCTCAGCCCCACGCTGCTATCGAGCCCCCTCGGGTACCTCTCTCCTGCACCGTCTCGGCTCCGCAGTGTGTTGGCTGGAAGAGCGTGCCGCACGGTGCGGCGGAGGGTCGGGCTCCAGCTGGGGTTACTCAGCCTTGCTCTGATTGTAAGCGAGTTGATCAGCTGCGCTGGAGGAGACCTCGAGTGGCACACTCGCCACCTGTCCAGCAGCGAGGAGCAATCCAGTTTGTAAGGTTGTGTCTGGAGAATACACCTGTCCTCTTGTGCCTAATAATGAGCGTAATCAGATGTGAAGGGAAAACAAAACATATGCCTGCTGTGTTCTCCCCCTCTCCCTCTTGCTGCAGCACGATCATTGTGCATACAAATGTCTTGTTGGAGCAGCCGCGCTTTGAGTTTATTACAGCCCTGTCTTGAGGAGAGGGGCGGATGTGAAACGGTGCTCCCTGCAGAACTGCCGCTGCTCTCTTGTGTCAGCAGACGGAGGCTAGTCTGAAACGGCTCTGGCTGGTAGGAATGTCTTTACTTCACGTTGTGAGCTTGCCGTGCTTTGAGTATATTGGAAAAATACTCTGTTTTAAAAAAAGACCACCTCTGTCAGCTGCGTGAGCACAGTATTGGAGGGTTTGGGTTAGCGTGTTTTGGCAGGAGCCGTGGTAGCTTGCAGGGGCCGTGTGGGCTGCTTCCTGCCAGACCTGGCTTCTCTGCTGGCAGTGGGGAGGCTGCTCCTTTCACCCTTCGCTTAACAGGCATTTAAAGTGCTGGCATCCCGCTTTGCTGGCGCTGCTGCTGTGCGGAGGGTGACAGCGCTGAGGAGCTGGAAGCAGGCATGCGATCTAAGCTGATGCGTGCTGGAGATGGTGGAGATCCTCCTGCTGAGGTCCCTTGGGAACGGTGCTGTGCAGAGGGAGGAGACGGCCTAGTATCTGTCATCCTGCTTTCCCGTGGCCACAAGACTGGCTTTGTGTGGTGAGCGTGTGAGATTTCCTCTGTGGGATGCAGCCTGGCATTTAAGCAGGACAGAACATTAAGCTGCTTGCAGTACTGGGACTGCTGGGGATGCTGAGGCAACAGGAGGGGCAAGGCTCTACGGTAATTTCACAGACAAGGCTTAAAATCAGCCCTGGTTCCCTGCAGGCGGGTGCTGTCTCTGCTTTCTCAAATGAGTCCAGAGATTCCTGCAGCCGGTGATTTCTGGGGAGGGTCTGCCCTCCTGGGAGGGCGTGTTGGGCAGGGGTGCAGCGCTGGCCCCGTGCGTGGGCTCAGCAGCATTACCCTGTGACGGGTTATCCCTCTTCCCAGGAAGATCTCGTTCTCCATTTGCCTGGCTTCTTTCCTTTCCCAGGCAGCAGTGACGGAGCCCGTTTTGAGCCAGGAAACATTTGCTGAGCTCCTCAGTTCTCGGGAATTGAAGTCATTATTTACACTGGGGCAGGAGGGAGGCTGGGAGGGGGAGCTGCCTGGGAGAGCTCTGACCAGGCTGATGTGATGGAAGGTGACAGCACTTGCAGGGAGTCCTTCTGCTGTTTGCTCCACTGAACACTTGCTTAAATTACTGCTGTTTTAATTCCGTGTTACTTTGGCCCTGCTCCACGGTACGCTCCCGCATGGCAAGGGCTGAGCTCACCTGCTGTTTCTGTGGTCCCCAAGAATTTATGAACGGGCTACTCTTCTGGGGACCAGAAACCTCCGCAGGGAGGATGAGCCCTTCCTGCTTTGTCACGTCGGGCCGACAGCTTGGAGAGGGAAGTTCTTCCCCTCCCCAGGTGAACTGTGCAGTGCGTGTTTGTGTGCGCCTGCTGCGGGGGCAGAGGTGCCTGGGAGCTGGCGGGTGGGAGAAGGAGCAGCTGACTATTTCATATCCAAATATTTGCTACTCATATTTCTATGCTATTCATATTTTACTATGTCATAAATAAGCCAACTGAAGTTGCTCAGTGTGTTACCGCGGGGGCTGGCTTCCTTAGCAGCACCCAGCTGATGTGTTCCGGAGTGAGCAGTCAGGAACGCCCGGGTAGGTGCGACTGGGCGTATGCTGCTCATCACCGCCTGCCTGAGAACCAGGGTCTGAGGCAGGACCCCGTCCTGTTGTGATTGCGGCCACAGCCAGTACGCCTATCCGTTTGCGCTATGGCCACGGCACGCTGTTTCACTTTTGGGTGTGTGACATTCCTGTTTGTTTTAGGAGGCTTTTTTGTCCTACGCTTTTTGGGGAGTTTAGTGTTACTTGGATATCCGAGACGATCTTCAGGAAAAAAACCCAACCTGTGTCCAGAGCACTGAGTGAAAACGCAACCTCCGGACCATAACCTAGCACAACCTGGAGAGCTGAGCTCCTGGGCCTCTCGGTTGTGCTGCTGGAACCGTTCCTGCGAGGCGTTCCGGTGATGTTTTGAGGCCCTTGGTTGCCTGCAGGAGCGGAGGCCGGCACATCCAGCTGGGCATGCCGGAGCAGCCTGTGGGTGCTGTTTGTTCAGCGCTGATGTGCTGGACCAGAGCAGCGCTGCCCTTCAGCAGAACCCCCGTAAGGTCCTGAGAGGCTTTGATGGCGAAGGAGCCAGCAAACTCCACACTGTTTGCTTTTACCTGCAGGCCCAGGAGCTGGGAGAAGAGGAAAAAGACCAAAGCAAAGCCAGTATAGAGGAAGAGCAAAGCAAAAGAACAAAAGCTGCTGAGAGGTATGGTACCGACAGTCAGAGCAACAAAGGAGGTGTAGACAGCTCTAGCTCCGGATGACTTTCCTGTCTTGTCAGCCCCAGCTCTGCTCTGGTCGCTGTAACCTGTACAGGCGTCCCCTGTAGAACACCCTGAGATGCTGCGGCTTCTCACAGGGTCTTTCCCGCTAAACCTCTCACTTCTCCTGCCACCTCCTTAGTACTGTCCTAGCAGATTTCAGCTTTGTTTCGGCTTCTGGCTGGGTAGGCAGCAAAACGGCCTGCCTTTCATTTCCTTGCGACTGCCCCAGGTGTAGAGCGGGCTTCTCTTTCCCTTACAGCTAGCTGACTTTTCTCTAAGGCTCTGAAAGTCACGCTCTTGCCAAGACGGTCTGAACCTGGTGAAGTTGTGTGGTGTGCCCTGTGGCGTTTAACCGTGGAAGGTGTAGCCACCGGCCGTTGCCCGATGACAGACCTTTCTGGTTCTGAGGCAGCCCCCAGTCTCGCGCTGGTCAGCACTGGTCCTGCTGGGCTGCCAGCCCTTCACTGGGCAGAGCCTGTAGCTGAAGGCTCCCGGGGCCAGCCTGGTGCCTGTTACTGGTGGCAGGAGAGTCCAGCTGCAGTGTGAACAGTTCTCTTCCACTTCCTTCTGTAGCGGTGGCCTAGAGCAAGTCGCTGGGTGACCAGGTGCAAGCATTAAGCTATTTTACAGCCTGGTACATGGACAACTCACTGGAGCGCACCAGCTGTTAGCCCAAGAGCAACGCTGGTTTCCAGACCCTTAGTTACTGCGAGGACTAGATTGTCTAGGGGAGCTATTTTCAGCCTGTGCGTGGCAACTTGTTTAAAACAGTTGAAAGACTGCGCTGAGCAGTGAGCTCCGTGCTCTCTTGGGCCCCTCCCCTCCCTCTTCGAGGGCTGCGGCATGTGGCATTTATAGATGAATCGTGTCAAAACTCTTAGCTTCTGCCCAGAGTTACATATACTCTGGGGCACTGGGAACCAGGAAGCTGTTGCCTGTGCCAGGAAAACTTGTGAACAGAAGAAGCTGCAGTCCATGTTAATGACTGGCTGCGTGCACCTGGGATTTGCAGCCTTGTTCTTAGAGGAGCTGTTCGTGTGAAGGTCCCCGAAAATGTGTTCTGCCCGCAGGAATTGTCTCCTTATCGCTTGGTACCTGCTTCCCAGCCGCGCATCCTCTCTTTCTCTCTGCCTGTAAAGCTAGCTCGTGCTTGCCTTGTCTCTCTTCTCTGTACTTCCAAGATGAAGTAGGACTGTAGATGTAAACATGCCTGCCAATATTTCCGTCTGTAATTTGGACAACAGTGAGAGTATTGCTAATAGGGCTGACTTATCTTGGGGAAATTCTCGAAGACTTGGAGAGAGAGGGGGATAATCCAGGGAAGGGATTCAGCGTTTTGAGACAGACCCCCATGAAATCCTCAGCTGCCTGTTAGCCTGGCAGGGCTCGAGGTGGTGGGAATGGTTTGGAGCTTTGCTGTGCCTGTGGCAGCCCCACGTTGGACAAACGGGCCCCGTTGGCAGGCATGGCTTGGTGCCCATCTGCGTCAGCTGCACACTGCGTCTTCCCTCTGTCTTGTCTACCTGCGGCAGCCGCTAGAATCTCATCTGTGCTAATCTGGTCTTCTGTTACCTTTTTTGTGCTGCAAAGTGAGAGGGATCAAAGTGCTTGTGAAACATCCGAAGAGAAGTGTTTTGCTTTAGAAAATCCCGGTCGGGAGGAGGCCGTGGCCCAGGAGCCGGAGGAGGGATCGCTGGATAGCCTAATCGATCTGGAGGAGCTTGCTGCCCCGCAGAAAGCGTAAGGGCTTCAGTTAAGTCCCCGGTGTTGTAAGCATAACAGCTTTTGTCCTTTTGTTCCCCTTTGTGGTGTTTGAAGTTGGCGTGTGAAGCCGGCGCACTAGGAGATGCGGTTTGGTGGGCACAGCAGAGCTCGAAGAGCTCTGTATGCAAATCCAAGCAGCTGTTTCGCTGGCAAGAGTGCCAAGCGAACAGTCTGTACCGGGGAGGGTGAGAACAGCAGCTCGGCCCTTGGGGTCTGAGGCACAGGACTCCGTGGTAGGGAGAAAGAGCTGTTTGCTTTGTACTCGGAAAAGCCTCCTTCTTACCAGTGTCGCTAACAGGGCTGTAAGCGTTCACCCTCCTTTGACAAACGCTTTCACGCGGACTCCCGAGTTCACGTGCTGTGAGTGGCGTGGAGATCGGGGGGGAACAACAAAAACCCAACAAATCACCCCATTTTACAGTCACTGGGAACATTGGTTGCTTTGAGATAATAAGGTCAGAGCGCAGGATGGCAGAGCTCAGGTTTCCTGCAAAAGCCAGTGGTCTATTGCTGTACTAAATTGATGGTCTTTGCAGATATGTACCCGCAGTTCCACTGCGATAGAAGATCTCAATAGAAGCGGTTGTGCTGATTTTGCTTTCTGTGTCAAATGACAGATCAGCAGATGCAACTGGAAAAAATAGGCAGTGTCTCTCAGGACAAAGTGGTGGAGAAGCAATCTTTGATGCGGAGACCAGCACAGTATCTCCCTTTTTCTATTAGGAACTGTGTTGAGTTGTGTAAATACGTGTGTTGGCTGGATCTCTTTTTAAGCCAGAACTGGGGCGAAAGGAAGAACATGATAGCAAGGCAGAAGTGGCTGAATTGCTTTGCAGAGCAGCCTGATAAAGGACACCTTCTGCAGGCATCTCTGCAGTTGGCCCAGAGCATGTAGCATTATGGGGGAGAGCGAGTGAAGCAAGATTTTTCCAGAACCCAGCTACTCTTTCCTCTGTCTTGCTCTTTTTGCGAATGGCTGCAGAAGTGACCTTTTCTCTTTTGACTCAAGGCTATATTACTGGGGCTGTTATTTCCCTGATTCCTGGTAAAACAGAAGTCCCTCTGCCTTGCGCTAGCAGTCTCGGAGCATGACGAGACCTTGCTGCTCCAGCTTTCACTAGCAAAGAATAAACATTTTTTTCCTGGACTAATCTTCATTTTCTCCTCCTTCCCCTTCAGCCTCTCTCAGACCTTATAATTTTGCTGCTCTCTGTCTGAAAAAACTTAATTAGAAACAGATTGGTTTTGAATTTTTGGAGCGCTTAGGGCTTTCTGTTGCCTAGAGCTGGCAAACTCCCAGCACACTTTAGATTGCAATTGCAGAAAAATACCTGGTCCATCAGAAGCGCGCTGCCAATCCCCGGGCTGCAAACAGGTACCGATGGCATCTGCTTTTGCGCCTGGCAGCCCTAGCCAGGGTGTCCGAGCTGCTAGGTCCTTCATGAAGTGAGACTGTGTTGCCCTCGCAAGGGGAGCTCTAGTGGGCCAAAACACGAGTTATTCGGGACCCGAGTGCTGCTGGGGCTGGGGTTAATAACTTATCAGTCGGAGTTTCTCTGGGAGTCAATGAGAGGGCCCACCAGTGGCGCGTGGGGGCATCCCCAAGCTGTTACCCGAGATAACGTGCTACTCAAAACCTTGAGCACGTGCTGCGTGTTCCCCAACGGCCTCGTAAAGAGTGCTTTCCTGTAGCAAACTTGTCTTCTGCCTCTGTGCCCTCCACCCATGTACGCTGCTGTTCCTCACCTCCGGGAGCTGAGCAGCCAGGGCTCCAGAGCAGCCTGCCAGCGGCCGCAGTCTAGCGGGGGTTCTGCATGTCCTTTCCCTTTGTCGGCTGAAGCTTCTAGAGTGGGTGGCTTTGAGATTTTTGGTTTGGAGTTGATACTGTTTGGGGGGATCTTGCTGTTCCTTTCGTGTTACTCGGTTTTTTGTCACCCTTTTGCCAAAGGAGCTTTCCCTTTTTGGTAGGCAACCTGAGAAGGAAATCAAACACGAGCAGTCCTTGAACCAGCCTAGTGAAGAATCCCTGGAGGGAATAGCCAAGGAGCTGGAGCTGGAGCTCGAGCAAGAGAAAATGCATTTATTGCAAGCAAAGAAGGAGAAAATTCAGCAATTCCAGGAGGAGATGAGGCAGCAGGAGGAGGAGGAAGCTCAGAAGCTTCATCAGCAAAAAGAAGAATCCCTCAGGTACTTTCCTCTTTTACTCCATCTCCCCGCTATTTCTCCTGTGAGCCTTTCCGAGCTGCGTTTTCATTGCCGGTGGCCGCAGGCTTGTGCTGTTATAGGCCACCACCTTGAAAGTGGTGCTCCTTTGCAGAGTTGTGGGCAAAGGAGGCAAGAACAAGGCTTTTGGAGGGAGGAGGAGTACGGGACTCTCTGCCTGGCACGGGCAATCCTGCACGTGAGGATCTGCACGTCTTGAAATGAATAGTGGTCTGCTGTCAGTGCTGTAAATGCTTAAAGCAGATGTGTAGAGAGCACAGGCAGTCTCGGGAAAGCGCCCTCCAATACAGACGAGAGAGCATCTTCCCGTGTCCTGCAAGACCAGCTCTGATTCGGTACACGTGCAGCTTTCGGAGCTCTGAACCTGTCTCTTATGGTTAACCTGGGAAAAGTTTCCAGTTCCGTGCGTGGAGCTTTACCGCCTGGCAGATGTTCAGATCCTGGGCTAAATGGTAGTAACAGGACTGGAAATTGGAGCATTAGAGGAGATGAGGTTACCCCAGAGGAGCTATCTGAAACTCTGGCACTGTATGTTTTACAGAGGGACTTCCAAACAAGACCTTAAGGAGTAGGGCATGGATGTCTGTGTCAAACCCAGCCGGTGCATGAGGATCTAATAGCAATCCAGGGAGCAGAACCAGCTCTGGGAGCTGTGTCCTCTTCCTGGGGGGATTTTTCTCTTCAGGCTTGTATTTTATTTCAGGTGGCCTTCATACTTACGTTCTTAGCACACTGAGCCAGCCAGAAACAGTATCTTGACATGAAATGTCATGGGAATGCTGTCTTGGGTGCAAAGGAAGACACAGATTGCACCTGAAGGGAAAAATGTCTATGCTCTAATAAAGCAGTAGTAAAAAGGGTGTCAGATGAAAATATGAAGTTTACAGACGTACTAACGCATCCAGGTACCTTGGCTGGGAGCCTGCTTTCATTTAATAGGAGTTAATTTCATTTACCGGGGGGGGGGGGACCAAACCAAAAAACCCGCAAGTGCCACCTATGATGATATAGTGCATTTTAAAAATGTGCCACGGAAGTTTGATGCTCGGGGGCTGCGTCTCCTGTGCCAGCAGCCAGGCTCTGAAGGTGTGGAGGAGAATTAATGGTCTGGAGCCCTGGAAATGCATCACTCGGGCAGGCACAGCTAGTGGGAGCAGCAGCTGATCTATAGGCCTTGGGGAGGTGATTTGAAGGTATTAAAGTCTCCTGAACCTCTTCTCTTTTTTTGTTTTCTGGTGCTCATCTCTCAGGACTCTAAAAGAAGATTTGGCAAAGATTTCTGAGGAGGAAGAGTTGCGTGTCAGAAAGGAAGAAACAGAGAGACTCTCAAAGCTGCGAGCCAAAATCACCTCAGAGACGGAGGCAGAGAAGGAGAAGATAAGGTGAAAAGTTTTGCTGCCATCCCTGGGGACACAAACTCTGCTTGGGTGGGGAGGGAAGCATCGTGCATGCCACCAGCAACCACCTGAGCCTCCCATAGCTGGTACCCTGCCATGGCAGTAAGGACGAGGCCCTAACTGTGATGCTGGGGAGCCGTGTGTCGGGAGAAGGTAGAACTGATGGACCTTCATGGTAACGGCTCTGCCGCCTCAGGGCTGATCCAATTTTGCTAAATAGACATATAGTGCATAAGTGTCCTGAGAGGTGTCGCGGTAGTGTTGGACCACGCGCAGCACTGGGGCACGTAAAGGAAAGAAACGGCATCTACCAGGATAGCTGTGCTCGGCAGCGTAGCTTCCTTTGGGTGGATGTCTCGGTCTACTGGCTATTAAGGCCTGTGGAAACAACTGGAAGAGGCAGACAAGGCAGGCACCGGAAAAACTTACATTTTGCTATTTCTTTTTTACTTAGTTGACAGATATGTCTCCACCTGACTGCTTCGCTGTTTGTTTCCAAGGCCTTAGTTGTACACTTGTGAATCTGTGTGCTGTGGTTCTTGGTTTCCTCTGGCTTGCGTGTCCTATCCTATAGCAGGGTCTTCTGTCAGCTCTGGTTCCTAAACGGAGCCCAGCGGTAAAGTACCAAATTCTGAGTGGCTTCTGTCTCTGTTCGTGTTGCAAACCTACCAGGGCAGAGCAAGAGGTTGCACTGCAGAAACTCCGAGAAGAGTGGGAATCCCTGCAGGTAATGGAGAAGGAGAGCCTGGAGAGGAAGCAGCAGCTTGTTTTGGAGAAAATGAAGCTGGAAATGGAGGAAGCTCAGCAGAAAGAGGTGATCGGGCTGGAACAAGAGAAGGAACAGTTCCTGAGTGAGCTCAAGGAGAGATTAGACGGGGAAAAGAGGAAGGTGAGATGTTTATTGCCAGCTAGGGTCAGATGCATGCTGTTCATGCTGACCCGGCTTGCACTGCAGTGCTAAAGTGTTGAGATTAAATAACACCTGCATGTACTTTAATAATGATGGCCTTAAAACATAAAGAAGAGATGTTAGGCATGCTGTTAGAGGCATGATTGAGGTGGGGAGGAGTACTCCCCCAATTTTTATTACAACAGTGATTAAATAACAATTATCTAAATGGCCACATTGCATGTGAAGAAAAGAAGGATCGCTGTGTGTCTCTGCCAAGCTAAACCGAGGCATTTTATCAGATCAGAATACCTTCAGAATACCTCTTTGGCTGCCGCTTTAGTCCTCCGGAGAGGCGGGGAGTTGTTGAATGGAGGCAGTCTGTAGTCCTTCCAGCACGGCGTGACTGAGATCTGTTGAGGAGGGAGGGAAGGCACATGGAGAGTAAAGGCACCTTGTACGTAATCCAGTTTGAAAGGGGTTTACCACTGTGCTTTTTTGATGCGTAGGGATAGATGTTAATTGCAAACGCATCTTGCGCAGCGTGTCCCCGCAAATAGAGGCTTTCCAGCAGACTGTCTTGCTCATGTTCCTGTAGGCAGTAGAAGAGCTAGAGAAACAGCTTGCAGCTGAAGTCCAGCAGCTGAAATCTGCAGCAGAAGAGAAGCATCGTAAGGTAAAAGATGGTGTCCTTAGAACGTAAATTGTTTTTCCCCCCATACTGCCACCAAAGGTGGCCAGGGAAGGTGGCATTATTTTTTTTTCCGCTTCCTAAATGTGGTTCTGGTCTGGCTCAGCATTTGGACATGCTCCAAGTAGGGGGTGGTGAGACTGCACCCACTGATCTTGGCCATGGTGCTTGCTCTCTGTAGGAGGGCACTAAATGGATCTTGTCAGAAGGGTGACGAGTCTCTGTGGGTGGCTTTCATGGCAGGTCATTTCCAGCCTGCAAACCCAGATAGCAGAGGCACGGAGGAGCGAGGAGGCTCAGCTGTGTGACGACTTGCAGAGAGCAGAGCAGAAAGCGCAGCAAAAAGCGTATCAAGTAACGGAATACGAACACAAGGCAAGTATTCATCTTGGTTTGCTGAAGGTTCTTCACCCTCTCTCCTTGGATGGGCGGTGAGTTCAGAGAGGCCATGTCCCTTGGCCAGAGGTGACAGCGGTGCCTTAGGGGAAAGGACACCCCTGCAGCATCTCACCTCGCCGGGGTGCTTGCTTTGTGCTACCCAGGGCACAGCCTGCTCCCTCTTGCAAGGTACTCTGAAGCTCAGTCCTTCTGCTCATGTGAGAGGTCGATCTCTCGGAGGGCTACCGTAGTGCAATGCTGTAGTTCAAGGAAATATCCTTCTGTGTTATCCCTGCAGCTCAGCGAGCTTATGAGGGAGAAACGCCAGGAAGTGGAAAAAGAGCATGAGAGGAAAATGGAGAGGATGAAAGAGGAGCACCAGGAGGTCCTAGCACGGATTCAGCATCAGTATGAGGAGGAGGTACTGCTGGGGGAGAGCAGTGAATCTGGGAGGTGACTGTAGTGGCTCGCTCAGTTGGGCTGTACCCAGGCTGGCACTGCTGCTTGCCAGAGCGGCCGATCTCAGCCCCTCCTAGAACTGGAAATCTCCTTTCTTCTAGGGGAGCTGGGCATTGTTGCCACGATGTAAAACGAATCGAGGCTGGGGTTATAAGGACAAGCTGTCAAAATACTCTCTGTGCAGGCAACTTCCACATGCGTTTGTGGACTTCTGTACGAGAGAAGGTTGTTCGCATTTTTGCAGATGCCCATTCTGGAAAGCCTTCTGCCTCCCATTTTTGCTTATACAGCCAGCAGTGTGTGACAAAACCTTAGTTTCATGGGTTGTTTCTTTTTTCTTGAGCCATTCCCTTAACAGCGTTGTCCCTGTAAGCAAGGGGTTTTAACTTGCGGAATTTGGTGTTTGCTGAGGAGCTGCTGTGTGATGGGCTGGCTTTCCAGAGGGCGTGTGTCCTGTCTGTTCATGTTGGCTTGCTGGGGAACCCTGTGCTTCACTCGGGCACTTTTCTCGTTTGTGTTTTGCAACAAACAGGAGAGAAAGCAAAGAGCAGAGCTGTTTGAAGGCCTGCGCAGTGAGATGGTGCGCCTCCGACAGCTTCATGAAGCGGAGGTGAAAGCTCTGCAGGCAGAGCTGGATGAGCGGCTTACTGCATTGCAGCACAGGCACAGGGAGAAGGTGAGGAGAACGCTTTCCCTAGCAGCTTGCTGTGACTTGGCTGCTTGGAAATGGCCTGGGTATGGTGACACCTCAGTGTGCCTGCCACCCTCTACAGCCCAGGGCGGCACAAGTGGCAGGCCACGTTTTCCCGGTTTTTGTTGTTCCTCCTGGTGGCAGAGCTCTGCCTGGTGAGGGAGGAACTTGTGCCATTCTCTCTAACTCAGCATCTCTGTGCAGGAAAGAAAACTCCAGGATTCGGAAAACGAGCTTGAAATGCGCACGAAGAACGTCAAAGCCAGATCGGTGCAGCTCCTTAGCCAGGTGAGTCGGCCCTGTTGGGCTCGCAGAGGTTTCCTGGCCCGTGCTGCTCCTCTGGCTGCTTCCTGGTGGGGAACTATTCAGAAGCACTCAGCCAGGGCTTTCGCTGCCATCCAAGTTCCAGGTAAGGCTTCTGTCACAAGTCGGAGCAGGGCTAAGCGTTCCTAGCGGTACAGCCTCGGGGCTGATGTTTGCAGTGAAAGTCAGCGCTCTGGGTTTGCTCAGTGCTTTGGGAGACGGTAAGTGGCTGTAAGTGACAGAGGGATCATAAAGGCCTTTCAAGGCAGCAGGTACTGCTCGGCACAACTTTGGATTTTAGTCAGTCCCTTCCTGAGTTACCTCCTCTTCTCCCTGCTGCCGTGAAGAGGGAATGAGTGTTTCTGGATCTTGGGCAGCAGAGTGGGAGAGGGAAGCGCTCCAAATGCTCTTGTGGAGCTGGCAAAAATCACTGGCTGATGTTCTTGCCTGCCAGATCTCGAAGTCCTGGCCTGTGCCAAGGGCTGTAGGTAACCTCGCTTCTGTCAGCCCTTCCTTTCCAAGCAGCACTGGAGTGCGGAAGTAAAAAGGTGGAGAAATGCTGGAGGCAACCAGAGGCTTCGCAAAAGCAAGATCCTGCGGAAATGGCCATGTGCCTTGAATACCCTCGCAGCTGAGCAGGAAGGGGTGTTCTTCCCACAGGAATGCAAATATTCCCAGCTTCTCACTTGAAGTCAAATAAAGGCAGGGGATCTTGAGTGTTTCGGGGGAGAATAAAGCAAACCTGACAACAATCCTCAGGTGTTTTGAAATGGTCTTGAGACTCAGGCCTGACCTCTGTACTTCAAGTGCTGCTCAGCGTCTGCAGTCTCCTTGCTCTGACACTCGCCTGCTTTCTCATCTGTATATAGGAGGAGTCTCTGAGAAAGAAAAGGCAGCAGCTGCTGGATGAAGACAGACGGACTGAGCTAGAAAGAGATGTATGTATGTTTTGGCTCTGGGGAGGTGCTGTGCTGCTTTTCTTTTGGGGGTGAGGGGAGCACACTAGAACTATGGCTTTAAAAAAGCAAACTGTTGCTTCTACGTTGTGAGTCTGAAAATCCCTCCCTGCCGCAGCTCGGAGTGCCGTCCTGCTGGGAGTTTGGTTAGCTCTGTTTTCCAAAGAGAAGAGGGAGTCCTCTTCTTCCAGGATTGGCATGTGGTGTGTGCCTTTCATTTTGGTTTTCTTCTGGGGAAATCACTGTGATTTTTTTGTTTTCTTCTAGGAAGCTGCTTTAGCTTCTCAACTCCGCCTGGAGGAGCATAGGAGGGAGCATGCTAGCCTCCTTGAGTCCATCCGGCAACTGCGTAGGTCTCTTGAAGAGCTCCAGGACCAGAAGGCTGAGCTGGAGGCCCAGGTGGACTTGTTGCAGACCCGAAGCCAGAGGCTGCAGAAACGCATCAGGTCTGTGTATGAGAAATTTCCCCTAATGCAAAAAATCTACCCTATGCTCCTAACAGAAACCTCTCTAACCTAACCTGGGCCTCTCCCTTACCTCTGAGCTTCTTGTGTGTTGGGCCATATTCCTTCAGAATCCTCATGGTGGCTTTACTGCATGTCGAGGACATGGAGGTCCTGGCGTCTGTTTCCAGTTCTATTAATATCTCGCTGTGTAAATTTTTCCCTTTGCCTCTGCTTGTCAGGTTAATTTGTTTCTCTTGTCCACATCTGTCTTGTGAGGTTAATAAGATGCTTTGAGAGGGGCGTTGAAATGCAAAGAAAAGATTTTGCTAAGATAGCTGAGCTTCTGGGTGAGGGGGTGAAGCAATGTTTCCCTGCCCAGCCAGGGGTTACGTTTGACATCACACCACAGACCCGATACTGGTGGTGTCTTGCACGTCTGCGGCCCTTTTCCTCCTGGAAACTGGAGGCCACTTTGGACACCATTGCAGATAGATGACTGGTCTAACCAAGCGCTGCCACTGTTGCCTTTTCTTGGGGCAGTGAGCTGGAGACAGCTGTCAGGAGCAAACAGGAGACTTTGAAAGAACTGGAGGCAGAAGAAAGTGTGGAGTCTCCAAGAAGGAAAGCTGAGCTCCATGTTGAAGACCTGAGAGAAACTATCCACGCTGTGAGTAAAGCAGACTGTAAAGGTGTTTGCCTTGTGAGGTCTGAGGCTCTAACTCCCTTGAAAATCCCGGCTTTTGCCCCTTCTGCGTGAACTCGTTTGAGATGCAGTGACGCATTTTTCTTTGCCAGGGGACATCAATATGTCTAGTAGTATTTGTTGATTTCTGTCTATTATTACTGGGGGGAAAGGAGTGTTGGATACTTGAGTGCCCTTGGAGTCAAAAGCGGGGCTTGAGTCAGGGATAGAAATGTCTTCGTTACTTTCTAAAAGTCACGTAAAGAACATCCCTGGCGCCGGTCTTGGATCTGGGCAGTACCGTGGTGATGTCATTCCGAATTTGTGCTCCTAATTGGATTCTTATGGGATCCTGGGCTCCTGTTTCCCCTACGTATTTCTTAGTTTTTGAAATGTTTCAACTCCCCAGCACTTGTCCAGAGAGCCTGCTTCCCCACCCTCTCAAAGCCATGAGGACAGCGACTTCCAATTTGATCAGTGAGTATCCGTGTGCCAGCCGCTTCTGGAAAATGTTTTTGCTTTGATTTTACAAGCAAATGGTTTTGCTTGGGTTTACGCGCATTGCACTGACAATCCGTCTTTGGGGAGGGTACTGCACGAGGCTTGCAGGATGGCACAGCCAGCACAAAGCCAGGAGCATGCCTGTCTCTCTTGTGTAGTGTCAGGAGCTACATCTCTGCAGAAGGGATCTCCATCAGGAATGCCAAGGAGTTCCTGGTGCGCCAGACCCGCTCCATGAGGAAGAGGCACACGGCGCTGAAAGCTGCAAAGCAGCAGTGGCACCAAGATATGCAGAAAGCACAGGAGGTGGTGCAGGATCCTGACAGCTCCCAGCTCCTGGAGGGCGTGCGCAAGAACCTGGAAGAGGTGAGCCACTGAGCGCTGCCTGTGGCCCGATGTCGGGCGTCGTGGCTGCACAAATGAATGCACAGCCCTGGGATTGATTCCTGGCTCTGCAGGTGCAGTGACAGGCAGCTGTGGGCGTTCAGTCCTCCTGGAAATCAGATCTTGCATGTTTTTTATGCTAGATATGCAGCGTTCGTCCCTACTTGTGTCTTCCTCATCGTAACACAAGGGTTAGAGTCCTTCCCCTCTCCGCCTGGCTGTAGGTTGCTTCAGGAAGGTGGAGAGCTGTTCAGGAATCCAGTGCAAATGCAGTGTCTGAGGAACGGGCTTAATGAGCACCTAACTTAGGCTTTGGATCACAGCGATGTTACTGTGCATCGGATGAGCGGCTGAGAGTGCCCGTGTGTGCATGCATAGCCCACAGCTAATGGAGCATTGCACGGTAGAGCAGTTTCAGTTCTGTTTCCTTGTGTGTGCTTTGGACTGGGAAGGCTCTAGAAGCAGTCACTGCAGTGCAGCCGGTGCTCAGTAGCTTGCTAGATTCCAGGAGCTCGATTGTTAGTTGGAGCTCTTGGGACCTTAGAAATAGAGAAAACATTTGGTAGGGAAAGAGGGATTCCCGTGTCATGCAAATCCCATAACGCACCTTTTCCTCAGGGCAAAGGAAGTGACAGGTATCCGTCCCAGCAGCAGGTACAAATTTATGGTTGTAGCTCTACAGTCTTTTCACCCTTGCTTGGAAAAGGGCTCTCGAGGACTCGCCGGCTCTGCTGATGTGCCAACCAAAGACAGGGAAGATTATGGTTTCCTTCACGGATGATAGAAGGCACTTGTGTTTGCAGAACCAAAGCTGTTGACCCTGTTGGATGCAGGGTTTGGAAGTGAAACCTCCTTTTCCTTGGGGTGAACTTGCTTTGAGGCATGTGCTCTGCCCTCTGTACGCTCTGCTTCCCATGCTCTTGAAGGCTTGGGAACAGTCTTACCCCAGCATGACTTCCTGTGCTGAGTAGAAGTGAGGTAATGAAAGTCACCATAACCACTAACGTAGACTATTTCCTGTCATTCTTCTTTAATTTTCCTCCTTGGCTTGGCTGTGGATCCACTGCAGGAAGCAAAGCAGTTGGACAAGATGAAGTTGGCTATGCGGAAAGGACAGGTGCTGCTGAAGAAGAAAGAAGAAAAACTAAGCCAGCTGGAGTCCTCACTGCTGGAGGAGGTAACCACCAGCATCACTGTTGCTTGGGCCTGCCCAGCTGCCCTCCCACCCTGCCCAGAGCTCCTGGCCTCCTCCCCGAGGCTGGAGGCTCTGCAGGGCTTTTGGTCCCTGTGAGGGCTGTTTAGCTGGTGGCCACAGGATTTTAGGAACACATTCTCTGAGAGCAGAATGGTGTGTCTGTCAGAACGGTGGGAGAGAGAAGGCTAGTCGCAAAGTTGGAGAGAATGACAAGCTTAATTGAAGTTTGACCCCCGTGATTCACTAGGTCTGCAGCCAACAGGACGAATGTGGGCTGGGGTTTGGGATGGAGGAGGCTTTCTTCCACCGTGGCAGCTTGCCAGGCAGGGCTGCTGGCGGCAGGGATGGACTGCGGTGGAGAAAACCTGCTGAGCGCGTTGGCTTGTGAGAAGTTTGTTAGGTCAGAAATGAATCACTGTTAATACCGATATGCTGAAGTATCCTACGATAGAAACTGAAACCTCACATCAGAAAGGTTAGGTGTCTTAATAACTGTCTGTTATCTTGGTCAGGATGGCAAACACTGGGCCATTCATCAGAAAATACCGATGACATCGGGACTGGTTGTTAAGCGTGTGGCTGTTAGCGGATACAGAAAGCAGCCTGAAAAACCTGCATGATTTGAGCCTAGAGAAAACAAGGGCAGGTCACCTCGTGTGAGCTAGGATCAAGTCTGCTTTCCTGACCAAGGCAAGCCTTGGAATCTGTTCAGCTCTGCCTGGGACCATGTGGCCTTAGGCAGGGCAGCAGCAGATGCAAGAGCACGAGACCCTTAATGGTCAAGCACTTGTCCCTGGTGCAAAGACGGAACCCAGCCCATGCAAGACTTTTGAGACTTATTTAAAGCACAAACCACTTTGACTTCTGCCTAGAAGGGCCCATTCACGTGGCTGTTAGGTTTGGCCTCTAGTGCATGCACATCCTTGTTCCAGAGACCAAGCAGTCTCTTGGCTTTCAGGTTTTGCTGTCAGGGACTGAAGACGAGTCCGCCTTCGCTTGGCCTGTGCCTGTCTGTGCAGCCCAGCCTGTGTAGACTAGCCGTAGGCAGTATTCCAGTGGCATTTATGTTTCGGGGACAGAGCAGCAGGTTTTATTGGCATTGTTTTCCTTCTTTTGACCAGCTTTCAGATGAAGATACGCTGAAGAGTGCTGCGTGCAAGAAGATGGTGACTTTTGATCTCAGCAACTCTGAGGACACAAACAGCACATCCAGCGTAAATCTACGTCAGCCTAAATGTAAGTGCCTGCCTGGCTTGGTACGCTGTGCCCAGTGTATAATGCTTTAGACCTAGTTATGGCTCTCCCTCCCGCCTCTCTGTTGTACCTTCTGTTGTTCTCCCTTGTGCTCATTAGCATCTAAGGCAGTCTGCTCTCCGTGACTGGGACTGCTCTGTATATAACACTTTATTTGAAAAACTTATTTCCTGCCCGTAGTGGCAGATGAGAGGGACAGAATCCGTGTGTGAACGTGCCTTTTAAATCTCTACCTTTGTTTTTGGAGTGGATTATAAAATCTGGCTTCAGCTCTTCCCTCTGCTGTTGCAGAGCTGTATTGCTCTGCTGCAGGTGTCGGGGCTTCCTCTTCCTCACGCCGCTGGCAGGAGAGGCTGCTGCAGTTCCCTCTGTCTGCTGCTTGTGCTTTTTTGCTTGCCTTCAGTTGCCTGTAACTGGAGTGGTGCAGGTGGGAAGAAGGGCTCCCCACAAACAGCCAGGGAGGCAGGAGGGTTGTGTTGCTTGCAGAAAGGCTGGCAAGGCTGAAGCTTAAGGAAAACTTGGAATACTTCCCTGTGGCAACAGACTGACAATCTGTCCAGTCTGGGATGGTCTCTCTGACCCTGAGCAGTAAAATATCTGCAGGCACACGTGAAACTTAAGGGTTTTCTCTCGCCGTAAGATGAGAGCCCTTGTATCAGCACAGTCCTATTGGTCCTACCTCTGGCCTGGCTGGCGGCCTAGAGAGCTTCGCTTTTACGGGCGCGTGAAGCGTAACCAATCCATCCTGCCTCCCGCTCAGTTTGTGGGCGGTGAGGCCATTGAAGTAAAGCGTGATCGCCTGTGCCAGGGTCTCGTCTGAGAGGCGGGGTGCAGTGCCGGGGGTTTCCGCATGGGGGGTGCAGCTCTTGAAAGGGCTTGCCGTTGGCAAGGGAATCGCCGTTATGTTGATGGCTGCATGGTACAGGGCACAGTAGAGCTCCGAGGGACGGAGCACGGAGGTGAAACACGCGCACTAACGCCTGTCCAGGCTTGTCCTGCAGGCCCCGTTCTTGCAGCGTTGGAGGATCTTGTCCTTGCTATCTTGTTTCTCCTCCATTTTGTGCCCAAGCAGCCCCCAAGGCACAAATCCTCGTCGTCAGTCTGTACCTGCTCTGTTGGCTGCAGAGCCAGGTTCTTGCCTCTGTATCCCTCTTAGCACACAGTGATCAAACTCAGCCGGGAGTGCAACGCACGGTGGAAAGCGAGCCTCCTGCCAGGGAGGCAGTGTCCCCCTGGCCCTTCCCAGTGATCCCTTTTTTCCCCTCTCTTCTGCCAGTTGATGTGAGAAGCGATTTACGGCCTGCCCCCCAGCTGGACAAGATCCAGTACTTGACAGACTCTCTGCGGCATATCACTAGCGAGCTGAATGGGGTCCTCGGCGTCTTGGGCTCTCTGAACCATCGCCAGTCTCCGCTCTTCACCTCGACGCCCTGCGACGGCGTCCCTCTTTCTACCTATGCCTCCTTGGCAGGACTTCAGGCAGGTGTCTCCTCGGTGCCCCCCGCCGGGGTGTCTCTGGTAGACCAGTGGGCCTGGAGCACTGGGCTGAGCTCTAGTAGCTCTTTCGCAGCTGGACAGTCAGTGGACAGCATCCTGGCAGAGAAATGGCACAAGTATTTCCCAGGTAAGGCTCCTGTTAATCCCTCTGCTTGCTTGCCTACGACTTTGGATTTCACAGCCCTGCAGGTTCTGACCGGCTCACCCTTCCGGTGCCGGTAAGGCCAGATCCACTGGTGCTGCTGGCAGGAAGGGTGCTAATGAGATAAGGGACGCAAACCTCCTTCCAGGAAGTGCAGCATATGGCTGATCTTGTCATCCTGCTTCTGAGTGGTTCAGCCTCTTAATATACACTCAAGAAAGCAGTTCTTACTGAAGAAGGGAGCAAAAGAGGAGACAGCCCAGCTTCCCTGGAAGCCTCCTGCGAATTGCAGATCGGGTTCACCATCTCGGTCTCCTTAACGCCGCTATGTCCTCGGCAAGAGGCTCAGCTTGTGAGGACAGCGTGTCCACAGTACAAGAAAGCAAACACACCCATACCACGTAGTGCAAGAAAGCACCACGTAGTGCAAGAAAGCACAAGCAGACCTAAAGACTATTGCTTTTTTGGGGGCCTGTATTTAATGTATGTCTTCCAGGTGGGTTCCCAGCGCTCAGTGGAAGTTCCAAGCCTCTGGACAACAAGCTGGGATACGTACCTGCAGAGTAAGGGTCTTTTTCCTTGAGTTGTTGTTTCATTGCGCTGCTTTTATTTCTCTGGAGTGATTTATAGGTCGCTTTTCATATAAGGAGTAGATAACAAAATCATAAGCTTCACATTAAGTAGACAAGGTAGATACAGTAGTTATTCACTGCCGCATGCTTGGCACTGTCTTGTAGCCTCTACAGTCAAGCTGCCATCGTAGCTGTGCTGATAACCCTCGCTCCAGGACCAGGGTCCAAGGGTGCCGGCACTGGGCCACGCCGGCTCTGCCGTGCCAGGCGATGCTGCCGGGGCGGACGGAGTGGAGGCTGCCGCCAAACCCTTCTGATGCTGTACAGAGGAAAAGGAGGACAGCAGCCTGCTAGCGGGGGGCTGCTGCAGCTTCTCTATGGTGTGGTTGGGCAGAGGACTTGGAGCCAAGGGGAGGCCACTTTTTGTTAAGCGTGGCTCTTTCTGTAGCAGCCCGTCATTTTCTTTGTCATTTCTGGGATTGTTTCTGCCTAGACCTCTTTCCCACTTGCGCCGCCTCTTTCTCTCATGCAACAGTGAGCAAATACGGCTGTTCCAGCACTCCCAGTTCCAGAGCCGTGGGTCAGACAAGATGAGTATTCAAGGAATGATTGAGACCAACAAGAAATGGCTAGAAGACTTCAAGAGGGATTCGGAAGTGTATCCTTTGCCTGGGTCTGGTCTTTAATTGCACTCCCGCTTCCTGCAGCGGGTAGGAGGAGACAGCAGGAGGTGAGTGACTCAGGAGCACTAAGGCATTGAACAGCAATTGCAAAGCCTTAGCCTCTATTTTAGTGTCCGGTTCTGCAAAGGAATACGACGCTTAGCAGTTAGAGCACGAGCGACCCGTTTGCTGCTCTTTGAGCTGTACTTGACCGAGGAAGTCTCTTCCCTCTTCCCAGCTGCGCTGTAACGCTCTTCAGTGCCGCTGCTCTGCTGTGGTACACAGCAGTTGGAGCTGGTAATGTGAGAATTCAAAAAAATTAACCGACGAGTGCAGAATGGAGGAGGCAGCAGGGGCCTAGTCTTGGAGGCCTACTTTTGGTGCCATTGAAACAGCCCCAGCCACGTGGGTGACTTTGCTGTGGGCAGTCCCTGCTGAGCAGCCCGGGCTGAGGGAGCAGCGTCTCTGCGAGGCGAGGGTGCCTGGAGAGGCGCGGGCCTGGCCCGTGGGGCGGCCGCGTGGCTGGGCAGGGAGGGCTGGGGCTCCCCGGCGGAGCTCTCCCTCCCGCTCGCTTTTGAGGCACGTCGTAGCACGCGGTTGGATCAAGTGAGTGAGACCTCTCGGCGTGGTTCGCGGGGACGCGTCCGGGTTTGTGTTGTAACGGCACTGTGCTGGGGCCGTCAGTACCTCCTCTGCCGCGTACGCTGATATTAGCAGCAAATCCCTCAGGCCTCCGATAGCACACGCTGTCCTGAGCACGGTGCTCCTCTGAATTCCCTAATCCCCCTTTAATTCCATTTGACTTGGATGCATCAGGCTAAATACAGCATGTGTGTGCGAGGCTGGCTCCTGCCCCTCAGTACCCGTCCTGTCTGCTGGCTGTGCTCATGCGTGCTAATCCCTCCTGTAAGCCAGGCTTTTCCTTCACCCAGCTGCCAGATCTCTCTTCTCAGGTGCACAGAAGCCCCCCGCCAGCAGCCCCAGCCTACTTCAGCTAGGACTGGATGAAAACAGACAAATTAAAGTGTACCATTACTAAAAGGTGGGACTTGGCTCTGGAGAGACGGTGGCCGGGACCCGTGCGGTCTCCCTAACCATACGTTGGCAGCGGCGCCCAGGCATCTCTGCTGCGTCTTTGTGCTGTGCCCTTGAAATAAAGTCTCTTAACAAGAGTGGAGGAAGGAGGAAGTGAACTTCCCAGGTGGATTCTTCTAATCCTGTAATGTGTCCAAATATACTTTATAGACTGTTTAATCCAGTGGTGAAATATCAGGGCTTCAATAAATCAACAGTTCTCTCATTAGCATTCTAGTGATCAGGAGCCAGAGCTGTGAATCACGGAGGACTTTGAGTAACTGGTCAAGGGGGAGGATGTGAATCCAGCTGAGACTGCTAGAGGAAAAGTGTGGGAAATGAGCCCACACTGCCCAGCAAACGCTTAATTGCAGGTGGGCCAACTCATCTGGCCTCTGGCGTGTGCGCGAGCAGGGGAGGATGAACAGCGAAATGGCCGTAGAGCCGTTTCTGGGGTCAGAATCGGGGAACGGCAGGTTCTGACTCTTGGGAAACGTTCCTCTCTTTTGGGGCGGGAGCAACAGGAACTAAACCAGGAGTGGCTTTTCATGGCCGATCTAGAAGAGCGCTCCCTGCTTCCTCTTTCTGCCGTGCCAGCCAGAGCCGTGCAGCACAGCTGCGCTACGGGAGCTCTTCTCCTGCGTTACACATGTGCCGACGGCAAGGCGGAGCTGGGGTGGCAAGAGAGCGCGGGGCGGTGTGCGCTGGTGCCGGCGCCGTTAAAGAACGCAGCCTAGTGTGAATGTTGAGACGAGGCCCCACCTGCGTCCTTCCGTGCCCTGGGGAGAGGGAGCCAGAGCTCGGCTCAGCAGCTGGGGTCTCCTTCCACACGGCGGGGCAGGGGAGGCAGACCCGAGCCCTCGGCGCCCGGCCTGCAGCCTGCCCCTGCCGCAGCTCTGCTGGGCTCCTGGGAGAGCAGGGCTCACGAGACGGTGAAACGGGCTCTGGGTGGCTGGAAATCTGGCCGAGGCGTTGGGACGCACAGCTCCCAGCCCTCGGCTGCGAGACGGGGGCTGGCAGCGTCGCTCACCGGGTGGCTGCGGTTGCACTGGAGAGGCTGTACCCAGAACGCGTCACCACCCCGCTGGGATGCACGGAGCGGGGAGGGGGCAGACGGTGCTGCTCTAACCAACGGGGAGAAGTCGGGCAAGGTTTTCGTACTGCTGAGTGGGAAATGTGGTATTCGGTTGTCTTTGTCAGGATTTCCTCCAAGCTGACTTTAAATATTTTACGCTGTAAAAAATGCTGAACCACTTGCCATTTTGTCTGATGAAGTCTGCGTTTCAAGGGATCCCATCTGTGAGAAATCGTCTTCAAAGCCGTTCTCTCTAGAGACGGCTGATGCAGGGAGGGTGCTAAAGCTGCCGCTCCGCACCCTTTCGTGCTGTTGTGTTCCTCGGTGTGGCCGATGATGTGCGGCAGGGTAAAGCAGAACCCCCTCCTGCTTTGCTTCCCGGTGTTGTGTGCTGGCACAGCGCCACAACAGCTTACACTGTGAGCGTGGCAGGGGAATGTTTACATGCAAATAGGAATATATTTTTGATGAACGTCATTGTAGAACTCTTAAGAATGTCTGTATGGGGTTTTTTTGCCGATTTTCTTAGAATTGTCTTAATGACTTGGCCAGCCTTTGTCCTAGGACAGCTTGATCCTCTGGTCAGGCCCGTGTTCTCCCACCTTCTGCCTGCTAACGATGCGCAGGGGAGTCCTCCTGCAGGCACTGCCAGTAGGGAACATCTCGCTGGTGTCCTTGCTGCGGAAATCCTAGCTAGCTCTGCTGGCTCTGCCGGAACGGGAATGCTGGGATGCCCGCAGGGAACGGCAGCTGCCCCCAGGAGTCCCGCTGCAGGAAGGGATGGATCGAAATGCAGGTTTCCCGTCTGCTGTCGGATTGCCCCAGTCCCTGTCTGTAGGGACGTTGCTTTTAGTTTCCTGGCTATTGGTGGGAGACGTGGCAGGCCTTCCAGTCAGGTATTTTAGAAGGGACCCTAGGGTTCTGGCTTTCCCTAGCACGGGGAGGCTGTCAGCCTGCTGGATGCTGCGCCCCAAGCCGCAGTGCGCAGTCCCCTCTGGGCGTTCGGAGAAGCGTGTATTAGTAGTGCGGAGAAACGCCTGTTTTCTTAGCAATGACTTGGTTTGAAACGTGATCCTTTTTCCTGTTAAAACCTGTGATAGCAGCTGTATCTGGTTTTGTACGCAAATTAAATCAACCTGAGCTTGTTTTGGATGATGGTGATGATTGTAGCTCTGGGTTTTGTGGGGTTTTGGGTGTTTTTTTGTTTAGATGTTCTGTTGTAGCCCTAGATATCCAGCTTGTACTTACCTTTCATATCTCCCCCTCGCTTGTCTCCGGGCTGTTTCATGTTTTGTCTTGTCAAGGTCGTTTCTGGCAATTTCCAAGACCACTTCAGCTCACTGTGGCTTTATTACCCTTATTCTATTAAGTATCTGGCCAGGGTAGCAAATGCAGGGGCAGATAGAAAGCTAAAAAACAAAGCTACAAAAGCAATTCTTCACGGGGCTTTCAGCCAGCAGGACAGCTTTTCATGGGCTCCTCTCCTGCCCTTTTCATAAAGCTGTCATCCAGTCCCGTTACAATGGTTGTCTCGCTCCGGAGCTTTATGTCAAGGCTGGGGGCCGGGCTGCGTGCAGGAGCGGTCCAAGGCCGGCTCAGCTGGGCGCCCGGGGAGGGGCTGCCTGTGGGACGGGCAGAGATGCTGGGTCGCTGCCGGAGCGGGGGGGGTTCACCCTGGGAAATGGGGAGAAGGGTGTTGCGCTGGCGGGGGAACAGGGCTTTGCTCCAGAGCTGCTCTCCGGCAACTTGGGCTGTGTTAAAATGGGCTAACTCTGCAGATGGGCTGTCGGTACTGATTTCTCCATTTATTTCGGAGCAGCCGTGAATTTGTCCCCAAGTGGTGTTTTAGGCGCCGCTGCTGCAGCAGTGTGCTTGCTGGAGTCCTGCCAGCGGGATCGCTGCACAGTGCTCGCCAGGAATCAGGCGGGATGGGTGATGTGCTGTTCTCTTCCCATGGCTTCTTCCTTTCCCCTTCTCGCCACCTCCAGCAGCCCTTCCAGGCTGTGCATGTTTGCTCCTTGGAGACTGTTCCCTTTAAGGTCGTCTCTCGTGAAAGAGTCGGCTCGCCCTGTGTCTCCGAGCACTGCAGCGAAGGCTGCCTCTGTCCAAACGGGGCATTCGCCGCGTGTGTCCCAGCTGGGGCCTCTCCAGGGCTGGGAGGCTGCAGGTGTGTAGCACGGCCAGCGACAGCAATGGTGGGGAGCAGGGAGGTTCAACACCTGCCCTCGTTTTTCCGGCTCTGATTCTTCGGCGCGGTGCATTGCGCGCTGGGAATCCTAGGTTCAGATGGATGGGGATGTGGGGACGCTGCGTGATCGTAATACGATTTGAGCTGCTGGTACGGCATAAGACAAAGCCAAATGTGGCCGGAGGATGTGTGAGGCACACGGACGCATGCAGGGGCTGGGATGCTACTGTGCACAGTTGTGCTCTGCCTGCGGAGGGAGAGCTGGGAAGGAGGAGCGCGACTGCTGCTGTACATGCTGGGGAGAGGAAAGCTGTTGGAGCCAGAGGACTGCTGAGGCACAGGGAGAACACTATGTGGGTCACCTGGTCACGCAGAAACGGAGGCTGATGGTTAGAGGCAGACCCTTAAAAACAAAACACAAACCACCACCAAACCTTGAATCACCCCCCCTCTTGCTGTGCGTGATCCGCGCTTGCGTGTCTTTGCCCACTGGAGAGCTGCGATAAGAACTACTGGAGGAGGTCTCTGATGGCAACACACATTGTCCAGGTAGGCACTTTTGGGGACAGGTCCCCTGCCCCACTCCTGTGGCAGCCGCCGTGCAAAGAGCACAGGGCGGCTCTGAGCAGTCCGAAGCCCCACCTGAACTGTAGGCGCCTTCTGGGCGGGGGAGGCTTTGCCGTAATCCTGCTGAGAAGCAGTCCTGAGCAGAGGAGGTCTGCCCTGGCCCGTGGGTCAGAGGCGCGGGGCGCGTGCGTGCGTGTCTGTGCGCACTGGCCTGCGTATGTATGTGGAGAAGAGGATTTGCCTTTCCTGGAATGCCAGTACTGTGTATGGTGGGGAAACTTGGCGATTAGAAGAGCAAAAGGACAGGGCGCGATTACCCTGCCGAGATGGACGCGAGCCGTAAGCTCATTAAGGGGCTCGCGGTCTGCCTGCTGGAGAAGGGGCGTTTCAGTCCCTGGCTCTTCGGAGATCACCGTGCGTTCTTCCCAGAGCTTTGGCTTCCTGGAGCGGAGGGAGCCCCTCGGACACCCCAGCCATGCTGGCCACCCTGATGACAGCCCTGTTCTTTGTGGTGAGGGCATTTGGACAGGTGAGTCTGGGCTGGCCCTGCAGCAGGTAGCAGTTAATGTTTTCCGCTTTGTTTCTAGAAGCCTGTGGGTTACCTTATTAGAGCAGGTGGGGAGCAGCGGGGAACGTGGGCTCGGCCGTTCGTGTGGGCTGGGGACGCCCCAGGCTCCTGCTCCAGCCCAGCCGTGGCTGTGCCGTGAGCCCCTGCGGTGCCATGCAGCCCAGCGGGTCCGCTCGCCCTCGGCAAGGTGCCCGTGGTGTTGGCTTGGGAGCCTGTGCGAGTTTCGGCACCGTAGCGTTAGCTTTGCAGAGGGCGCTTTCCCCTTGTGCCCGCGCACGCAGGAACCCAGCGCAGGTACTTGGGCTTCCCAGTCTGGCGAGCGAGCGCTGCGAACGCGCGCCTTGAGTCTCGGGGCTCTTTGGGTTGGGGAGGAAGGAAAACCCTCCCCGGGCTAGGGCCGCTCTCTGTTGGGGAGGGGAGAGAAAGTGGCAACGGTGGCTAGGCTGGCCATGAGCTGCGTCACCAGCCTGGCTGGCCCCGAGGACAGGCTGCCTGCGCCTCTGGCCTCCGTAGCTCCTTCCCCAGGGCCAGCGCCCGAGGGTCCCGCGGCGCGTGCAGCAGCGTGCCCTGGCCCTGCTGCGTGGCGCGGGATGCAGGGAGGGGACGGGACGGGATGGGACTGTCCCGCTGTCAGCGGGAGCCTGCGGCAGAGCTGAGCCCTGCCTCTCCTGCGGTCTCCAGACCAGCTCCTGCCCTCTGCAATTCCCTGGCCCCAGAAACGCCTTGGGGCAGGGAGAGGAGGCAGAGGTCTCTGTTTGCGCTGGCGGGCAACGGCCTTCTGTGCCTCTCTAAACCAGGCCACCCTGGGCAGGAGGTCTGGGCCACCCATACTTCGTGCAGAGCCTCACCCATGAGCTCTGCAGCCCCACTACCTCGTGATGAGGATCGCTCATCGGCGTGGTGCCGGGAAGACACGCGGAGCATCACCACAGCTGCCGAGGCCGCCGTGGGCTGTGGGCGCCCGTGATGCATATGGAGGAGCAGCTCTTTCTGTTGCTTCTCTGCTTCTCTCCTCTTACCTGCTGCAAATCCTTTCCGTGTCCAGCTTGGGACCAGCCTGTTCCATGAAGAGCCCCTGCCGTACCTCGTGTACCAGCCCCTGCCCTGGCAGATCCAGTGCGTGACCCAGAGCCGCCGCACCAGCCGGGACAGCGAGGTGAGGGCTGGTTTCTTTGCGGGCACTCAGCGGTGGCGGGGGGAGCGGGCAGTGCCTGCTGCAGGAGCAGCGCGCATCTGTTAACCAAACAGGCTGCTTGGAGCAGAAGGCTTGGGCAAGGGGGAGAGATTTTTTTTTTTTTTTCCCTTGAAAGACAGAAAATAGGGTCATGCCAGGAGGCAGGATAAGCTGAAAAATGTAGGACATGTATTTGTAGACAAAATCAAGCTTATTTTGGGGAATGGCAGTATCCCCTGCCAGACCTGATGTCCCAGGTGCTGCAGTATCGTGGTGGGGGCTGGAGATGAGGAAATAAACCCAGCGAGCCTGGTTCCACGCGGGTGTGAAAGGCAGGTCTGGCGAGGCTAGCCTGTGCAATGTACGTCCTAGGGTGCTACCCGCGCATCTCGCAGATCTGATTTCTGATACAGAGCTCTTTTCTGCTTCTCCTGGGAGGACTTCTCACAAATGCAAATTAATTAATCAGTGCTCTGTAGTGCTCTTTAAGGGAACAACAGTAAGTATTTTCAAGTTTCCCAAGGGGAATGGATAGTGGAAAGCTTGGTGAAGCTAGCCCTGTCCCTTCAGGGCTAGCCCTTTCCCAGCTGGCCTGAAAGGGACTGTTCTTGCTGCCTCTGCCCGAGATATAACTAACTCTGCGGCATTTTTGTTCTGCACCTTTCTAGAAAGGCAGGAGCTCTCGGCACAACAGCATCTACTCGATTTCTGGAGAGAAAGGTGAGTATGGAGCGGGCAGGGAGACAGCCCTGCCCACGGAGTGGGGGAAAGTCATGGTTGTGACAATGGGACATGACAGAAGAGCAGGCATTGCAGTACCTGGACCCTTCTTGGCCTCTTGCTTCTCCCAAAAAATCTCTCTGTGACATTAAGAGGTATTTTGGAAGGCAGCTCTTCCAGTGGGAGGGAAGCCCTCTCAGCTCTGTCTCTCCAGCCAGCCTATGGCTTGCCGGCTGCGCTGTATTTTCGGTCGGTTCTCCTCCCTGTGGAGGGTGCCCTTCTGGCCACCCCTGGGAGGGCGTGTGACCATGGCCAGGATGGCGACACACTCAGTAAAACCTGTCGTATCAGCAAGTGAAGCCCCCAGTGTTGCACGGCTGAATATACCACTGCGCGTGTGTGCGTGTGTGCAAATCCCTGCCTCCCTCTCCCCACGAAACCTGCCTCAGCGACTCACGTGGGTCACGGTCCCCCAAAACAGTGCCCCTTCCTCTTCTCCTTGGCCTGGCAAAACCACCCTGAATTTGTCCCCCGCTCCTCCTCCTTGCTCTTGGCTCTAAGCCTCTGCCCCCTCTGCTGAAGTCAAGTGCTCAGCAAAGAGGATTTGAGCACTTCTGTTCTCCGTGCGGCTCGGGCAGCAAGCAGATAAAGGCAGGGAAAGCGACGCTCCGGCGGCGCGGGGCTGGGCAGGGGGCTGCCGGCCGCGGCAGAGCGGGCAGGGTGCTGCGCTGCGAGGCTGCTCCTCAATGGACGGCCCGCTCCGGCCAGCCTGGTCCCCGTTGTGGGGGTTTCGCTGCCCTGTCAGTAGGTGAGGGTCCCCAGGGCTGACAGTGGCACTGGTGTGGTGCAGCGGCAGGGCGTTACTGGTGGGCCCAGCTCCTTCAGCGGGTGGATTTCTCATAGAGCTGTCGGCAGCCCACACGTCCGGGGGCTCGTTCCTGCAAACGTGCAGCAGCACATAGAAGCATAGAAGGGTTTGGGTTGGAAGGGACCTTAAAGACGATCTAGTTCCAACCCCCCGCCGTGGGCAGGGACACCTTCCACCAGCCCAAGCTGCTCAAAGCCCCGTCCAGCCTGGCCTTGAACACTTGAGGGATGGGGCATCCACAGCTTCTCGGGGCAAGCTGTTCCACTGCCTCAGCACCCTCACAGGGAAGAATTTCTTCCTTCTGTCTGACCTAAATCTACCCTCTTTCAGTTTAAAACTGTTATCCCTTGTCCTATTGCTACATGCCCTTGTACAGAGTCCCTCTCCAGTTTGCTTGTAGAGCCCCTGCATGTATTGCAAGGCTGCTGTAAGGTCTCCCCGGAGCCTTCTCTTCTCCAGGCTGGACAACCCCAGCTCTCTCAGCCTTTCTCCATAGGAGAGGAGCTCCAGCCCCCTGATCATCTTCGTGGTCTTTCTCTGTGCTCACTCCAACAGGTCCATGTCCTTCTTATGTTGGGGGCCCCAGGGGTTATGGTGGGGTCTCACCAGAGTGAAGTGTAGAGGAGAATTCCCCTCCCTCGACTGCTGGCCATGCTTCTTTTGATGCAGCCCAGGAGACGGTTGGCTTGCTGGGCTGCGAGCGCACGTTGCTGGGGTCACGTTGAGCTTCTCGTCGACCGAGGCCCCCGAGCCCTTCTCCTCAGGGCTGCTCTCAGTCCGTTCTCCGCCCAGCCTGTGTTTGCGCTTGGCGTTGCCCCGACCCACGTGCAGGACCTTGCCCTTGGCCGTGCTGAGCTTCACGAGGTTCGCACGGGCCCACCTCTCGAGTCTGGCACTACGTGCCCCGGTGGCTCCCCGGCCTCCGGCGTTTGATTTTTGCAGTGTGCAGGATTTATGGCTGACGGTGTAGCTTGGTAAGCGGGGCAGGAGGGAGCCAATTCCCGGTGCGGACTCCTTCTATGTAGCTTTTTACTTTGCAGTTTCTTTTAGGATGTGAATAAAAACGGGTTCAGGTGACAGTGGTGAGTTTATACAGCAGCATCTGGCACCAGGATTCCTGATGGCTGCTCGGGGGGTGCTTAGCAGTGACACACTCGCTTAAAGGAGCACTGCTGAGTGGCTTTGATTCAGTTCCCGTTGAATTCCACAATACTTCCCTAATGCCACATTAAGCGTGGGGTGGGGAGGGCTCCCATTTGTCAGCACGAGAGCTTTGTTGCTGTACAGTGCCAGGCTTTTTTTTCTAATCTTATTTGTGTGTGTGAAAGTAAGGGAGTATCATATTTGGTGATTAAACGTGGGGAAGCTGAGGTCTCCGGGGAGTAAAGCTGTGTAAATAGAGGGCTTAGCGCTGCCAGGGAGGCTGGGCTGTTCTGTGCATCCTCTTCCCTGCTCCGTCTCCCTCTGCCATGGAGGTGGACTCGTGGCTCCGTGCTGCGGACTCTCCAGCCTCTTTTCCCTCCGTAACGCAGGGAAGCCCTCCGGCCCGTGGGCGTGCTGCGGGGAGCCGGGGGCCAGGCTGGCCCCGCTCTGCCCAGCGGACCCTGTTCAGGGCCACCGGCACCGCCTGCGCTCACTGTGACCCTCGGTTGTCATCCCAGGCAACGTAACCCCTGATGCCAGCAGCGAGAGCAAGTTCTTCAGCGATCCTTCCGAGAAGGCGGCCGTCACCATCCAGACCCACTTCAGGAGATACCAGCAGCAGAAGCAGGAGAAGAAGTAGAGGCGTCAGCCGCCCGTGCTCTGCCCCGTCCCTCCTTTTGGCTGTTCTGTACCCCAGAGAGATTTGTGGCCGTGGTGACTGTGAACCCGCTCCCCGATACGTAGCTTCTGGTGCAAGCGCGGCTGTAGATACTCTGCTCTTCGTGTTGGTTGCTGCTCGGAGTGAGATCTCTTTCCTGGTCAGTCCTTCCCCAGACAGCGTTGCCTCGTGGGCCAGGGTACGATGGGTGAGGGGCTGTTTGATGGGACCTCGGCACCCAGGGAGTGACACGGCATTTGCAAGCCTTTCCTTGGTGGCAGCTGGCCAAGGGCAAGTTTAAGGCCCAGCAGCTGGGGCGGTGGGAGGGGGCCCTGCACAGCTGACGGTGTGGCTGGCTGGTCTCTGCCCAGCTGGGGCTCGCTTGCGGGGCTGTAGCCCTCCCCTCTGCCTCCACCTCTGTTCTGCCTCCGGAGCTGGGGGGGAAGGACTGCCTTTGTCCCCTGCTCCAGCAGCTGGCTCAGAGCTTCTGAGCATGATACCCAGGAGCTGGCCCGGAGCGGGATGTCACCGAGGGGCCGTGCCGCAGGCAGCGAAGGGCGCAGGAGCTGAGCTGTGTGCTGACCGTGAGCTGATCTTACTTTTCTTGGGGAGAACTGCTTGGGGTGGCCTGGTTTCAGAGCAGGGACGGGGTGGGGGGGGGGGGGACTCTGTCTGTGTGGCTGTATGTGCCGAGGCTCAACCTGCTCTCGGCGGAGCTGGGCTCCTTCCCGAGACAGCCCTGTGATAACTCTGGCATTTGGGTTAGTGCCCACCGTCACCCAGCCACCCTGCCCTGCTCTTTTGGTCCAGCAAAGCTGAACAGAGACCTGCTCCCAGTCTGGCGGGGACAGGGCCCCAAGGTTATCTCGGGTTTTAGCACCCATTTTTCAGTGCTGGCTTTTGGAGGGTGCAGAGATGTTGAAAAAGAGGGAATATGGAAGCCCCGAGCTCTGGGCCAGCAGAGGAACAGGAGGAGGGCTGCTGTGAGCAGGGAGGGTGTGCGAAGTCGGTGAGGGGCCGTGTGCTGTGGCACGGTGGGTGCTGTGGGAAGGAGCAGGGCACGGGGGAGATGCTGGCTGTCAACGGTGCCGCTCTGACCGCTGGCGTGTGGGCTCCGCTGCCGCCTCGCTGGGGCCGATGCTGGATTTTCTGTGCAGAGCTGCTGAGCTGTGCCCGTAGAGCCCTGGCTGCTTGCAGGCTGCCCTTTCGGTCCTCTCCAGCCACCAGTGTCCTCGGCCCTTCTTACAAGGGCTCCGGTCCCCAGCGGCCCCCGCTTCTCTTCAGCTTGTACGCGCTGGCGTTTGGTGTCTGGCTTCTGCTTGGGCTCGGTTACTGCCCGCTGGTTGTGGTTGGCATCCCGCGCCGCCGGCAGCCCTTCTCGGAGGTGCGTTAGGAGAGCAGGGCTGGCGATGGCTCGGTCTGTCGCTCTGCGGTGGTGCGAGCGGCCGGGCTCGGCCGCGGGCAGGGCTCCTGGGCCTGGGCTAGCTGACTGCAGGAGGGCTGCGCCGTGCACGGCACGGGGGCTGGGGTTTGGCTGGAGCGCTGTGCCAGGCAGCCGGTAAAGCAGACCGAAAACCAAACCAGCTCTTCGGATTTTGGCGCTCGATGGGGTTTCTTTTGCCCGCTTACCTGTTGAAGGCGGCGTTTGGCTCGTGGGGCTTGAACGGGCTGCTCTCCTTCGACTCGTGGTTGGGTGCTGCGTGCAGCGCGGGGGGGAGAGCCTGCTGCCACGGTGAGGGGCAGCGGGCTTGCTGCCAGCGGGGCCGTGCTGGGGTCTCACGGTTGAGCGCTGGGAATTTGGACGTCTTAACCAAGTACGCAAAGCCAGGGTTGGGAGCTGCTGGGTGGGGAATTCTTGCGAAGTAGAAGGAAATCTGTACTAGCCAATTACAATAAAGATGTGTTAATCGCTGTTAATCTGCTCCTCTTTTATCTTGCTAATCCCCTTACTCTGACAGCTTGAGAACACGTTTGCTTTTTCTTGTCCCTTCTATTTAAGGCCTGGGATTGTCATTTCAGAGGTGCTGCATGGTTGCCTAGCTGTGACACTGCTTTGGGGGGGGGTGGGCACCTGGCTCTCCTTAAAACCTGTACCGCGTAAAGGCTTTGAAGCCGAATGCGCACTGCACCCGTTTTGCAGTCCTTGGAAAAATGCTCGGGAAATGCTCGTTTGCTTGCCAGCACTTCCCGCTGATCTCGGGGAGAGAGAGAAGGGGCAGGACTGGTCTCGCTCGGGTGAAGGCAAACGCTAACCCGCGTACCGAGTAGGGACGAGGCGATGCGGGCTGGGACGTGCGGCCGCTGCTGCGTGGACCCCTGGAGCGGCGAGAGGGTCGTCAGCCGCCAGCGCGCTGCAGCCCCCTGCCCGGGAGGGTACGAGGGGACGTGTGGCCAGGAGCGTCCCGGGAGGCTCTGGAGGATGCGAAAGGCTGAGTCGCTGGTGCCTCTCTGGCCCCTCGGTATTTTCCCTTGACGACTTGCTTGAAGGTAAGCTAAGCCAGCTCTCGCCGGTTCAAAGAGAGACCCTGTCAGAGGGGCGTAGCGTGATCTTCAGCATCCAGTTGCCTCGCTCCTGTGGCGTGTGCAACGGCCGTACAAAATCCGTGCACTCCTCGCGTGCTAAATTGGAACCTCACCACGGCTTTTGTCTCCAAAAACCTGTTAAAACTGAATGAATGAGAAAAGTCAGGAGTACAAGTAAATGCTATTCAGAACACATCTTTGGATTCATAATTAAAAAAAAAACCCAACCCAAAGTAGGTACTGCAGAAGCGGCCTAACCCGATGTCATGCATGGAGTTGGAGGCTGGCTGATTGCTCTTGACGTGAATTCTCGGCGCGTCAAAACGGAAGGCTCCAGATGCAGGGCGGGAGCCCAGATCCTCTTGCTGAGCATATTGGAAACCGCTGGCAGAGGCGGAGCGGCTCACGCAGAGGAAACGCAACGTCCCGGAAAGGTTTGGTTCACCAGAAGCACGCTCTGTCTGTGCCCGAGGAAAGCTCTACAGGGAGGCGAGGGGTGGGGGGGGTTCGGTGCGAAGCCACGCGTGGGAAGTACCAGCCCGGGCACGATCCCCGATGCCTTCCCCCCAGCCTGTTCGTGGCGCGTGCTCCTCTGCCCCGGGGATGCTCCGCAGCAGGGGATGGCTCCGAGCGTTAGCAGGATAATGGCCCAAACCTGATAAAAAAATGGGCACAAGAAATTGTCATACCCGCTTGTTTCCCGAGCCTCAAGCGTGACCAGCTGCCAGGCTAGCGCCAAGGCACTTCCAGCTCTACCGCATTTAAGGGTTTAGAACCAGATGGCGAAGGAGGAGCTCCTGGCCAAGTGCGAGGGCACGAGCAGGTAAGGGCTCTGCAAGCTGGACGTGGAAATGGCAGGTGCTGCCACCAGTACCAGCAACCACTTTATTTGCATATCGTTGTTTGGGTTGTTCATTTAAAAAAAAGTATTGAGGAGGTACTCAAAAGTTAAGTCTGTAGCAACTGATTATAACTGTTGTGGTAAAACCCGTGCTTTTTTCAAGAGGAAAAAAATGGGAGAATGGTGAAAAGCTCTGCAGCGATGTTAGCACTGCTAGTTTAGGGTAAAATAGGAAGCTTGTACTTACAAAGGGATGTTTGTAAGGGAAGAAGAGATGGAAGCAGGGGGTAGCAAGGATGGATGGAGAAGAGAATGAAAACAGTAGCTTATAAACTACAGGCAAGGCGGCAATGAAAGGGCCGTTAGTTAATTAGACCTCTGCTAGCACTGGACCCTCCTCGGGAAAGGAAAGTGGGTTCTGGTGTGGGTAACCTATACAGCTGTTGGCAACGGCCTTCGCTATTTCGCTCGTCCTGGGGCAGCAGAACAGGGAGGGAAGGTGCCAGCCCTGGGCTGCTTGCGGGAGCTGCTCTGTTCTCACTGTCAGCGGCGCACGTATGAAAGGGGAAGGTATAACCTGTGCTACTGTGGTGCTTAACTGCTGTGGCTGGTGGTAAAAACCAAGAGGAAAGTAAGTGCCAGGTGGGGCTGCGCTGCGCTTCACTGGACTTCACCGCACGGGGCCGTGACCTGGTGGAGCTCCGCTGTGGCTCACCCTGCCGGGGCGGGCCGTGGCCCCCTGCATCGCTGGGGGCTTGGGCCTTACGGTCCCGTGCCACGATTCACCAGGACGGAAGGCACTCCAGCCCCATTCATGGCACTGTGCTGGATTCGCCGTGCTTCACGCTCTTCCGCGCTTCACCGTGCCCCACCGCTCCGCCACAATTCGTCATGCTCCACTGCGACAGGCGCTACGGTGCCGTGCCTCGCCTCCTGCTCCCATGCGGCATCCGCACAGCGCAGCGCTGCGTCGCAAAAGAAGAGCCCTGCTGTGAGTGAAGGGCCGCGCTTTGCCGGATTCGCGCACAAAACCGGAGCTGCGCTGGACTTACCCTGCGCTGCCAGAGCAACGCCGTGCCGGGCCGGAGCCCTGCGGTGGCTCGCAAGGGTTTGCACCCCAGTTCCTCCCTCCAGCCAAGCCGGGTTCACTGTCCTGCACGGTGGGTCATCCTGCGGGGCTGGAGCTAGCTGGCACTTGGGCAGGGCTGGGCTGGGCTTACCTGCGAGTAGGTGCCGCTCGCCGGGGGCCGTGGGTGCCGTGGCAGGGGCTGGGGTGCCGGTTCCTGGGACCCCGCTCCCCTCCCTTCCCCTCCGGCTGCCCCAGGGCTCCGCGCGCCGGCGCAGCTCAGTGAGGAGCGGGCAGTACGAGTCCCGGGGCTCCTGCGGCGCGCGCCGGGGCTCCTGGCCGCAGCTGGGCTGCCCCGCTCCAGCCTCCTGCGCTGTTCGGCCCCGGCCCCTGCCCCGCTCACTTAACAAACACCCCCATATAAACATAACCTTTATTGCACACAGCGCTGGGTTTTTTTTCATAGAAAAAGGTATTAACACATAAGCATTTGCAAATTGAAGCAACTCCTGTTGTTTTCAGAACAGTAAAATAGCATGCAATGTTTTTTTGAGACGTTCCTTTTTAAAACCACCGACAAGATCAGGGAGAAAAAAAAAAAAAAGTCACTGAGTCTTTCCTTGTGCCCCTTCCAAAATGATGTGAAATATATATATATGTTTACATATATATTATCTTTTTTAAATCTGTAACATCAAATTCTTTGTGCCCTGGTTTCTTTTTCTGTTCGGAGAAGAAGAAAATAGTTTCATTTATACAAAAGAGTTCGTTATGTACAAGTTTGTTAATTAAATATAAACGGTGCAGGAAATGAGCAGTGTCCCTTGCGGGCGGTCTCTGGCTGGTGCCCTACACCAGCGTGTAGGACTTGGAGTAGGCTCCGGCCCCCTGTTTTTGAGACCTGCCTACGCCCGACGTGCTCATTTCTAGGAGCGAGTCCCTGGAGCCCCCCACTTTGGAGTGCGTGGGCACCCGCACCTCGGCGGCGGCGGCGGGGGGCTCGGCGGCGGGGGGCGCTGGGGCGGCGCCGGCGGCGGGCGCGGCAGCGGCGCTCGTCGCGCCGGGCATGGGGAGAGTCCTTTGAGGTAAGGTGGTTGCGGCGGAGGCCGGGGGAGGCAGGCCCAGGGGCTTGCTGCCGGGCTCCAGCGTCATGTGCCGGGCTTGCGCATGGTACGCCCGGGCGAGGTTTCGGATGGAGGCTTCCCGCGGCGGCACCACGGGGCAGGGCTCGTGGGCGTCGGGCTTGCGGAAGAAGGCCTCCGACTTGACGTAGAGCGGGAGGTTGCAGTAGTCGCCTGCAAGGGGACGGGAGGCGGGTGAGGCTCCAGCGTGGGCCCCCACCCTGGCTGTACGTTTGCGATGAGCACGTCACGCGTTTCATACGCTACACGTTGCGCTGCATAGAGCCTGACCGCTCAATAGAGTACGTCAAACCGCAGCATTCGATGTTTGGTTTATATAACGTGTCCCGTAAGGTCTTGCAACGCACGATACTAAATGTACGCTGCCATAAAACAACGTAT